>NC_081527.1:36537199-36854699 GCF_030273125.1 Centropristis striata
GGCTGCCATCTCCGATCCACAATCTTGATGAAGTGGCTCCTACCAAAAATTGAAACCTATAATGATAGAGAGCATGTGGAAAAAAATTGGTGCTTTTGTCCGGCGTGTCCCCTTTATTTAGCTAAACCGCCTGATTAAAGCCACTGTTTGCTCTTAAAGCAACAGCAATAAAAACACAGTTCCCTGGAGGATGTGGTTGCAGGACAAGTCAATGCATTTAGATGCAACATTTCTGCAGTTACAAGAAGAGGAAAAAAACTCAACTAAGAGGATTTCATCACTTCAGAAACAATCAGCAGTGAAACATCTGCATACGCGTCAGAAATGTAAGCACCGATGCGAAAACAAACTACAAAAACGAGAGCTGGAGGTTTGAGGAAAACAGATGCCAGACATGTGCAGGGGTTGGTAAAGGGGCATCACTCTTTGTCTGCTAAGCCATGCAAACAGGGAACACAGACTGTTTATGACAGCGCAAGCACCACATTAGCATAACCCGAGCTCTGTGAGACTTGATAAGCTGTGTGGCAGACGCAGGCTGCATCACAGATGATGGACGGATGGATGGGAGGATGAATGGATGGATGGATGGATGGATGGAAAAGGAGACTGGCAGGCAGGGAAATGCAGGCAAAAGGAATTTGAAAGCATGCAGGAGCAGAGAGAGTGACAAGATGGAAGCTAAATGAACTCAGGGATTAACAAGTGTCAATAAAGAACAATTAATGATAATTCGATAAAACTGATTTTTTTTTTCTTGGAGTTGAGTTGTGAGCAGTTTAAATAAAGATTTCACTAATGCACCAATAAAAACCGACACGTATTATATGTATATGATGCATGCTGGGAAATGTGGGAATAAAATAACAAAAACTGAAGTATAAATATTAGTGATGTAAGGAAGTGTGACTGCAAAAAAAACAAAAAAAAAGCTATAACTCTTCATGGTAAAATAGCTCCCAGGATGTAATAAACCTTTGATATGTGGATCTCCTCTCCACACAACAAATAAGGAGGATTTTAAGACTGTACCGAAATACAATTTGAACCAACACCAATTACAGTATTGAAGAGTTTCAAAGTAAAAGGCAGACTCTGGAGCGTTTGTTACCTTATGAGTCACACGTCTGATAGTACAGAAGGTGGACCTCACCCTGAACTCCTCTCTCATTCTTCATTGATCCAGGATGTTTCTTTCTTTGTTAAAGATGCACTATAAATGGTTCTCTCGCCAAATATGAACAGATTTGACGGTGTTGCTGCTTTTCAAGAATAACAGCTTTATTTGAATGTTTCTAACCACTTTAATTTATCTTTAGTCCGTTATCATTATTGATGACAGTGATAGTGGTTAGTCCAAATCAAATAGCCACGGATTTGCTTAACTCAAAATCCGTGGAATAGCCACGGAATCACTCAAATTTCCATGAAACTGACACGGATTTCACTACAATGCAAGTTAATGACAGTCATATCCCGTGGCTATTCCAACATACAAAGTGATTATGTACATTCACTGAGTGAAGATTTAGAAAATAAAACATATATTTCTCACTAGTAATGTGATCAAAATCCATTTTTATGCAGAAACTAAGTCAAAATATTGATGTTTTCACTAAAAATGAGAGAACTGTCCGCCATGTTTTTTGTTCTGACCGCCGGGACCTTGAAAGTCACGTGACTTGGAACAAACCAATAGGAACAAATATCCATGGAATAGCCACGGGATATGACTGTCATTAACTTGCATTGTAGCGAAATCCGTGTCAGTTTCACGGAAATTTTAGTGATTCTGTGGCTATTCCATGGATTTTGAGTTGAGCGAATCCGTGGCTATTTCACAGATTTCTGTGAGACCAGGTTCCTAGATTGTGTCAATTGTAGTATCAATTATCTGACAGTAGCAGAAGCATGAAATAAATAAAAAAGTGTTTATTGATGCACTTTCTGCAAAGGTGTGTGATAATATACTGCATGTATTATTATCATGCACTGTAATTATGATGTGCAAGAACAATGAATCATCTCTAGCCATTGCAGCAGTCGTTTTAATGACTTCTTTGCCTTCACGACTTCTTGACTCGTCAGTTTATGAAGTTTTTTTGTGTGTAAGTAGCTAAATAACATTTCAGAACTGCATCCAACTGGCTCCTCTGGTGCCAGAGATGCTGGCAGAAGTGACAGTTTTATCACAGTAAAAATCTGGCTGGAGGATTTCATGGCCCAACTGCGAGGATCACATCCAACAGCGCAGTCTCTGGTGTTCATATTTGTTATGCTGCTTCAGTCAAAAACTGAAAAAAACTTCATAATGCTCAAGCATTTAATTGCTCCGTTCCTCTAATTTTTGCTTCTGCAGATCAGTGATGGGAGAGCTTTTCTCTGGAGGTCAAGTTTTATTACAATATCAAAACCAATCCACTGAGAAAAAGACATTTTTCTAGCTTTCTGTTGCATCAGCTGTCAGAAATGGAAATCTGGGCTTGTGATATTTTAAATGAACACTGTCCATGAATAAAAGCTCAGCTTGTGCTTCATGGTTTTATAATTGAACTGGGTTAATTTCAGTACAGATGAACTCACTGGTCACATTTTTTCAGCACACTCTGTGATGTTTTTCCAACCATATCAAACACTTTAAAGGAGATAATGGTGTTGAATACATGTACCATCACCACTTAACGTGACAGATACTCATCCGTGGTTAACAGCAGGGTGGCGGAGAGGGAAATCATGTTGAGTGTGGCTATTTCTCAGGGTGAAATCGTGATGGATTCAGTATTACGGCTTATTTAAACTGTAATTATTGAGAGAGAATAAATAAAGTCACGGAGCTTCAGCTCTCTGTCCTGCCTTTCATGAATTAATGTTTCATTCTGTGTGATAAAAGTAATCACTGATAATGATGAAATAACTTCAGGACTTTCCAGACGCCTGTTGAGCACAAAACTGAATCAGATGAATTAAAGGCTACTTTAATTACAATAACATACACTACCGGTCAAAAGTTTTAGAACACCCCAATTTTTCCAGTTTTTTATTGAAATTCAAGCAGTTCAAGTCAAATGAACAGCTTGAAAGGGTCCAAAGGTAAGTGGTGAACTGCCAGAGGTAAATAAAAAAAGGTAAGCTTAACCAAAACTGGAAAATAATGTACATTTCAGAATTATACAAGTAGGCCTTTTTCAGGGAACAAGAAATGGGTTAACAACTTAACTCTATGGAGTCTTGGGCTATTTTGTCCATTTTTGAATTCTTTTCA
Organism: Centropristis striata; assembly: GCF_030273125.1. Taxonomy (NCBI): domain Eukaryota; kingdom Metazoa; phylum Chordata; class Actinopteri; order Perciformes; family Serranidae; genus Centropristis; species Centropristis striata. The sequence goes on from NC_081527.1 coordinate 36,540,462, forward strand.
TGTCTTTGTAAGTCATTTTGTGTCTTTTTTTGGTCATTTTGTGTCTTTTTTTTGGTCATTTTGTTTCTTTTTTTAGTCATTTTGTGTCTTTTTTTTGTCATTTTGTGTCTGTTTTTAGTCATTTTGTGTCTTTTTTTTGTCATTTTGTGTCTTTTTTTGGTCATTTTCTGTCTTTTTTTAGTCCTTTAGTCCAACATAAAATGTGATTTTGAATCTTTTTTTTAACTTTCAATGCACTATCATGCTCAATAAAGAATTTTAAATGTTGCAAATGTGCATTAATTTCAGAGAACACTGAGACATTAAACTGCATCATTTTCAATTAAATTCTGGAAAAGTTGGTGTGTTCTAAAACTTTTGACCAGTAGTGTACATATACTATAAACAATTTATATTACATTGTGAAAATAGTGGTGATTTAGCCCAGAATCAGCACATTAGCAGGAAGCGTCTGTTCCATCTGCAGTAACTTGATGTCAAGCGACAGTTAAGCACGAACCACATTTACGTTTATTTTTTTTTTTGTGCAATCAGCCTCAGACTGTTGTAGAATAAGTCCTCTCAGAGAATAGACCGTTCCATTTGCTTAAAAACCTCCGCTGGGTGCGATGGACCTGGTGTTGATTGGAACTGGCCGTTTCCAGTTGATCACAGAAATAACAATCTGACTGATTGTCTGAAAGGTCACAATGAGCTTTACTCCTCTATTCAAAAAACCTCCAGCACATAATAATACCATCTCTCTCTCGCACACACACATCCAGCGTATGAATAGAAATAAGTGCGAAAATTGAACTGCCCATTACTGTGACAATAAACACCATAATAATAAGAGCCCTGAATGTCCCTCAGTGAGGCGGCAGACAGAAAATTACACAGAAACTTTGATGGGAAAAAAAAAAAAAGCCGTCGCGGAAACCGGCAGAGTTTTGTCTTATTGTGATTCTGATGTCAAACTGACAAAGTGTAAAAGAGCTCCATTTACTGTTACATTTATCTGTTATTTTAATATCCTGACATTTATATCACCAAGACATATCATCTCGGCTGGAGAACTCTTATTATTGTGATGGACTCTTCCTCTTTTCTACTAGTTATACCTCGGATATTTCTCTCTTAACCTCCTGAGACCCAAGCTTTTGTTTGGTATGTATTCTTTCTTCTAGATATTTTGGATTTGTACACTGCAAAAAAGCCAACTTGTATTTTTTGGCCTAAAACAGTGATTTAAGTTGGTAGAACTTGGAAATATAAATTATTGACATTTAGGGCAATAATGTAAGTTAGCACAACAAAGGAAGCCAGTTGTCTGCTCAAAAACAAGTTGGTGAGTTGTTGTTACTTATATCTTTAAGTTGGGGTTCACAACAAGGGACAATAGTTCTGATAACTCTTATTTCTTTGTTGTGAAATGCGGGAAAGCGGTGAAATTCGGTCATTAGCGAAAGCTAAGGGCTAACTGATGCTAGCGGCTAACTGATGCTAGCGGTTAACTGATGCTAGCGGCTTACTGATGCTAGCGGCGCTGCTTGTTACAGCTACAAGAGTAGCCATTAGCGTATCAATGCTAACTCAAAATTGTGGCTACAACATTAGCTGACATTTCATAGCGGCGTTACAATCGTGCCAATTCAGCACATTGCAGAAGTAAGGATTAAAAGTTATTACAATGTAAATTTATGAGTTCAAAATTCTGAATTCAGAGTTGAGCAAACTCATAAACAAAACTTAAAATATTTAGTTTAATTGTCCAACTTAAAATTTTATCGAAGTTTGTTGCCTTGAAATTTTGAGTTCACCCAACTTTTTCTTTTTTTGCAGTGTAGGACCTGATAAGTACAAAAACTAAGCATTAATCGTTGAATTATCTCTTTAATTTTACTGTATAACACAATTAATTCACCAGTCTATAAAACTTTTTATTTCCTTAAATTTACACCCTCTCTTTGGAAGAACGATAGTAAAAGTCTATTCATTCTCAAATGAGTACTTCCTGATTAGCAGTCCTAGCTTGTTGCTATTGCTAAAAAAAAATAGTCAAACTTGCACAGAACATCAAACTACAAACATTGTTAAGCACAAATAAACAAGTTTTAATCATAAAATCAGATCAGCTTTTGTACCTGGTCCACTTTTGTCTGGGGATAAGCTGATTTTTTACACTGATTGATGTATTGTGCTTTTTCAAGAGTGTGTAACATGATATAGTTAAGCAGAATTAAGTATAAGGTCCAGAAAACCTAAACTGAAATGTCCACATATGAGGACGCAGGGTTACAGGAGGTTAAAACTAAAAGAAAAAAATGTATACATGCTTTGAAATGCATTGAATTGAATAAACATTTATGCATTCTGAATGCATTTTAGCTTCACTGTGTTCTGTCTTGTTTTTGAATTATTTTCTTTATGTAACTGGTAAACGTCTCACTGGGATTACACCTCTTTTTCAAAAGAGAAACAGCAACGAGGCAGCATGAAAACAGCATAACAACCAGAGATAAAACACTGGCAACACTCAGGGGCCAGGATCACTGTCACACAGGACACAGAGGAGCAGCCAGAGAGTAAATCCAGTCATTGAAGACACACAGGTGAGACAGAAATCTCTCCGTTCTTCAGTCCCTTGTACATTCCTCAACGCAGTAGTTCTCAACCTTTTTGAGTCGCAACCCCCAATTTAACATGCATTTTGTCCGCGAACCCCGCTCACTGAACAGAATCTCAGCAGACAACAACTAAAACGTCTCTCTGTCTGTGCATTTATATATTTTTATATTTTATTGTTACAGAGAAGACACCAAATTACCCAAAAAAGAATCAAATTGACCACAAAATGACCAAAAAAGACACAAAATGACCAAAAAAACCCACAAAAAGACGCAAATTGAGAAAAAACGACACAAAAAAGAAACAAAATTACCAAAAAAGACACAAAATAACCCAAAAAAGACACAAAATGACCAAAAAATTACATAAATTAAGCAAAAAAGGACTCAAATTGACCACAAAATGACAAAAAAATACCACAAAAACACACAAATTGAGAAAAAACTACATAAAATGACCAAAAAAAGACACAAAATGGCCCAAAAAATAAACAAAATGACAAAAAAGATACAAAATGACCAAAAAAGACACAAAATGACTAAAAAAAAATCACAAAATGACCTAAAACACTAAAACACTTTAACACAGTGGAGACAGAGCTGACTTCCAAAATGATTTGGCGACCCCCAGAAATCATCTCGCGACCCCAACTGGGGTCCCGACCCCAAGGTTGAGAATAGCTGCCTTAACAGACGTCTCTCTTCCTCGTTTTGTTTCCTCTCTTCTCTTCTTCCTCTCCCGCTGGCGAGGCGTTCCAAGGCTGCTATGCCTGGGAGCTACAGGCCAACCCTAATGAATAATTAGTGGAGTATCTTTGTAAAGTTGGAAAAGTTTTTTTTTAGATCAAAATGAATAAATAAATAAACATATATCAGACTCTTGGCCGCCCTGTTTGAAACGGAGCAAATGTAAGCAAAGTAAAGCAGAAGAACGTCCCCTTTTTTTAAAAGTGAACCAAAGTCACAAACACTGTTAGTTTTATTTATTAATATGTTTTATGTGCAACCTCAACTTAAAGCTGTGGAGTTTTCGGGTAAACAAACTTAATTTATGGCTAAAAACAGATCTGTGGTGCTTATCATGGTCATAAACTCCACAGGGTACTTAGGTACTTAAATATTGGATTTATATCTCTCCGTTTTAGTATAGGGCGACTACTGACATGGATTTTTTACTTTTTCTGGGGGTCGCCAAATCATTTTGGTCACTTAATGTCTTTTTTTGGTCATTTTGTGTCTTTTAAGGTCATTTTGTGTCTTTTTTTAATCATTTTGTGGTCAATTTGTGTCTTTTTTGGTCATTTTGTTTCCTTTTTTTGGTCATTTTGTGTCTTTTCTTAGTCATTTTGTGTCTTTTTTTGGTCATTTTGTGTCTTTTTTGGATCATTTTGTGTATTTTTTGGTCATTTTGTGTCTTTTCTGGTCATTTTGTGTCTTTTTTTAATCATTTTGTGGTCAATTTGTGTCTTTTTTGGTAATTTTGTTTCCTTTTTTTGGTAATTTTGTGTCTTTTTTGGTCATTTTGTTTCCTTTTTTTGGTAATTTTTTGTCTTTTTTTTGTCATTTTGTTTCTTTTTTGGATCATTTTGTGTATTTTTTGGTCATTTTATGTCTTTTTTGGTCATTTTGTGTCTTTTTTGATCATTTTGTGGTCAATTTGTGTCTTTTTTGGTAATTTTGTTTCCTTTTTTTGGTAATTTTGTGTATTTTTTGGTCATTTTATGTCTTTTTTTGGTCATTTTGTGTCTTTTCTGGTCATTTTGTGTCTTTTCTGGTCATTTTGTGTCTTTTTTGATCATTTTGTGGTCAATTTGTGTCTTTTTTGGTCATTTTCTTTCCTTTTTCTGGTCATTTTGTTTCTTTTTTGGGTGATCTGAACTGTGCGTGTGAGATTGTGTTCAGTGAGCGGGGGTCACGGACAACATGCATGTTAAATTGGGGGTCGCGACTCAAAAAGGTTGAGAACTACTGTTCTACACAATGTAAGTAGTTGTGTTTGTACACACAAATACCGGAGCTGAAAACTTTATTTTGATAATTTCAAACTAAAAGTGATAAAGGATGGAAGAAGGAACCAATAAAAAACTTAATTAACTATCATTTAAATCTCTGTACTGTATAAATTAGATTATAGGAGAGCACAAAGCATTGCTAAACACTGAACAACAGAATGGAAGTGAGCAGAAAATATGCAGCCTCTGACAGAAGAGTCGTGGCACAGAAACAACAGGCCTGAACACACAGATGGCTGAGTCCCAGTCCAAACGCTGCCAGGCTGATCCACTATCTCTGCCTAATTAGGCCAAGAGGAAACAAGGATCAGTTCCAAAGCAGACTGTTTTGGCCCGGATGTGGACAAGTCTAAAAACCCACAAGTCTGTGCCCTCAGTCTCTTTACACCCTCATCTGAATATCACACAACCAGCTCAACAAAACCTTCATTACTTGCTTTGTGAGTGACATCTTTTTATGTGTAACTTCGTTCACAGGAATGGAGTTTTCAGTTTAACCCACACTGTAAATTGTAATAAGTTCACTTTACTTAAAAAAAGTTAGGAAACCGATTGCCTCAAAATCTCCAAGTAAAGTAGCTAATTCATTTCAAGGTGTCATAGCTAAAAATAACAACTCAGATAATGGCAGTAAACTTGAGTATAGTTAACTCAAAATCATTAGTTAGTTACTTACTTACGCTCTGAATTTGGAGTACCCTCAACAATGTATGTAACCACACTTGAGAATCCCTGTATTTAAGGTAAACTTCAATAGTTTTCAGCCTGGACCCCATTTTCCATGTATTTGTGTTCAGAACAAAACAGTTTAATTATTAAGCTTTGTTTTCCATTCAAACTGTTGTCTTTTGTCTCTTCGTTTCAATAACGTATCACTTTTGGTTAAGCTTTACTTGAACATATCAAGGCAATCGGTTTCCTGATATTTTGCTAGTAATGTGAACACTTAAATTTGTAAGGATATTATTTTTATGAGTACTGCCTAATTAAGATAACTCACAAGTTTAAGTAGTCAAAATTGACATGTTATAGTCAGCCTAACTAATGATTTTGAGTTAACTATACTCAAGTTTACTGCCATTATCTGAGTGGTCTAAACACAGTTATTTTTTAGCTATGACACCTTGAAATGAATTAGCTACTTTACTTGGAGATTTTGAGGCAATCGGTTTCCTAACTTTTTTTAAGTAAAGTGAACTTATTACAATTTACAGTGCAGACCCAGTTATCCTTAAAGGAAAGTTATGGGCGATATACCACCATTTCTGATGTGTTTATAAAAACACTATCCCTAAATGTCAAAGATCTGTGATGTGACATAAACATTACATTGGGCGCTTATAGTATTTATGTTTATAATATTTATGTTTATAATATTTCGTATTTAAAAATTTAAAAAAACTAGACACAAATTTGCCTTTTTCTCTGCATCTCCACAACATCTTTCAATATTGTGACATTATTAGTTCTGTTTAACAACAATGTACAATGTGTTAAGGGGTAGGACTAGATACGTTTTTTTACTTCCTCCTACCCCCTTTCGAACTTGCAGAAAGTGTCTGTTTTTTTAATTTTTTTTTGCTTTTTGTCTTGTTTTTTATTTATTAATCTATTAATATTTAAACTTGTTTTTTTATTGCTTGCATGTTCGAAATAAAGACAATCAATCAATCAATCAAATATTAATGGGCGTCAATGGGTGTATAGACTGTATAACATAACGCTCACGATTTAAGATCAACTACAGACAGTAAAAAACACTAAAGAGGAAGTCACAAGATTCTGCTGCAGGTTTGATTTGTGATCAAGACACTTTTTTTTCAAACTGCCTCCCCGCTCTTAGTCAGCCGTTACTGATTGCTGCATCTCCTGATTGTTCCTCAGGTTTCCAGGGAGTTTTTTCCCCTGTGGCATGGACCCAATACATGTGGAAGTGTATGCATGCTTTGCATTTGTGCACACGAGTCAGAAAGAGAGAGAGAGAGAGAGAGAGAGAGAGAGAGAGAGAGAGAGAGAGATAAAGGTATCCCACAGTTCAAAGCTGTGACCTAAATACAGCAGGTACCTTGGTAATGTACCGTACTGGATCTTCTCTCAATAGGCTGAAAAACAGCTTTTGAAATCGAGAGAATCTGGAGCCTTTTCCTTTGGACCCGGTGCTCTTCAGTCGTCACTTAAGAGCACAATGTTTTTCACTTCACAGCAATTTTATTTAGAAAAATCCTCGTACAAAAGCAGCATTCAGGTTTCCGTGCTACCGACAGGAATGATTAGAACATTTAAAAACACGTCTGTAGGTAAAAAACTATAGCGGAAGAATAAAAAAAGCAGGAATTACAACATGTTTGTCAGGTCTTATAGAGTGAATTATGTGTGAAGCTAAATCTGCCATCCCCTCTGTCAATACACGGAGATATAAAGCACAATGAGAGACGTAGGACGAGGTGACAAATCACCACTTAAGCTTCTGCTGCCTGCCCACACTGCAGAACAATACAGACCTGGCCATATGTGAAAACCATTCAACACTATGACAACAGTGGGAAAATATGGCGCCGTTTTAATTTGTTGCCAAGCGTATGAAATATAAATTAGAAATATCTCAAACGGTCAGAGAGTTCATCCCTGCAGCGCTCAGCCTGTCAGTGTGATTTTCTCTTAATAATGAGACGCATTAATGGAAGCAAAGTGCACCTCAACCCAGCATGATGTTTTATAACCCTAACCATCATTTTATCCTCACCCTAACTTAGTCTTTGCACCTAAATCCAATTAAACCTTAAAAAAAAGATCAGAAAACGGTTTTAATTTTCCAGCAGTGATTTTTTGGAGGGGTTTTTTTTCTGACGGTTTTGGAAGGTTTCTTGCCGAGGATGCTTATATAATACACATTGTATTGTGTAATTTAAAGCAGCTGTTCTCAACCTTGGGGTCGGGACCCCAATTGGGGTCACGAGATTAGGTCATTTTGTGTCTTTTTTTATAATTTTGTGGTCAATTTGTGTCTTTTTTAGTAATTTGTTTTCCTTTTTTTGGTCATTTTGTGTCTTTTCTGGTCATTTTGTGTCTTTTTTGGTCATTTTGTATCTTTTTTTGGTCATTTGTATCTTTTTTTGGTCATTTTGTGTCTTTTTTTGGTCATTTTGTGTCCTTTTTGGTCATTTTGTGTCTTTTCTGGTCATTTTGTGTCTTTTTTGATCATTTTGTGGTCAATTTGTGTCTTTTTTGGTAATTTGGTTTCCTTTTTTTGATCATTTTGTGTCTTTTTTTGGTCATTTTGTGTCTTTTCTGGTCATTTTGTGGTCAATTTGTGTCTTTTTTGGTCAATTTGTTTACTTAAAAAAAAAAATTAAAATACGACACTGTAAATATTATTAAGCGTATGAAATATAAATTAGAAATATCTCAAACGGTCAGAGAGTTCATCCCTGCAGCGCTCGGCCTGTCAGTGTGATTTTCTCTTAATAATGAGACGCATTAATGGAAGCAAAGTGCACCTCAACCCAGCATGATGTTTTATAACCCTAACCATCGTTTTATCCTCACCCTAACTTAGTCTTTTTATAATTTTATAATATAAAATATATATATATATAAAATATAAATATATTATAATATAATATAATATATATAAATATATTATAATATAATTTTTTGGTCATTTTGTGTCTTTTCTGGTCATTTTGTGTCTTTTTTGATCATTTTGTGGTCAATTTGTGTCTTTTTTGGTAATTTGGTTTCCTTTTTTTGATCATTTTGTGTCTTTTTTTTAGTCATTTTGTGTCTTTTTTGGTCATTTTGTATCTTTTTTTGGTCATTTTGTGTCTTTTTTTGGTCATTTTGTATCTTTTTTTGGTAATTTGGTTTCCTTTTTTTGGGCATTTTGTGTCTTTTTTTGTCATTTTGTGGTCAATGTGTGTCTTTTTTGGTAATTTTGTTTCCTTTTTTTGGTCATTATGTGTCCTTTTTGGTCATTTTGTGTCCTTTTTGGTCATTTTGTGTCTTTTTTTGGTCATTTTGTGTCCTTTTTGGTCATTTTGTGTCTTTTCTGGTCATTTTGTGGTCAATTTGTGTCTTTTTTGGCCATTTTGTTTACTTTAAAAAAAAAATTAAAATACAACACTGTAAATATTATTAAGCGTATGAAATATAAATTAGAAATATCTCAAACGGTCAGAGAGTTCATCCCTGCAGCGCTCAGCCTGTCAGTGTGATTTTCTCTTAATAATGAGACGCATTAATGGAAGCAAAGTGCACCTCAACCCAGCATGATGTTTCATAACCCTAACCATCATTTTATCCTCACCCTAACTTAGTCTTTGCACCTAAATCCAATTAAACCTTAAAAAAAAGATCAGAAAACGGTTTTAATTTTCCAGCAGTGATTTTTTTCTGGCGGTTTTGGAAGGCTTCTTGCCGAGGATGCTTATATAATACAGATTGTATTGTGTAATTTAAAGCAGCTATTCTCAACCTTGGGGTCCCGACCCCAATTGGGGGGTTGGTTTCCTTTTTTTGGTCATTTTGTGTCTTTTTTTGGACATTTTGTGTCTTTTTTTGGTCATTTTGTGTCTTTTCTGGTCATTTTGTGTCTTTTTTGATCATTTTGTGGTCAATTTGTGTCTTTTTTTTTTTGAGGAAATTAAGTCTCTAGATCTATAGTCTAGGGTCAGAGCAAGGATATAGTGGAGGCTCAGTGTCTTTTTTATGTATATGTATATATATGCAAAATACCAACTTTTAAGGTGAAATTAAGCATTATTTGTGTCATTTTTTAAGGCCGACATAAATATTCAATCAATCACTTTTAAATGTTCCAGTTGGTATTTTGCATATATATATATATATATATATATATATATAAAGACACTGAGCCTCCACTATATCCTTGCTCTGACCCTAGACTATAGATCCAGAAACTTAATTTCCTCATCTTGATTGCCTACTCACAAAAAAACTAAGGGGAAATGGTCCAATGACTGTGCAAGATGGGCAATTTGGTGGCCATTTGATACAAATGAGAAGGTCAAAAACTTAAAATTTCGCTTGGGAACTTATAGAAGGCCTTTTTTCTGAAATCTGTCTAGACTATATTCTCTAGTAGCAATGTGCTAGCGGCTACAGTTTGCATGCTCTGCTGCATCCCAGGATGCAAAGCCCACTTGGTTACAGTTGCTCAGCTCAAACTTGTTTTTAGTTTTCTGGTCGTCAGGTGGGATCAGCCCTGTGTGACGACTGTGTTCACACCTGAGCAGTCAGCTCACACCAAGAAGGGAAACAAACCAGAGTCTGATGAAATCAGACTAAACAGCACTGGTGTAAATCACCTTAAATGTCACATGAAACCAGTGGTAGAAAAAGTATCCACACTGTAAAAATGTTTGTAAAAGTTACAGTAAAACACTGTCGAATTGCATCAGAAATAGGGCGTAAAATTAAAAATGTAATATCACCGTAGTAGATGCTTGTAATTACCGTAAATCAAGGAATAATATAAAACTTTTAGTAGAAAACACACAGTTTTTTCATGTAAAATGAATAGAGAAATACCATAATGTCACAAGGACACAATCACCCTAAAAATAAAGGCACTACTCAGTCTAAATTACAGTTTTTGCTGATTTTTACATTTAAATTTACAGTAGAAAACTCACTGTATTTTTTACGGTGAAATTCTGGCAACCACAGCTGCCGGTATTTTACCGTAAATTAAACAGATTTTTTTTACAGTGCACAAAAAATCACTCAAAACATCATTTTCTGGCCCTTTTCCATCTGGAAAAAAATATATTCCTACTAATATGTGAGTAAGATTGTTCAAGACATTCATTTCAATGGGTCGTTGTACAATGTTTCCTACAGGCAACATTAAGACAAGAAACCGGTTAAAAAACTTAATTTCATAATGTTTTTAAATTTAAAATGTTATGTATTGTACCCAGTTGAAACTACTGAATCTTTTACACATGTTTGTTAAATAAATTATGTTAAAATTTAAACAAAAACTTTCTTTTTCACTTGTTCATGTTATGGTAGAATGTTGCCTATGAGCAACTAACCCCAAAAACTTTTTACATTTAAAAAAAAAAAATTTACACTACTTGTCAAAAGTTTTAGAACACACCAACTTTTCCAGAATTTAATTGAAAATGATGCAGTTTAATGTCTCAGTGTACTCTGAAATTAATGCACATTTCCAACATTTAAAATTCTTTATTGAGCATGATAGTGTTTTGAAAGTAAAAAAAAGATTCAAAATCACATTTTATGTTGGACTAAAGGACAAAAAAAAGACACAAAATGACCAAAAAAAGACACAAAATGACAAAAAAGACACAAAATGACTTCCAAAGACATGAAAAGAATTCAAAAATGGACAAAATAGCCCAAGACTCCATAGAGTTAAGTTGTTAACCCATTTCTTGTTCCCTGAAAAAGGCCTACTTGTATAATTCTGAAATGTACATTATTTTCCAGTTTTGGTTAAGCTTACCTTTTTTTATTTACCTCTGGCAGTTCACCACTTACCTTTGTACCCTTTCAAGCTGTTCATTTGACTTGAACTGCTTGAATTTCAATAAAAAACTGGAAAAATTGGGGTGTTCTAAAACTTTTGACCGGTAGTGTATAAAATGTCTTCGGATTATGTTTGTTTAGTCTATTTTAAGACAAACAGAACACTCCAAACAAACTCCTAACTGGCATCATAATGTACCATAGAGGGCTAAAATGACCCTTAAAATGTTTTTGTCAATGGAACTTAAACACGTCTGTCTGTTTTCAAAGTGGTACAAATATAATAAATGAAAACATATGTGAATAATGTGAAACTATATTATATATACATGTATTTAATAATAGTAAGCATCTGTCCTGTGCTGCTCTTTATGTATATATCCAGCTCATTGAGGCTGCGACATCTTTCCACGTTGCTCCCTTTAGATATTTATCTTTAATCTATATCAAGCGTTTATAGTCACCGTGATCATTGTCTGTGAAAGACTCCTGCACAAGTGCCTTTTACTGTACGGCTTCCACTGAGCAGCACTTTATATAAGAGCACAGTCACCGCTTCCCCTAGAGACGGGCTCATTGACCGCACTGTCACTCACACACACACACACACACACACACACACACACACACACACAGCAGCAGCTAACAGCCAGATATACTCTATTTTGTTGCATCGAGGCACAAAAACAAGCACATACATGTCGTCACTTTTGCTCTTACACACATACGAACATGCACATACTTTGTCAATCTTACTAACACATGCACACACACAAACACACACACTCACACACATATTCACAGACTTCTCTCAGTTCACCTAAATTTAGAAAAGAGGCATTTTGGAGCTGTTCAATTTCCAGACAAAAGCAAAAGCCTCAAGCATATAGACCCACCTGAGACTTACCCTCTCACCCCGCCTGTCCCACTCTGTGTGTGTGTGTGTGTGTGTGTGTGTGTGTGTGTGTGTGTGTGTGTGTGTGTGCAAGCTTCAGACAGACACTCTGAGATCCAATTACAACTCCTCAATCTCACTTCAATTACCTGTGAGGAGTGCATGTAGGCCGTTAGTGAGACACAGCCTTCTTTCTCTCCCCAGACACACACACACACACACACACACACACACACACACACACACTTGTTCAGACACACACCCCTGCACACACATTGACTCAGTCACAGACAGTTAGAAATCAATGCTCTGAACAATCCTGGTCATTCCCTTGACTTACTGTCGGCCCCGTCAGGTGGTTGTTATTTAAAAGTTTGCTCTCTTGATCATTAAAGCCAACATGTTTTCCCTCCTTTGTTTATTCACTTTACATCACTTTTTGTTTTAATTTTTTCACATTACACGAGCAGGTATCCATTGTTGCTTCATAACAATGTCAAATGATGCTTGAATTTTTACAAAAACACCAGCCATTTAACAGCAAATTCATCTTCCTAATAACCTGGTAAAGAATCAAACCCCCTCACCACCGCGTGATGCCGCCCAGCTAAAAAGAAAGAAAGAAAGCCCCGCCCCCCCGTGGTCATACATGGCCGACAGAAGCTGACATAAACAAAGACTCCACAGCGTAACTTCCTGATTTAGCTCCTTCTTAGATGGCGGCGTCCCAGCGAGCGGCGCCGCTGCCCACCAGAGTTTATAATCACAGCCAGCGGTCGCTCCTATCATCCCCCTTATTGATGTTGCCCAAGCCTGTTATTATTTCTTCTTAAAGGGCCAGTGTGTAGGATTTAAGGGTGTCATTATTATCCATAGCTATGTTTTGATAAGTGTATAATCACCTTCGGCTCAGTGGAAGAGGACTTGTGGAGATATGAAGGGCTCATTTCAAGCTAATGGAAACAATTCTGACATGTTTCTACAGACAAACCAAACCCTGGCTCTAGAGAGCTCTATAGGGCCTTTTGCATTTTTACTAGACGTGGGGGGAAAAATCGATACTGTACAGTATCTTGATACTTTGCGTTGCAATATTATATCGTTACATCGCTGCCTAGTATTGATATTTAGCGTTCCGACAGGCAGTGGGCCGTCAGTATTTTCGCCGTTTTTTGTTTTTTTTTCTGAGGCTGTGGCATAGGAATATACTGGTTGGTATCATATGAAATCAGATGATCTAATGCAGTAGTGCTCAACCTTTTTAATTCGCGACTCCCAATTTAACATGCATGTTGTCCGTGACCCCCGCTCACTGAACAGAATCTCACACGCACAGTTCAGATCACCCAAAAAAGACACAAAATGACCAAAAAAGACACAAAATGACCAAAAGACACAAAATGACCAGAAAATACAGAAAATGACCAAAAAAGACACAAATTGTCCACAAAATGATTCAAAAAAGACAGAAAATTATCAAAAGAAGACAGAAAATGACCAAAACAGACAGAAAATTACCAAAAAAAGACAGAAAATTACAAAAAAGAGAGAAAATGACAAAAAAGACACAAAATGACCAAAAAAAGACAAAATGACCAAAAATGAAACAAAATGACCAAGAAAGACAGAAAATGAGCAGAAAAGACAGAAAATGACCAAAAATGAAACAAAATGACCGAAAAAGACACAAAATGACAAACAAAAAAAGACACAAAATGACCAAAAAAAGACATTAAGCGACCAAAAAGACTAAAACACATTAACACATGAACACTTTAACACAGTGGAGACAGAGCTGACTTCCAAAATGATTTGGCGACCCACAGAAATCATCTCGCGACCCCAATTGGGGTCCCGACCCCAAGGTTGAGAATAGCTGCTCTAATGAATCTTTAGGCACCATGTGCGTCAGGATATCGTGTTGGGAAATAATCAAAATAACGCTGCAAAGTCTGGCTATTTTATGTTTCATTCAAAAAAAAAAAACTCAGCAGTGAAGCTTAAAGTTGATGACTCAAGTATCTGCTGGGCCTCTGCTGATTCACACCTCTGATTTTTACATTATGTAAAGGCCACCATAAGTTCTCGGACATGCTTGGAAAGGGAGGGCTTTTATTCCCCTCGAAGTAATTATTACAGTGAATAATAAAATAATTGGGATGCCCACAGACAAGACTGTTCTCAGTGAAAGAATGACAAAAATTAACAATTCTTATCATGCATATCTGACCACATCTGTAGAGCTGCCATGAAGGAAAAGCGACAGTTTGTCATGAACGAATCGATACAGCAGCTTTGCAGTAGCAACAACATATGCTCTCATCTCATCTCATGTGATCTCCTAACAGGGAAATTAAAACTGCCTCTGCCCTTCACGCTGCAGTTTGGAAAGACGATCCGCTCCGGGTGCATTTCATCATGATGACATCATCTGACCGCGCCTCGTATGGATGTGTCGGAGCCAATTAGAGCTCACGTAGCCAAGCAGTGATCTCGGAGATCAGATCGGGAGTAAAGTCAGTTCAGTGTGTCACATGCGAGTCGTTGAATCTTTGATCAGCGTCTGTCAGAGCTCGGAGCGCCGTGTGTTTCATCTAATCTCTTTACGTTTAAGATCCTGTAGCTGTGCATACAAATCACCAGTGGTGGGAAGTAACTGAGTACATTCATACTCTTTCAGAAACTCCAGATACTTACTGTTCATGACATCAATATTTCTCAAATATGTGTTTTTATTTTTAAGGTATATTCAGATCATGAAAACTTTCCAAAGCACTTTAAGACTTATTTTAAATTTAATTCTCAGATTCACTCTTATTCAACGCGGCAATCTTTAGATCTTCATCCTCCAAGATTTCTGACATGCAGAGGTCAATTTATTGTTCAATTTAAGGACCAAATTATGGATAAATACCTTTTCCCATCTGGCAAAGGACTCCATCTCTGTAAAATGCTTCAAAAGATGTCTGAAAGCTCATTTAACTGCTGTTTTGAAATTCTAGTTCACACACAAATACACTTTTTTAACATGTTCATTTTTGTTTTTAATTGTTTTTGTTATTGTCATTATAACTTGTTGATGTTATACATTTGTTTTTTCTATTATTAGTTTATTACTTTCTAATGAAATTTTAGGTGGAGGCTTTAAATAAATAAGCCCATCTGGGTTTTCTGCCTCTCCCTGCACTTTACATTATATGTTATCTTTGTCATTTTATGTAATTCTAACTGTGCAAATAAAATAAAACCTAAAAAAAAAACAAAAAAACATTTACTCAAGTACTGTACTTAAGTACAATTTTGAGGTACTTGTACTTTACTTGAGTATTTCTATTTTATGTGACTTTATACTTCTACTCCACTACATTTAGAGGCAAA
Organism: Centropristis striata; assembly: GCF_030273125.1. NCBI lineage: Eukaryota > Metazoa > Chordata > Actinopteri > Perciformes > Serranidae > Centropristis > Centropristis striata. The sequence continues at coordinate 36,555,869 of NC_081527.1, forward strand.
TATTGTACTTTTTACTCCACTACATTTAGCTGACAGCTTTAGTTACTTTTCAGATTCAACATGAAAAAAATACCATATATTTAATATGATTACACATTTATAAAACATAACAGTGTGTTAAGTAATTAACATTAGTCCTATCTGGACAACAGTAAAATGACACATACATAAATGCATCAATACAAATAATCTTATAATATATTTAGAATATATAAAACAATCTGAGTGGGTTCATTCTGCATAACGAGTACTTTTACTTTTGATACTTTAAGTACATTTTGGTGCTGATACTTTTGTACTTTTACTTCAGTATGTTTTGAATGCAGGACTTTTACTTGTAGTGGAGTAAATTCACAGTGTTTTATTAGTACTTTTACTTAAGTAATGCTGGGCTTACACCAAACGATTTTCCCAGTCCCAGACTAAAAACTAAAAGTCTTTAGTAAATCTAGGAGTCTTACTGGAGTCACAGCGCGCTACATCACAATAATGTTAGTAAGCTCAGTCCTAAATACAAATATAGAGATGTCATATATTTACGGCCACAAGCGGGATTTTGGGGACGCTGTTTCATAGTAAAAAGAACAGTAAGCAGACCCAGTTAAAATGTATAAATAAATGTATACATAAATAAGTAATAAATAATTGATGATTAATGTGTGATTAACTAAATGAAAGTTGATAGAGCTAATAAGTATAATTATTCGTATTAAACAAATAAATTAAATATAATTAAATAGGACATACATGTATATCATGAATTCTTTTCTAAATTTTCCTTTCCTTTATTCTTCCTTATCTATTCTTCTTGTCTATTTTTACTGTAAAATAGTCAACTTTTCATGTCAGAAAAACAGAAACCCCTTTTCAGCTTTGTGAGGGGCATTTTGTGGCGTCTTCTTTTCTTTTCTTTTTTTCCAACACAAACCACTGCACACACAAACATTGCATGGTAGGTAAAAAATGCTAAAAGAATCTAGTTGTAGTCTTGTAAATAGTGACCCTGCAAGATTCACAGTCTTTGTAGGATCTCAGTCTGAGACTAGGCTGGGACTAGAAACTCTAAACACTTGTCTTCAGATGTGAGCAGGTGTGAGCTGATAGTCTTGCAGGAGTCTTTCCAAATCTTTTCAAAGTCTTCTGGTGTATAGGGAGCATAAGGGATCTGAATACTTCTTCCACCACTGCAAATTACCTCAACTGTTCCTCGGCCTTTAAAGATTCTGCCGTTGTGTCACCGGCTTACAATCCCCCGTCAGCTGTCAGAAAATAGCTAGCTGGAGAGATTGCATCCCAACTGTCTCCTAAACCTCTTATGCTTTCTGTCCTCCTGCCGGAAAAATTCAGTTTCCCTCCCGCTGTGCCTCATGCCACACTTCTTTTTTCTTTTTTTTTTGTGTAAAGCCTTCATGTTCCCCTGGTGGATGATCAGCCACTGATGCTTCCAGTTGCAGCTCTGACATGTGCAACATTGTCTAATCTGAAATTAGCCCACAACGTGGCTGACAGCCGGGGGTGGTTGTTGTCATTTTAAGCATTTTCAGCATCAGGAGCAGAAGATGGCAGCAGGTCCGGTCAGCCTGGCATTTGAGTTGATTAGAACTGATGAGGCTTAAAGCATGCAATACAGAAATAGCTTCCTAAAGCCTTCGGATGACAGCGAAAAATGCAAGCTTGAGATCTGACCTTTTGTTAAATACGTGAAATATTAACATCAGGCAAATGTTTTTCTGACTGATGAAGCATCAACGTGGTAGTTTAAGAGAAAATCATCCTGGAAGCAGAAGATCACGTTTAAGTCTTACTTTACTTTAACCCTATAAAGCCTGAACCATGAAATAATTGCCAGAAAATTATTTTTTTTTAAAAACCGAGTGCTTGTTAACCTGCTGTCGAATTTTAAAAAATAAATAAATTGCATATATGAATTCTAATTTGTATCATATTTGATATATCAGGTCTTTTTGTGCAATTTGTTGCTCACAGATTGTTTTTCTTGAACTAACAAAAACATATAAAACCTAACATTTTTAACTTATTAAGACTTTGACTTTTCCTTTTTCCTCAAACATGCAAAATACATATTTTTTCCATATAACACAACATCATACATCTGCTGATATGAAGTTTTTTAATGCAGCAATAACTGATCCACTCGTGGAACCTGCATATCATTTTTGCTACATCTGATATTTTTGTGCAATTTGTTGCTCAGTTTGTTTATCTTCAACACATGTATACATCAGGTTTTTGATGATGTGGAGGTCTCAAAAATTACTGTATCTAATATGATACACTTGGCTTTATAGGGTTAGGAAAGAATCTGTCATCTTTAGTTTCATAAAATCAAATGTTATTTATTTGCTCATTGAAAACTTGTATTATATAATACACGGAAGTTGGAATAAAATGTTTTTTTTTATCTCTTTCCATGAATTGTTTGGGACAATGGGATTTATTATTGACAGATAAAGTGTTTATCTTCTCAAAACGTTATTAATCAATCTCTTCCAAACATATCAAAATGAAAATGAAGCCACAATTAACAGAGGATTGTGTCTGAAAACAAAAATTTTCAAAGTTTATGGATGACAGTGTGTATATATAGGCTACTTTTTATTGATAAATCCATCAATTTCTTTCTTAATTAACATCTTTTGTAAAAAAAAAAAAGTTTTCAGAATGTCTTGTTATGATTTCTGAGAGCTGAAGTGGAACTCTTCAAACTCAATTTTGTCCATCCAACATCCTGAAAGTAAAATATATTGAGTTCACTTAAGTTTAGTTTATTTCAGTCACACAACAAAGTGCAACAAAGCAAAACCTTTAGATGTTTCTACTGGAAATGAAAGAAATAATCCAAAGTTTTCCTGCAAAGGAGGCAAATCCTCATATTGAAGAAGCTGTAACCAGGATGTGTTCAGCATTTTAATAGAGAAAATATTCATTTTCTGTCAATCAACTAATTGCTTTACTTTATTTAACTTGTTTATTTATCAGGGGCAACACACATTTATTAACATCAATATAATGTAAATGTGAGATTTTGTCAGATTTAGCCCAGAGGCTTATTTTCATCTGCCGTCCCTCAGCAGCTCCATGTTATATATTATTATTATATATATATTTAAAGAAACGAACTAGAAGCAGAAGAAACAACATAAAACACATCAAAATATAAAAAACATTGGGTAAGTGATAAATAGTTTCATTGTTTTCTATCATTTATTTTACACATTTAAGTCATATGTGGAGATATATTGTGCAAGAGACTGAAATTTCACTCACTGGCCACTTTATTAGGTACGCCTGTTCAACTGCCCGTTATTGCAAATGTCTAATGTGTCAATCACATGGCAGCAGCTCAACGCATTTAGACATTTAGACATGTTGAAGACAATCTGCTGAAGTTCAAAGCAAGAATCAGAATGAGGTAGAAAAGTGATTTAAGAGACTTTGAACGTGGCATGGTTGCTGGTTTGAGTATTTCACAAACTGCTGATCTAACAACCATCTCTAGGGTTTACTGAGAATGGTCCGAAACAGAGAAAATATCCAGCAGAGCGGCAGTTCTGCGGGCGGCTGTGGCTCAGTTGGTAGAGCGTTCGTCCAGCGATCAGAAGGTTGGTGGTTCGATCCCCGACCATAGCAGCCTGCATGTCAAAGTATCCTTGGGCAAGATACTGAACCCCAAATTGCTCCCGATGTTCATCGGTGTGTGAATGAATTCCCAATGGTGGCAGGTGGCACAGTTTAGGGTAGCCTCTGCCACCAGTATGAATGTGTGGGTCAATGGGTGTGTAGTGTAAGGCTTATATAGCCCTTTGGATAAAAGCAAGATCTGCAGAAAAGCATCTCTGAATGCACAACATGTCCAACCTTGAAGCAGATGGACCACACCGGCCACTTTATTAGGAACACCCTGCTAGCTAATAAAGTGGCGGGTGAGTGTACATGTTACGGTAACGATTAGTCGACTAATCAATTAGATTTAACAACAAAAAAATAGTGCATGTCCTTATATTTACACATATGGTTTGCGGTTGTAAGAAAAGGCTGCAGGTTTTGTTGAATTTAGGCTACAAACCAAAAGTGTAAGAGGCGACAGGTGATCCACATCAGGGGTCTGATGACTGGAGGACAAAACATGCCATCATCACCATTCCCCACTGCGTTTTTCCATAATTTCCCACTATGCATGGACATAGAGGTACATACAACCCAACACTGCTCCTAGTGGTGATATGCATATGGCTTCTCTCAGGCATGAAGCTTTAATTTCTGAGGACGTGCAAAACCAACACATCATGCAACCTGGTCTCACAGGAATCCGTGAAATAGCCATGGATTTGCTTAACTCAAAATCCGTGGAATAGCCACGGAATCACTCAAATTTCCATGAAACTGACACGGATTTCGCTACAATGCAAGTTAATGACGGTCATATTCCATGGATATTTTTTCCTATTGGTTTGTTCCAAGTCACGTGACTTTCAAGGTCCCAGCAGTCAGAACAAAAAACATGGCGGACCGTTCTCTCATTTTTAGTGAAACAAATCAATATTTTGACTTAGTTTCTGTATAAAAATGGATTTTGATCACATTTCTAGCAAGAAATATATGTTTTATTTTCTAAATATTCACTCAGTGAATGTACATAATCACTTTGTGGTGAAGATCTGGCCAGAAAAATAGAATATGACTGTCATTAACTTGCATTGTAGCAAAATCCGTGTCAGTTTCACGGAAATTTGAGTGATTTTGGGCTATTCCACGGATTTTGAGTTAAGTGAATCCGTGGCTATTTCACGGATTCCTGTGAGACCAGGTTGGCATTATGGGTTCACGTAGACGTAGACGATATCGCGACACCCCAACATTAGATTTCTCTATTTGTCTGCTGTGGCACTAATTAAACTTTGATCAGGATGATTTCACACAAAGATTGAATCAGACAGCTGCACATTATAATCACTGCACAGACAGAACATCACCTGGAAACCAAAAGTCTCAGGTCGTCTCACATCATGCGAGAAGTCTAAAAGACTCGTCTCCTCGTTACCTGGACCGCCAGGATGTTTTCTGCGATGTGTTTCTTCACATCATCTTCCCACAGACGACGCAGCTCATTGATTAAGAGCTTATTTATGTATAAACGCTCGCTGCACTGGGCATCTGTTAAACTAAGCACATTTAAAGGATTTGCTGGCACCCTCCGGGCTCCCTGTTAGGCCCGTCTCTTTTAATGTTCCTTTTAAGATTCAGCCAACTTGTGGGTGAGTGTGTGAGTGTGTGTGTGTGTGTGAGTGTGTGAGTGTGTGTGTGTGTGTGTGGGGTCAGGGCAATAAAGTGCCAGGGAATTGCTTTCAAAGTGATCCATTAGAGATTTGGTGGACGGATGTTGTTTTCATTTAGTCTTTAATATTCTTCTTCTTTGGTATTCATTAATGGGTTTAATTCCTTTTCAATAATTGATAGGCAAACACCAGCAGTGTGTTGTATTATCTGAAGAAAGAAGTGTCACACAAAGCAAACAGTGATCTCACCAAGTTGCACGGAACTCACAAAGCAAGTGAATAATTGACAGAAAATGTGAAAGCTGTCATTTTTTTCAGACGTCTTCTTGTTTATTTATTTTTCCCATCCTTCTGTTTGTTTCATGCAAACACTCGGCACAAAGTCCAGGAGTGTTTGTGTTTGTTTGCGAGTCAAAAATGCTGCAAAACAATATTTTGGGTAAACAGTCCTCTTCCCATTTTACTTTTATCTGAATCAAAGTAGAGAGGAGATTAAAAAAGACACACACACACACTAGCAGATGATGTGCAGTGTGTTGCCAGAGCTTGTTAATTTCATCTACAGTTCACCAGTCATGAGGTAATTTTATATAAATGGCCTAATAGAGGAGCTTTTTCCTGCAGCACCTTTAGTTTACTAGTTATTCTTCCACTTCTAGAACAACAAGTCTGGAATGATTTGTGAGTTTTTTTTCTAGGGAGGTTCACAATAAGTCTCTATTTGCTCCCAGAGCCTCAATAACAAGCATATTAGTGAATTATTGGCTTCTTTTCAAGTAACTGATCACTTTTAATGACTGAGTTAGTTCTCTTTGTATGTTGTTTTAATGCCGTGGTGGTACATTTACTCAAGTACTGCACTTAAGTATCATTTTGAGGTATGTGTACTTTACTTGAGTATTTCCATTTTATTTATAATAATAATATAATTAATATATATTTTATTTAACTATATACTTCTACTGTATTCTACATTTTGAGGCAAATATTGTATTTTTTACTTCATTGCATTTAGCTGACAGCTTTAGTTACTCTTCAGGTCGAGATTTAACATAAAAAACATAATCAAATTAAAGTGAATAGACATTGTTTTAATGTATATATTAAACCTTATAACAGTATATTAAGTAGTTAGAATGAGCCATACATTGACAACAGTAAACTGCTTACATAAATGCATCCATACAAATAGTTAAATAATATTTTTAGGATATATATAACAATCTGAGTAGGGCCATTTTGCCTAACAAATTATTTTACTTTTGATACTTTACGAACATTTTTATGCTGATACTTTACTGTACTTTTACTTCAGTATTAGTACTTGTATGTATATATCAGCCAAAACAGTATTTTTTACAGTTTTATTTTTTGAAAAATACATTACTCCAATGTTAAATACACTGTAATATGTATTAAATATTAAATATATATATATAAATAAGCGTCGCTGTAATTTTTGCATTTCTCTTTTGTAAAAAAATACCTTTTCTCAATGTTAAATATACAAAACACCATATCTCTAACATAAATATACTGTAATATTTTATGGTAAAATCTTTAATTTATGTGGCATTTATTAAGTATTTTCTTGTCAATTATATGGCAGAACAGCGTTTCTTTTGATGGAAAAACTTATTTATACAGTAAAAAATGGAATAAAATGGAAATCTTAAACGCGAAATCAACAGTGCAAATATCGGAATATTTTAAAAAATTCTACCGTATTTATTACGGTAAAATTCTGGCAACCACAACTGCTGGTTTTTTACCGTAAAAACAACAGGTATTTTTTACAGTGCACTGTAAAAAAAAAAAAACCTGTTTAATTTAATGGTAAAATACCGGCAGCTGTGGTTGCCAGAACGGTGTGGATTTTCTATTCTAAATTTAAATGTAAATATCAGCAAAAACTGTGATTGAGTCTGAATAATCCTGGTATTTTTTAGGATAATTGTGTCATTCATTCATACATCATGGTATTTCTCCACAAATTTTGCATGAAAATGTTATATTTTACCTAAAACCTGTGTGTTTCTTCCAGTTCATGACAGAAAAAAAGTAAAAGTTTTGTGCTATTCTTTGATTTACGGTAATTAAAAGCGTCTAATACGGTGATATACAATTTTTCAGTTTATGCCCTATTTCTGATGTATTTGACAGAGTTTTACTGTTATTTCTACAAACCTTTTTTACAGCAGGAGTCTGTCGTTTCTTAAATGGATGGTAATTTCATCTTCGGCAGATGAACCATTACATGTCGTCTTTTTTTTTTTTGCTCTCAGGCAGCTGGGCGACAGGAAGCAGGTTGGGTGAATCACACCCTGATGTACTCGTGCTCCTTCATCTAATGGTGCAGCCTAACAGTCATTTAGCACCCTGGGGAGTCGCAGCTAAATCCTTGTAAAGATATACTGAAACATAAAAAGGCTGCATGGGGAAAGGACCTGACAGATGAACAGAGGTATCAGGAGGAGAGTGGTGTTTATCAGTTGTGTACAAGTCATCACAGGGCGAGAATTTTTGCATTTCAATAATTTACATCTGAATTTCAGCCTGTCTAAATACGCTTGGCTGTCTCTGAATGAAGGGCTATGAATAAAAAAAAAGGATATACAAGCTAAAAATACCATCTTTCAACTGGAAGCATGTAACAGCGCTGCACTTCAAATGAGGAATAAAATGTGTCATTAACTTTATGCAGCTTTATCATCACTACATAACCATTTATTATCAACTGCGGCGTCGCCTCCCTACTGCCACACTGTCTCATTTGTTTTTTAAGATGGAAACAACACATAAATACTGAATACGCCCTGCTCAAAACTAAGGCTGGGTGATATGGAACAAAAATGCAACCTGGTCTCACAGGAATCTGTGAAATAGCCACGGATTTGCTTAACTCAAAATCCGTGGAATAGCCACGGAATCACTCAAATTTCCGTGAAACTGACACGGATTTCTCTACAATGCAGGTTAATGACAGTCATATCCCGTGGCTATTCCAACATACAAAGAGTAAGTACATTCACTGAGTGAATATTTAGAAAATAAAACATATTTCTTGCTAGAAATGTGATTAAAATCCATTTTTATGCAGAAAATTAGTCAAAGTATTGATTTTTTTCACAAAAAATGAGAGAACTGTCCGCCATGTTTTTTGTTCTGACCGCCGGAACCTTGAAAGTCACGTGACTTGGAAAAAACCAATAGGAACAAATATCCATGGAATAGCCACGGGATATGACTGTCATTAACTTGCATTGTAGCGAAATCCGTGTCAGTTTCACGGAAATTTGAGTGATTCCGTGGCTATTCCACGGATTTTGAGTTAAGCGAATCCGTGGCTATTTCACGGATTCCTGTGAGACCAGGTTCCAAAAATTATATGTCTGTGTTTTTAAACCGAATGGTTACACGATAAATATCTCGGTTTGATGAAAAAATACCGTTCGATAATTGCTTAAACTGCTTCTGATGATGGATCCAGACCAGTTCTGCAACCTAGCAGCAAACTAAGCATCTAAAAAGACGGAAATAATAATCAAATTAGATTCATTTCTGTCTACAATGTAAAGTTTAGTTAACCCTCTATGGTACGGTGTTGCCCTCAGGCAACATACACACTTTTGGCCTGGCAAATTTCTACAATGCATGTTTTTGAGTGATGCGATACTTTAAAAAAGAAGGAAGAGTATAGGGAACCAATAGCAATGCTTTAATTTGTCACATGACCTCCAGGAGGCCATATTGAAACCTTTTTTTGCAGACTTTTCCAAAGGAAACAGCTTTCTTTGGAAAAGTCTGCAGCCATTTTGCGTCACAAAAAATCACTCAAAACATCATTTTCTGGCCCTTTTCCATCTGGAAAAAAATATATTCCTACTAATATGTGAGTAAGATTGTTCAAGACATTCATTTCAATGGGTCGTTGTACAATGTTTCCTACAGGCAACATTAAGACAAGAAACCGGTTAAAAAACTTAATTTCATAATGTTTTTAAATTTAAAATGTTATGTATTGTACCCAGTTGAAACTACTGAATCTTTTACACATGTTTGTTAAATAAATTATGTTAAAATTTAAACAAAAACTTTCTTTTTCACTTGTTCATGTTATGGTAGTTTCATACACTTAGACTATTGAAGACATTCATTCCAATGTGTCATTGGTTCAATGGTTCAATGTTTCCTACAGGCAACATTCAGACAAGAAACCGGTTAAAAAAGTTCCTTTTATAATGTTTTTAAATTCAAAATGTTATGTATTGTTCCCAGTTGAAGCTACTGAATCTTTTTCACATGTTCATTAAATGAATTATCTTAAAATACGGACAAACAACGACCCCAAAAAGTTCAGATTTTTTTTCAGATTATGTTTAGTATATTTATGTTTATGTTTAGTTTATTTTAAGACAAAAAACACTCCTAACTTTTTTTTTCCTAACTGGCATAATTATGTGTACCATAGAGGGTTAAGAGGCAGATATTAACCGTGAGGAGAGAGAGAGAGGGGACTGGCGTAAAAAGAAAAGCCCCACAGTCGAAATCAATCAATCAATCAAACAGTGGAGGTTTCAGATTACTGGTCCATGTCTCAGCCCCGAGGCCACTCAGACTACCCATAAATCAATTCCCAAAAAAAGAAGAAGAGACTGAGCTGAAAATACCCAAAGACAATAAGACCAGATACCAAATCCAGTCGATATGAACAGACAAACACAGAGAGAACAACAAACCTGCAGCAGCATGAAGTGCCATCAATTTACCAAGTTTTCCATTTTTCCTGCACTTCACAGTTTACTTCTCATCTTGTGTCAAAAAAAAAAGTTTCTCTGGTGATGATTACCAATGACAAGATGAAGAGATGAAAGTGAGCCTGATGCTTCCATTCATTCATGTTTTAGACTTACCGACACACAGACCAGACATATAATAGCTTGGGATTTTTCATTAGTTTTAGTTTTAATTTCGTTGTGAATTTTTGTTTTCAAATTCAGTTAGTTTTAGTTAGTTTTTAGAGTGAGTTTGCTAGTTTTAGTTTAGTTTTTATTTTTTGAAAATGCTTAGTTTTAGTTTAGTTTTTATTAGTTTTAGTGTTAGTTTTAGTTTTTTTGTAATGGGTATGTGCCTTCATTTCCTTTGGTTTATCATCTCAGCCCCAATAAGGTTATTAACTCTTACAGTTCTGGGTGTTTTGTGTTTTGGTTGGAGTGTAGACATCCCAGTCTCAGTAAACATATTTGCCATGTGAATTTACTGCATGCTGAAATAGAAACACTGAATTATGTATGAAAAAAGTTGACAAAGACGAAAACTAAGGACATTTTCACTATAATTTCAGTTAGTTTTGTAACCACGCAATACAGTTTCAGTTAGTTATCGTTTTTAAAAAAAGTTTCTCTGGTGATTATTACCAATGACAAGATGAAGAGATGAAAGTGAGCCTGATGCTTCCATTCATTCAAGTTTTATCAATCAATCAATATCCTTTATTTAACCAGGTAAAATTAATTGAGATTAAAATCTCTTTTTCAAGAATGACCTGGCCAAGAAGGCAGCACCATGATAAAATAAGAACAATCAACCACAATTCTCATACACCACATTCAACATCAATTAAAGTACATACAAGATCAGGGACAAGACTATATGAAGACTGAAATGAGTACAGTTAAAAATGAAATAAATAAACTGGTGACAGATGAATGAATAAACCCGGTCGTTATCAGAAAATAGTTTTACAAACAATTACATTGACCAAGAGAACTATCTTCTCTGTCCTTCAGGATTCCTTTGAATTCTCCCAAGGTGACCAGCTCAGACAGCTTCAGCTGCTTTTGCACAATGTTCCAGGCAGAAGGCAGCATATTTAGACTTACCGACACACAGACCAGACACCAGGACGGACACGGTTAGGCTAGTTTGGATCAGGCACAACTCAAGTCACAGTTTGGATCTGTGATCACCTGAGAATTAACCAGTGGTGGAAGAAGTATTCAGATCCCTTACTTAAGTAAAAGTACTAATAAAACACTGTGAATTTACTCCACTACAAGTAAAAGTCCTGCATTCAAAACATACTGAAGTAAAAGTACAAAAGTATCTGCACCAAAATGTACTTAAAGTATCAAAAGTAAAAGTACTCGTTATGCAGAATGAACCCACTCAGATTGTTTTATATATTCTAAATATATTATAAGATTATTTGTATTGATGCATTTATGTAAGTAACATTTTACTGTTGTCCAGATAGGACTAATGTTAATTACTTAACACACTGTTATGTTTTATAAATGTGTAATCATATTAAATATATGGTATTTTTTCATGTTGAATCTGAAAAGTAACTAAAGCTGTCAGCTAAATGTAGCGGAGTAAAAAGTACAATATTTGCCTCAAAATGTAGTGGAGTAGAAGTATAAAGTTACATAAAATGGAAATACTCAAGTAAAGTACAAGTACCTCAAAATTGTACTTAAGTACAGTACTTGAGTAAATGTACTTAGTTACTTCCCACTACTGGAATTAACCCTAACCTAACCTGTCAAGCCTTCCCACATGGCAATTCAATATGGTGCTTTTATGATGTCAGTGAAAGATATTCTGAAGGAAATAAGAGCATATTCTTAAATAATATCAGATAGAATTAGGCAGAAAGGACAAAAATATGCAAATGAGAGCTAAATTCACAATGTAATTTGTTTGCACACATTTAGTTGTGACTTCCTATAACTGAGCTGGAAGTTTGAAGGCATGCATGCAGGTTCCTGGTCAGCAACAGAAAGTTGTGTATAAGAGGAGGATGGTGTACCAGCGTTGTTTCAACATTGTCAGGTAACATTACCTGGCTGCAAACACACACAACATGCTAACACATATTAGATCACTCAGACTTGTCTGACAGTAAAAGGTAAAGGGTCCCTACAGAGTTAGACTGTTTTGTTGAAGGGTAAAATTGACAAAAACACTATTTTTTACGTTTTGTATCATTCAAAGTTGACCAAAACGAAATAAATCTCACAAAACCGTCTTGGTTAGTCAACTGTTCCAATAATCAATCAAAAACTCTGGTTTTTCATCAAAATAACCTGTATTTCACCCCTCTTGAATGAAAGGTTGCCTACATTTGTACTTGAGTTTTGTCTTCCCTTCTCACTAAAACATTATGCAACAAATTTGAAAAAGAACCACAACTGATTCGGAGGACATTCAAACTATTGGCAAAAACTCCCTCACCAACTCTTTCCCTGCCTCCTGCTGCGTCTTTGACTCACACAACAACTTTGACTGCCATCCAACTAATTTGCCAGACGTCTGTTGACCTGTTGAGTAAATCTCAAACCCTCAAAGCGTACGGAGATGACACATCAAACAATGGCCTCCCTGTCCAAATATTTGCCGAGCCCTGCTAAATAAACCATCTTTCATCCTCTTCCTCTCGCCTGGGCGTTGTGTGAGTCACCTCGGAGCCAGAATAGAGGTGTTAGCTGCTGCATTAGCCAGCTCCATTAAGATGAATCACCGTATGGCATCACAGGAGGAGAAGGGAAATCATCAAAATGGGTGGAAAAGTAAGCAGAACTTTTAAAAACAAGCATGCTGGCAAATCGATTGTTAAACACGAAATTGCATCATAAATTGTTCATATTATTGTGACTAATGTCCAATTAAAACTTCTGTTGAAATGGGACTCTAATTACAGAGGGAAAGTGGCTGCTTGTGAACATTAAGGCACACTAGTTATCAATTAAAACATATATCCACTTAGCTCACTGTGTGTGTGTGTGTGTGTGTGTGTGTGTGTGTGTGTGTGTGTGTGTGTGTGTGTGTGTGTGTGCCGACCCCTCTAAATGGATCTATTCTTCCCGTGGAGGATGTGGCTTCTCCACAGACACCACATAGCTGCTCCTGGCATACTAAACCATTCATCACTCCACCTTCCTCTTTATTTTATTTTTTTTCTCACGACCCCCCTCTTCCCTCCCACTTTTCTCCTCCTCTTCCTCCCGTCCACCTCCTCTGTTTATCTTTAATCTGTTCATCACCAGCTCCTCTCTCTCTCTCTCCTCTACTTATCTTTTCCTTCCTCATTTTGCGCTGCCTGCTCTCATTCGTTCCGTCTCTTCCTCCAGTGTGACTTATTAACCCGAGAGGTCTTTACGCTTCCTTACACCTAACATGAAACATGAAGCGGCGATAGATACGATGTATTATCTGATCTCCTATATTATGTTCAACTATCTTGAAATACAGCACAGAAAGGACAAAACTGTGCACACACCAGACGCAGTAAATGACCAAAAAAGGAAACAAAATGACCACAAAATGATCAAAAAAAGACACAAAATAATTTAAAAAAGACACAAATTGACCAGAAAAGACCGTAAATGACCAAAAAAGAAACAAAATGATCAAAAAAAGACACAAAATGACCAAAAAAGGAAACAAAATGACCAAAAAAGACACAAAATGACCAAAAAAAGGAAACAAAATGACCAAAAAAAGACACAAAATGACCAAAAAAGACACAAAATGACCAAAAAAGACATTAAGTGACCTCTTCCTCCCATCCACCTCCTCTGTTTATCTTTAATCTGTTCATCACCAGCTCCCTCTCTCTCTCTCTCCTCTACTTATCTTTTCCTTTTCCTTCCTCATTTTGCGCTCCCGAAACTCATTCGTTCCGTCTCTTCCTCCAGTGTGACTTATTAACCCGAGAGGTCTTTACGCTTCTTTACACCTAACATGAAACATGAAGCAGCGATAGATATGATGTATTATCTGATCTCGTATATTATGTTCAACTATCTTGAAATACAGCACAGAAAGGACAAAACTGTCAGTTCACCCAAAAAAGAAACAAAATGACCAAAAAAAAGGAAACAAAATGATCAAAAAAAACACAAAATGACCAGAAAAGACAGTAAATGACCAAAAAAGGGAAAAAATGACCAAAAAAGACACAAATTGACCACAAAATGATCAAAAAAAGACACAAAATGATTAAAAAAAGACACAAAATGACCAAAAAAAGGAAACACAATGACCAAAAAAGACACAAAATGACCAAAAAAGGAAACAAAATGACCAAAAGACACAAAATGACCAAAAAAAGACACAAAATGACCAAAAAAGACACAAAATGACCAAAAAAGACAGAAAATTACCAAAAAAAGACACAAAATGACCAAAAAAGACACAAAATGACCAAAAAAAGGAAACAAAATGACCAAAAAAAGACACAAAATGACCAAAAAAGACACAAAATGACCAAAAAAAGACACAAAATGACCAAAAAAGACATTAAGTGACCTCTTCCTCCCGTCCACCTCCTCTGTTTATCTTTAATCTGTTCATCACCAGCTCCTCTCTCTCTCTCTCCTCTACTTATCTTTTCCTTTTCCTTCCACATTTTGCGCTCCGTGCTCTCATTCGTTCCGTCTCTTCCTCCAGTGTGACTTATTAACCCGAGAGGTCTTTACGCTTCTTTACACCTAACATGAAACATGAAGCGGCGATAGATACGATGTATTATCTGATCTCATATATTATGTTCAACTATCTTGAAATACAGCACAGAAAGGACAAAACTGTGCAGACAGCAGACGCAGCTACATGTGGGTGCAGATGGTCATTATGGTGTGAAAACAGTCTAGTACTCTACAGTCTTAGATTAGTTATGTGTTGAGATCAGGATGAAATATCTAATTATTCATGATCATGATTCATAATGTTGGAAGGAATGATCAGTTTTGCAACATTCTTATTTTTTTGACAAAATCTTTCTCTATATTTTAGTACTTTTGTTTCATACAGTGGTAGTTATGTTAAGATAGTTTATTAATTAACAAAGAGCCAGATGTGCATTTTTTCATGCTAACCTGATGCACCAGATGGTTTGTTACAAAGAATCATCTGGAAAGCTGTCATTGAAAACAGTTTGGAAAGGGCAGGTGCATTCAAAAAATACTTGGATGGATTAGATTAGATTAGATTAGAACCATATATATTATCACCATCTACACATCTACCATGGAAGACTGCTCTTCTTTCAAAGACTCTCTAATGAGGATAGTGTGCACTGTAAAACCAACTTGCTGTTTCAACTAAAATATTTGATTGTCCATGCTGCAAAAGAATTTTGTGTCAAGACAACGAAGACAAAGGAGCAAACTCAAATTAATCTTGCTATTTGACTCAATATTTTAAGTTAAATTGACTTTTTGCACAAATCTTTGTTGTATTGAAAAGGAAAAATGAGTTATATTAACAAACAAGCAGCATTGGGTTTTACAGTGTGGATGCTACTGTCGCATCCGCACTATCCTCGTTAGGCCATTGTAGTTTCTAATGAACTGTCATCCATCCCACACATTTAAGCTGTAGCTTGGTCCTGGCTATTGTATTTCAGACAAAAATGCATTAATTGAAACTTGACAAGATGGATTTTATGTGATGTGATGTGATCCCACCGTGCAAGGTTCTGTTCAGTGCAAGAACCATCTAATGTTCCCAAGAGTCTCCAGGCAGGCTAGCCATCCTGAGTAAATGCCAACATCAGCATGCACACAAGTTGATATTTAGAATTGTGTCATTTATAATGCAAATTATATTGCAAATTAAACATAAAGATGAGCTGAAGCTGATGGGAATGTCATTAGTTTTGCAGGTATTTTGTCATAAACCAGTACTGGACACCAAGAATCCACCAAACTTCTGTACCAAATGTCATTCAAATTCAATAGTTAAAGAGTAGAGATTAGTAGAGATTTTCTAGTCTGGACCAAAGTTGCAGACCGCCAACCAAAAAAAGGAAACAAAATGATCAAAAAAGACACAAAATGACCAGAAAAGACAGTAAATGACCATAAAAGGAAACAAAATGACCAAAAAAGACACAAATTGACCACAAAATGATCAAAAAATAACACAAAATGACCAGAAAAGACAGTAAATGACCATAAAAGGAAACAAAATGACCAAAAAAGACACAAATTGACCACAAAATGATCAAAAAATGACACAAAATGACCAAAAAATACACAAATTGACCACAAAATGATTAAAAAAAGACACAAAATGACCAAAAAAAAGGAAACAAAATGATCAAAAAAGACACAAAATGACCAGAAAATGATCAAAAAAAGACACCAACAGACTGTAGAGCCACATGGTCAGATCTGCTGTTTTCTTTTAAACCAGAGCCTTATAGCTGAATTGTTTAAATACTTTCAAAAAAGAAAGGTTGACAGAGAAAGTAATGCAGGTCTGCAGGGAGTGTTAGAGAGCTGCTGTGTTTACAGTAGGTGGTGTAACACAATAAAAAACATGACAAAAATAGAGTAAGTGGGACGAGGTGACATTTCAATTCAAATGTGAATTCTTTAATGGATCCTGTTTTCTGTGATACAGCAGAAAGAACTCATCCCATTCATTCAAAATCCAAATATATCATCCAAACCCCTTATTTGTAGTCCGCTGGTGCTCCACAACTAGTAATAATCCTTTTAACTAATCCACATCAAATCTCTCACAATGCTAATCCGCTAGGCATGATGGTCCACGGCAGCCATTCATCTGGAAACACTTCGAACTGTGCTCTGGCATGCATAATTAATTGTGATGGCAATTTGTTGTATTGCCGGGGCTTGGCAACGACTTAACTATTGGTGTGCTGAGGGTTCACACTTATTTATGACTGGGCGGCGCTGTGCATTATGGACATGACGGGCGTGACGGAGGATCAGAAAAACAGAAAATCACAGCATGCAGTATTTTAAAAGTCTGTTTCTGTGTGTGAAACACTTGCATAACACTTTTAAATGAATGAGGCAGCAACATGATGTTATACTGGACAGAAATGATGAGACTAACTACGTCTTTGTTATGTAGGTGATGACATAAACAGTCTCTCTCTCATCTTATGGTTCCATAAGCAGGACAGCTTAGAGTCAATCATTACACTCTGCTGTGACTAAAACTAAAACATTCAAAATGGGATGCAAACAACAAAATAGATGACATGTCAGTGTCCAAATAAACAAAACAGTTTTCCAAGGCTATTGGGCTAGAAAATTATGTACACTACCGGTCAAAAGTTTTAGAACACCCCAATTTTTCCAGTTTTTTATTGAAATTCAAGCAGTTCAAGTCAAATGAACAGCTTGAAAGGGTCCAAAGGTAAGTGGTGAACTGCCAGAGGTAAATAAAAAAAGGTAAGCTTAACCAAAACTGAAAAATAATGTACATTTCAGAATTATACAAGTAGGCCTTTTTCAGGGAACAAGAAATGGGTTAACAACTTAACTCTATGGAGTCTTGGGCTATTTTGTCCATTTTTGAATTCTTTTCATGTCTTTGTAAGTCAATTTTCTGTCTTTTTTTGGTCATTTTGTTCCTTTTTTAGTCATTTTGTGTCTTTTTTTGGTCATTTTGTGTCTTTTTTTAGTCCTTTAGTCCAACATAAAATGTGATTTTCAATCTTTTTTTTACTTTCAAAACACTATCATGCTCAATAAAGAATTTTAAATGTTGCAAATGTGCATTAATTCCAGAGTACACTGAGACATTAAACTGCATCATTTTCAATTCAATTCTGGAAAAGTTGGTGTGTTCTAAAACTTTTGACCAGTAGTGTCAATAATACGCATATGGCTTTCAGAGCAAACAGATCAGAACTCAGGATATTAAAACTTGAATCAAGACAGGTAATTGACTTACATGATCAGAGGGCAAGCTGCTCCAATACTGAAAAATGTTCTGCTTTTGTTTACACGCTGCTAAGAAACCAGTCTTAGTGGCTCATGCAGGCGTCACTGTTTCGTTTTGAAGACACATAAAGTATACTGTAAAAAAAACCCCTGTTGTTTTTACGGTAAAAAACCAGCAGCTGTGGTTGCCAGAACTTTACCGTAATAAATACGGTGCAACTTTTTCTAATATTACGGTAAAAAGATATTAGCACTGTTGATTTCACGTTTAAGATTGCCATTTTATTCCATATTTTACCCCCCCAAAAAAAGTTTTTCCATCAAAAGAAACGCTATTCTGCTATGTAATTGACAAGAAAATACTTTATAAATGCTGCATAAATTAAAGATTTTACCATTAAATATTACAGTATATTTTTGTTAGAGATATGGTACATTTAACAGTTACAAAAAGTATTTTTACTAAAGATAAATGCAAAAATTACAGTGATGGCTTGTATATCTATATTATAGTATTATTTTTGTTAAACACATGTTACCAGTGTATTTTACACTTTCAAAAACAAAACTGTAAAAAATACTGTTTTGGCTGATATATACATTTACAGTGTTTCATTGTTACTGAAACTGAATTAACTCATTTATCATTTTACGGTCTTTTACTGTCATGGTTTAGCAGTTTTTCACCGCAAAATCTACAGACATTTTTTACAGTGTATGCTGAATGTTGAATAAATTTAACAGCTCATTCTTCTGGTGTTCCTTATCCGTTTTTGTGACGAAAATGAACAAAAAAAATACATTTTGTGACGCATGAAACAACCAAATCCTGCCTATCCTCACACCCAGATCAGCTGCCTCGCTCCGTCTGACCTGATTCCTCTCTAATAAAAGGTCTTGACGTAAATGACGTAAATACCTCCGAGGCTTATACCACGGTATAAACCTATAGATAGAGATATTGATAATCCTGCAAGCCTGTTCAGACTTATATAACCAGAGCACTGCAGTTTTTTTTTTTACTACCCCAGACAGACATCTTCAGCATGAAACACATCCAGGCGGTGCTCAGTTGTTACTTTGGGAGCTTTACATTGCAAAGTGGCTGCATATTACAGCAGCAGCCCTCTGCACAGCTAATGAATATATGCAGAGCATTGTGAATGAACGCTTGTTTCAAGACGCAGCGATTCCCTCGTTGCAAACGCTGTGATCCACCTACTTAGACGCATTAAAAGCTATAACCTCTCAGGGTGGTTGGAGATGACAAAACGTCGACCGACTCATCAAATTTATTGTGTTTTTAAACTACAGTGACTGAATGAAGGCACGGGGGATTCAGCTTCACCACTAATGTGATTGATCTGAGCACGCTTCTGACTTCTGAAGCTGTTGCTTTTCCCCTGCTTGTGTTCTGGATCATGCTAATGAAAGCAGGTTGAGGTCAGAGCATATATGCGTTTGGTTTAGTTACATACTCCACGGAGCAGAGGCATATATTAGAGTTTTATGCATATTGCAATACGAGTTGTCATCTATCATACGAGGCCTGTGGCAGCACTGTGAAGTGATGGTTGTGTACTCTGTATTTCCATGTCAAAGCACTAAACAAACCTCAAAGGCTGCACTTTGGCACAACGGTGCTTTGAGCTCAATCTGAACATCAGCATGCTAACGTGCTCACGATGCTAACATACTGATGCTTTATACATTTAACATCATAGTATAGTGTGTTTATATTCCAAATTAGTGCTGAACACAAAGGACTCCTCCGGCATAATTTCACCTAGAGACTCTATTTAAACTTTAAACAGTAGACACAAGTCTTCGGTGTATTAATCCACGTTTCGATAGGTCATATAGTTTTTTATCAATCCCTGTTCAATGACCATGATCATTTTTGGAGAAATTCTGAGATTATAATGGGTGTGTATTGCACGGAATGTTCGTGTCACAGTGTGTGACATCATCGCCAGAGTGTAGAGGGAGAGAAGAAATTGTCAAAAAATAAATTTGAAAACTGCGCTCTAGGCCGCAAATTCCACTCTACAGAAATAATTTATACATAGAAACGTAGGAAAATTTGTCTTCTCACTCACAATCCTCTGGTAAAGCTGTCAGAGTTATAGTTTGGGCGTAAGACACAGAGATGATCCACCAACACCACCAACAGCCTCATTGGCTCCCATATTAAAAACGCAGGAAGATTTCAGAAAAAGGGACATTTTACAGTTTTTGTAGATCGCTCTAACAAAGCTATTTTTTTATTTTTCTTTAAAAAAAACATATGTAGACGTTCAGGAAGAACTCAGGACGCTCAAAGTGAAGTCGGATCAATGATAGGTATTATGGTTTTGCCAAAAATGCTTTCTGTTCGAGGCCAGAAATTTCAGTCTGTCCACCTCTGCTGTCACTGTGCCCGAACAGGTGCCAGTTAATTCTGTTATTGCCTTTGATCTTTGATGTGATTAGAGTTACAGATACACACACACACACGCGCGCGTAAGCACGCACACTCCTCACACATGCATACATATGCTTCAAACACACACATGCACACACACACACACACACACACACACAGGTAACTTTATGCGATTTTCGGAATTTCCCCAGGGGAAATTTTCTAGTTTGTATTGTTATCCAAGCTTTTCTGTTCTTTGTTTTGGTCCTGTGTGCATGTGATTCGCTACCTATGGCGTCAGTATTTGACGAACTGGAAATGAGAACAGGCTACATTTTTAAAAAATTCTTAAAAATTAACCTCTATGGAAATACGGCTATAGTCATTATGTCTGCATGTGATGTCATGTCAGTTGAGATACGTGCAGGAAATTAAACAATCACAAAACACACTCATGTTCATGATTAGAATGAGCCAAAAGGAACCTGACATCTCCAGACACGGCTTGTTGAAATTTCATGGTTTGATGAATGTTGCAGCTGTTGGTTGACCAACAATTTCTTCTTCTGTTTTTAAAAACACAATCACAGCTGTTATTAACACACTAATCCTCTCCTGCAGCCCACTCACACAAACAGAGGAGTGTTGTTGTGCATTTGGGGAAGCCTCGTCAGAATCTGACACACAGTAGGAGGAAAAATAACGTAATATTTACCAGGTTTGATCTGATGCATCCAATTTTCATTTATTTTATTAAGGTATTTTTTAAAATCTTTTTTTATTTTTTATTTTTTCAATGAGCATACTTGGCATCCTGTGTTTATTTATGTATTGGTATTATTAGCATAATTGTTAATGTTTCTGTTTCTCTGCTTGTTTGCCTCCCTATATATTATTATATATTATTATAATACTATGTTTTTTTGTTTTGTTGTGTATTTATTTTTCTTTTGTGGTTCTTTGTTCTAATGTACCCTTTAAAAAACAAAAATGTGGAAAACAGCTGTGGAATAAGTTATGTCTTGAACTGATGCTTATGAATGCTAATTTCCAATAAAAAATATATTAAAAAATATACACTACTGGTCAAAAGTTTTAGAACACACCAACTTTTCCAGAATTTAATTGAAAATTATGCAGTTTAATGTCTCAGTGTACTCTGAAATTAATGCACATTTGCACCATTTAAAATTCTTTATTGAGCATGATAGTGTTTTGAAAGTTAAAAAAAGATTCAAAATCACATTTTATGTTGGACTAAAGGACTAAAAAAAGACACAAAATGACTAAAAAAAGACACAAAATGACAAAAAAAGACACAAAATGACAAAAAAAAAGACACAAAATGACTAAATAAAGACACAAAATGACCAAAAAAAGACACAAAATGACTTACAAAGACATGAAAAGAATTCAAAAATGGACAAAATATCCCAAGACTCCATAGAGTTAAGTTGTTAACCCATTTCTTGTTCCCTGAAAAAGGCCTTCTTGTATAATTCTGAAATGTACATTATTTTCCAGTTTTGGTTAAGCTTACCTTTTTTTATTTACCTCTGGCAGTTCACCACTTACCTTTGGACCCTTTCAAGCTGTTCATTTGACTTGAACTGCTTGAATTTCAATAAAAAACTGGAAAAATTGGGGTGTTCTAAAACTTTTGACCGGTAGTGTATATATATTTACCAGGTTTTCATCATCACTGATCATCTGTTCTAAGATTTATTGTAAAAATTATTCAAACATTTTCCCACAAATAGGAATGATTTCTACTAATATGACTGCAGCCGTTTAAGTGCTGAGACGGAACATTTGTGGCTAAAACTTTCAGAGCTGTAAAAGTTAATTACCAAAGCATCTCCATCCTCTTTTCACACAACTTCCAGAGGATTCTTTGTCTGGCTCCAGTGATTACTCTCAGCCCTGATTAGGGGCCTAATTAATGAAGTCAACAACGGCCAGCGCCAACATCAACTCAAAAAGCTTTGAAAACATCAACACCGACTGTGTAGACTAATCAAGACAGCTAAAGGTCAGCCACTTTAGTTTTATAATCAGACGGCAGGCAGCTACAATATTGAAAAATAAAGTGTGTAGCCATGAATATGATAAGATGTTTAATGTTTGTGACAACACATTAGATTATTGTAAACAAACTGTTTGTGCTGCAGCTTGTTGCCTCTCATAACCCTGTCAAACATTTGGACAGGGTTGGTTATTTTCATATTCATAAAAACTCTGCAATAATATGCAAAATCACTCAAATCATGCTGCAATAAATACTTTTTCTCAATGATTAGTGTGTCGCCTTTAAGGCTTTTTGTAATGTTTACTTTAGATAATTTATTGGTATTTAATTTAAGTTAGAAACAAGAGGTGGATGATTACTTAAAGTTTACAAATTTATTTTGTAAATATATTATTTGTTTACTTAATATTATGATGTCACATCCTGTTTAGTCACTTCCTCTGGGATCGATCCCTATTTAGTCACTTCCTGTTTAGTTACTTCCTGTTTGACTGGAACAAAGGAAGGCAGACATGTGTTGCATGAATCTGCACATCCACTCTGAAGCATCATAGAGGCAATGCCGTAAGTTTGATTTGCATTTGACATGTTTATATACAAGCAGTGATTTCATAAATCAATGTATTTGATAAATTAAGTGTTTTCATTTACAATTATATACAAGCAGGCAGCAATGTGTATCATGTTCACAGCTGTGTTTGTTGTAATGTTTAAGTTAAAATACGTTTTGTATCGCTTTATTTGCAGTTTTCACCAACATGTTAATGAAGAAGTGTGACAGTAAACGATCAAACTTACTACGGCTCTGTCTTCATTGGCAATGGTTTAACTTGGTGTTTAGTCAGAGTTGCAACACTCTGCACAAGAACACTACAATTAGCACTAAATCGATTAGAAACTGAATTGCTAGTTTCACTATATTTGTGATTTACACATGAAAAAGGACTGCATTGATTTTTTTTTTAGCATAAAAGTTATGTATTGATATGAAAATCTCAAAGAAATAGCTGAGAGTAAATATGTGGCACTAGATAGAGAATAGGGCGTTCAGACAGCTCCAGGGCCACATTGTTGCCTTGTGAAAGGCAATGCTGTGAAACAATGCAGAAAACGCTGGAAAATACTGGTCACATCCAGACAGTGGAGAAACCCCTGGTCTCATGTGAATGGGTAAATATCAGGCTCCATGCAGCAGCATTCCCCTAAATGTATTTTTTCTCTTCTCTTAACCCATTGATGCCGGGAAGGCATTAACGCATTTCTACCATTAAAACCGGGACAGCGGATATGTCATTTTGTAGTATTTGTATTTTTTTTCCACCTATTTTCGGTCTCTTGGCCAATGAAATGCATCAGAATCATGATCAGAATACATGCGGGAGTGTCGCAATGCATCATGGGACTTTTCCAGAACTTTGAAATCATGGAGGAAGACGACTATAGCGGAGGAGCTCAGCAGTAAGTGACGGAAGAGATCTGATGAAAACAGCGCTGATGATCTAATTGCTGATCCGGACTGCTAATGGGCATGTATTAGTATTATGCATAGGATTTTTTATTCAGTCAAATGTAACATTTGCTGAGTTTGTTGATTTTTTAAAAAACTTTATTGAAGGTTTGGACAAATAAACTCAACTTCTCATGAAAGCCACGGGTATAAGCTCTCAAATACTTTTTGAATTTCATTTTTATCTGCTACAGAGGCTGAAAAATCTATTATTTAGTAGGTGTTGAATTTCCAGAAAAACTTCAGGTTTTAGGGGGTCATTTGAAAATCGCCCAGAGGTTTTCCAGGCATTTTTTTCCAGGCGCTTTAGGCCTTAATGGGTTAAAAGAGAAAAAAACAAGATTTGTCAACTCCAAATGCACCACGCAACACCCTGAACCATCCAATCTGCTCTTACCCAGGTGTACTTAATGATTAATCCCACTTGATCATGGTTGTTTATTAGCAAAGGAAACTCCCCCTGAACATTAAATAAGTGCAGGTGTTGCTCAAATACCCTGGCACAGGCCCAAGAACTGGAGAGATGCCACCAAAAAGCCTGTGAGAAGAAAAATAACTTCAACTTCAGTGAAATCAACGCTCTGTTAAACAAACTTCAGGTGTATCATAAAACCAAATCCATGCTTTGATATGCACTGTAACAAATTGCTGTAAGAAAACAGCCAAATTGTTACAGTAACATACTGTTTTCCATTAAAAAGGTATTATACTGTAGAAAACAATGCATTCTGGGCAATATTTGTAGGTAGCTTGTCATTTCCCATAAAATATAAGTCTCTTCTTGTCCACATTTTTAATGCCTGCATTTTACTCACTAACTCATTCAGTATATGGTTTATTAAAATGACTGAGGTTACAGTGAAGACAGTAATATGCTCTATTTACAAAAAATGACTGCATTGTATACTGCAACAATATTTTAAATAGCTTCATCTCTATACTGTGTTTTAATCTACTGTAAAAATCAATGAAATGCAGGATTTTACTGTAAGTCAGTGTGTGGTTTTATCACAGTAACATACTGTAAAGTAGATAACAGTAGAGGAAATGTAAAATTAACAGTAGAATTCTGGCAACCCTGCTGCCAGAATTCTACTGTTAATTTACGAAACTGGTCTCACAGAAATCCGTGAAATAGCCACGGATTCGCTTAACTCAAAATCCGTGGAATAGCCACATATCCGACATGACATATCCGGTGGCCATCCCATTGATATTTGTTCCTATTGGTTTGTTCCAAGTCACGTGACTTTCAAGGTCCCAGCGGTCAGAACAAAAAACATGGCGGACAGTTCTCTCATTTTTGGTGAAAAAAATCAATATTTTGACTTAGTTTCTGCATAAAAATGGATTTTGATCACATTTCTAGAGAGAAATATATGTTTTATTTTCTAAATATTGACTCAGTGAATGTACATAATCACTTTGTATGTTGGAATAGCCACGGGATATGACTGGCATTAACTTGCATTGTAGCGAAATCCGTGTCAGTTTCACGGAATTGTTTAACTCAAAATCCGTGGAATAGCCACGGATTTTCAGTTAAGCAAATCCGTGGCTATTTCACGGATTCCTGTGAGACAATGTTGCATTTAACACTAGAAGTTAGTGATTGAAAGGGGATAACCAGTGGTGTAGTGGAGGCTGTTTGCAGGTATTTGGGGTATTCAACCCTCTTCCTATGGCAGTATTGGCCAGATTATACTGTGACAGCGCCTCAAATGGCTGCAGGACCTGTGTCATGTCATAAGTCTGTTCATGGTGTGAAGTGTATTGAGTATGTGCTTATGTTGCTGAGGTTTTTTTCATTATTTCCTCCTTTCCTCTCCTCACGTTGTGCTGTATTTCTTGTCTTTCATCCTATGTGTGTTTTAAGTTTACCTTCAGACGGGTTGATGGCAAACCTGGTTGTACTAGTACTTGTTACTCTGTTCAATGACAATAAAGGCTTCAGATCCTGATACCACTGGATTGTACTGTTTACTCACTTCTTCTTTTGGGATCCTATCAGTAACTAACTGGGCATGACGAAACAATTACTGACAAATCGATCAGGCAAATATACTCAGTATATTTAGAGATTTCACTATACAGACAAAATGTGGTTTATTTCCAAGTGTACCTTAAACACTACTGTCTCTATTGGCACACTAGAAATGAATCAAATCAAATCAAAATCAAAATCAAATCAAATAAAAAAATCAAATAGTCTTTATTGTCATTATATAGTTCACTATACAACGAAATTGAAAGTGCCACTGCATAAGGTGCATAGTTGTGACAATCATAACACAAAAACATGAGTAAAAACATTTAAAAAATACCGAGCTAAACAAGGACAAAAACAAGAAAAAGGACATGTGATGTAATAAATAAGTATAAAAATAAATAAATGTCTACTTAAAATGCTATAATGTGTACATGAGGTAAATTGAGTGTTTTGCACATATCAATTGTATTGCACATGTCCGTTTTATTGCACCTTTTAATTAATTTATCCTGTGTGGGTGTTGAGAGTTCTGAGTGTTAAGAGTTCTGACAGCCCAGGGAAAGAAGCTCATATCATGGACTGATAATCATTGGAATGTTTAGTTATTAACTGTTTCTAACTCAGAAAACGATCTCAGAGGTTACAGTTAGAAGACCTTATTGACCTGTTTTGGTGATTCACAGGCGCAACTATTTATCCTCTCAGTCTTTCTTTTTAAGACATACACTACCGGTCAAAAGTTTTAGAACACCCCATTTTTTCCATTTTTTTACTGAAATTCAAGCAGTTCAAGTCAAATGAACAGCTTGAAAGGGTCCAAAGGTAAGTGGTGAACTGCCAGAGGTAAATAAAAAAAGGTAAGCCTAAACAAAACTGAAAAATAATGTACATTTCAGAATGATACAAGTAGGCCTTTTTCAGGGAACAAGAAATGGGTTAACAACTTAACTCTATGGAGTCTTGGGCTATTTTGTCCATTTCTAAATTCTTTTCATGTCTTTGGAAGTCATTTTGTGTCTTTTTTTTAGTCATTTTGTGTCTTTTTTGTCATTTTGTGTCTTTTTTTTAGTCCTTTAGTCCAACATAAAATGTGATTTTGAATCTTTTTTTTATTTTCAAAACACTATCATGCTCAATAAAGAATTTTAAATGTTGCAAATGTGCATTCATTTCAGAGTACACTGAGACATTAAACTGCATAATTTTCAATAAAAATTCTGGAAAAGTTGGTGTGTTCTAAAACTTTTGACCGGTAGTGTACATTCACACTAACATGCAGGTAACAAAACAAAGTATACTTTAATACTGCAGCACTGTAAATAATTATCAAATCATCACATATCCCCCTCTCTCCATGACCAATCAGATAAACTTCCTGCATTAACAGGTTGAAGGATTATCCCATATTGGATGTCAGCTAATCCCTCTGATCTTTTCATGCCATCCATTGTTAACAGCACATAAACACACACACAAACAAACACACACACACACACACACACACACACACACAAAGCCACACGGTTACACATGCTCGGAGGCAAACACATTTAGAAGCTAACAAATACTGAGGCAAAGAAAGGAAGTCTCACAAAACAGCCGATAAATCATCACTAAAGAGTTCAGCTGCACCGAATCTCCCTCTCAACAACTATTGATACTCGCTGCGCTCAAAGGAACACAAACCTCTGAAACAATCTCCTTTTGTTATGTTTGTGGTGAAGACGCACACAAATCTGCAAAGTAGATTTGTGTGCCAAGGTTGCCCTGAGGTGCAAAACACCCAATTAACATAATGGTAATCATAACAACATTTCAGAAGAAAATCAAAAACAGCATTGAAGTAGTGAAAACACACAGAAACAGATATCTGACTGGATACCTCGTAGAAAATGGGGTGTCACTTATTTTTCTTGTGTGCACCCATTGTGGTCCTGCCTGTGCACGCACTGACTTGGTTCCAGCTGAACCTCCCTCAAGGATTTATTATAAAAATGCACAATTGTTATCTATTCATTCACCTCTGGCAGTTCACCACTTACCTTTGTACCCTTTCAAGCTGTTCATTTGACTTGAACTGCTTGAATTTCAATAAAAAATTTGTATTTATTTTTCTTTTGTGGTTCTTTGTTCTAATGTATCCTTTAAAAAACAAAAATGTGGAAAACAGCTGTGGAATAAGTTATGTCTTGTACTGATGCTTATGAATGCTAATTTCCAATAAAAAATATATTAAAAAATGTAAACTACTGGTCAAAAGTTTTAGAACACACCAACTTTTCCAGAATTTAATTGAAAATTATGCAGTTTAATGTCTCAGTGTACTCTGAAATTAATGCACATTTGCAACACTTAAAATTCTTGATTGAGCATGATAGTGTTTTGAAAGTTAAAAAAAAGATTCAAAATCACATTTTATGTTGGACTAAAGGACTAAAAAAAGACACAAAATGACCAAAAAGACACAAAATGACAAAAAAAAGACACAAAATGACAAAAAAAGACACAAAATGACTAAAAAGACACAAAATGACTTACAAAGACATGAAAAGAATTAAAAAATGGACAAAATAGCCCAAGACTCCATAGAGTTAAGTTGTTAACCCATTTCTTGTTCCCTGAAAAAGGCCTACTTGTATAATTCTGAAATGTACATTATTTTCCAGTTTTGGTTAAGCTTACCTTTTTTTATTTACCTCTGGCAGTTCACCACTTACCTTTGTACCCTTTCAAGCTGTTCATTGGACTTGAACTGCTTGAATTTCAATAAAAAACTAGAAAAATTGGGGTGTTCTAAAACTTTTGACCGGTAGTGTAGATATATTTACCAGGTTTTCATCATCACTGATCATCTGTTCTAAGATGTATTGTAAAAATTATTCAAATATTTTCCCACAAATGGGAATGATTTCTACTAATATGACTGCAGCCGTTTAAGTGCTGAGACGGAACATTTGTGGCTAAAACTTTCAGAGCCGCTATGAAATGTCAGCTAATGTTGTGACCACAATTTTGAGTTAGCATTGATACGCTAATGGCTACTCTTGTAGCTGTAACAAGCAGCGCTGCTAGCATCAGTTAGCCGCTAGCATCAGTTAGCCGCTAGCTAATGACCAAATTTCACAACAAAGAAATAAGAGTTATCAGAACTATTGTCCCTTGTTGTGAACCCCAACTTAAAGATATAAGTAACAACAACTCACCAACTTGTTTTTGAGCAGACAACTGGCTTCCTTTGTTGTGCTAACTTACATTATTGCCCTAAATGTCAATAATTTATATTTCCAAGTTTCACCAACTTAAATCACTGTTTTAGGCCAAAAAATACAAGTTGGCTTTTTTGCAGTGTAGTGAGAGGAGGTTGTTCTCTTCACAGTTTGCCTGACCTGGGACGGCCTATTGCCTGGTTTGCTGGCTGTGATTGGAGGCTTCAGGGTGCAGCAGGTGAAACCGGAACTTGTATTTTTTGGCCTAAAACAGTGCACTGTTTTAGGCCAAAAAATACAAGTTGGCTTTTTTGCAGTGTACTAATATGACTGCAGCCGTTTAAGTGCTGAGACAGAACATTTGTGGCTAAAACTTTCAGAGCTGCAACGTTAATTACCAAAGCATCTCCATCCTCTTTTCAAACAACTTCCAGAAGATTCTTTGTCTGGCTCAGAAACAGATATCTGACTGGATACCTCGTAGAAAATGGGATGTCACTTATTTTTCTTGTTTCACCCATTGTGGTCCTGCCTGTGCACGCACTGACTTGGTTCCAGCTGAACCTCCCTCAGGGATTTATTATAAAAATGCACAATTGTTATCTATTCATTTTTGCTGAATCGCCCAATTCCCTGCCCACCAGTGGACCACCTACATGAACCTTTTGTGACATGTTGTTGTGCAGCAGGAGGGCTGTTTCTGCAACAAGGACTCCATGTCACCTCTTACTTTCTCACTCCGCTCCCTCGACGTGTAAAGAGCATCACAGCAAACAGGAAACACAACACAATAAAATGACTTCATCATCCGTCTATATCTTCCAGTCTGCAGCAGTGTGTTCAGCCTTTCTACACCTCACACTGCATGTGGGATCGTTGCCTAGCAACCAATCACAACAGTCGTCACTAACAACACTGCGTGCCGGGGGGGCCACCATTAGTTCAGTGCAGCAGCCTGTTTCATCGGTGCAATTGAGTCTTACAGTGAGGCCTCAACTGCTAATTGGAGTTTTATCGGAATCACAGTATTGACGAGTGATATATATCGAAATCACAGCAGGCACAGTCCTTGTTAAAGGCACAATATGCATCAAAATACCATGTTGAAATAAGCATTTAGCTGCTGCAGAGATGTCCCAGCCTATAAATCATATTCTGCAGACTTAAGAAAAAAATCCTCATAAATAAATCACACACAGGCCTGTGATGATCAAAAATAATTGCAATAAACTGTATTGATGTCAACTTAAGAGCATTCAATGCCATATTAAGATAATATAATATAGGCCTGGGACGATAACAAATTTTGCTGGACGATATATTGTCCCACAAATTATTGCCGATAAACGATATTATTGTCAACATGATTTCAAATACAATACACTTTTATTTCTCAGTGTTTTTTACCATTGTAATTGTAATTTTAAGAACGTTTAAATATCCTAAATAAATAAAACAAACATTTTTTTTTTTTTTTTTTTTTTTAAAAGGGCAGCATTTATTTTGCGATGTAGCAAACTCCACTTTCTGTGAGCGCACAGCGTTTATATTGACTTTGTCGACCAGTGTTGACTGTCGGGACGAAGGCTCTGCATCTCCAGCTGCAGTTTTTTTCCCCAGCTGGGAAAACTGGGTCGGGTGGTTCTGCTTTAGATGGGCATGCAAGTTTGTTGTGGTGGCTTTTTTTGTTGCCACCACTTTTGAACAAATTCGGCATACAGGCTGGTCCGTGTGTTGATGGGCTCACCTTTTTCATTCGGTTTGAAACAGACATATTCCCACACCGGGGCTGTGGCGTTTTGCAATCATCTTTTTTCCTGGCGTTGCTCCGCACGAGGCTCACCTGCTGCACTCTGTGTGTAGCCAATGCTAGCGGGCCAGCCTTCCCCACAGAGACAAAGAGACTGGATGACTGACAGGAGGGTTCACTCCGCTCATTCTGCTATGGAACAAAAGAGATCCAGCACAGAGTGAACCCTCTTGTCATCCAGCCTGCTTGGAGGCAACAGACGAGGAAAACAAACACGCATGCGCATGGCGATATATCGAGGCCGGCAAAATTATTGAGTTAATTTAATTTATCGTGCGATTAATTGATTTATTGATTATCGGCCCAGGCCTAATATAATACCATACAATGCAAGTTCATCCTTTCAAAGAGCAATGAACTTTTAATTGTGCAGTGATTAAACATGACGAAGATTAAAAAAATACAATATTCTATAATATTTTCCCTACATCAGTTTTTCATTTGGTGTCCGTATGAACATGGTCAAAGATGCAGAGAATGACTTCTGTGCATACAAAAGTAGTACATCATATTATATTATATTATATTATGCACTAAATCACCAAGACAAATGTGCAAACCTACCTGGTAATAACACTGTTTCTGAATTCTGACAGCCTGTAAATCATATTCTGCTGACTTAAGAAAAAAAATCCTCGGTACATATCCTTGCGAAGAAATCACACACTCACAATAAAAAAAAATGCAACAAACTACATTATTGTCATTTCAAGAGCATTTAATGATATATATATAACAGTATTATAATAGCATATAATGTACACCCTTTCAAAGAGCAATGAACTCTTAATTGTGCACTGAAACTCCAACAGAGAGCAGAAGCAGCACGACCAGAAAACACAGCAAAACATGTTCCAGCGTTGATTTTTTTCGGTTTATTTGTTGCACTTTTGCATTATGGCTGAGCTTGATAGTTAATACTGTATTGTTGTGAAAGGCCTAATCACACCATGATTATTTTGAATGCAAAAAGGATTATTCCGTACAATATCCTGAATCAAATTAGCCTGGGTATACCCAGACTGCCTTGCGGGCTCGAATTTAATTTCGAACCTCCAGACGGTCTGGCAACCAAGCCAGTTTCGTAGCCCTGTTTTAGGGATCCAATCACAGAGCAGGGAGGGACGGCAAGACGATGACGCGTACTACTCGGCACTTGGAAGCTTTCCGGATCCAACATGGCTGCTGCAGACGCGAAACTCTCTTTAGCTGTAGATGGTGTTTTAAATAGTTTAGAGCGAAAGTTGAAAGGCGAAAGGTCTCTCGGCGGCTCCGCTGAGATCACCGGCGTTATGGTAGCGGGGCTATTAGCGTCGCTAGCGGCTAATAGCTATTAGCGTCGCTAGCGGCTATTAGCGCCACTAGCGGCTAATAGCTATTAGCGTCGCTACCGCGGACAGCGGAGCCGCCGAGAGGCCCGCAGCAGCTTGTTTATTGCCCATAAAATCAGTGGATGTGTGGCTGAATGACATGAGGGGGAATAAAGCGTGAAAATAAATAATCTTGCAGAAAGCGAGAACTGGAGGAGCAAAGCAGCAAACAACACTCTCTCACAGACACACACACAACAAACATCCATCTCTGTTGCTCTACTACGTCATCTGGTATAACTGATCTGATTGGCTAAGAGCTACCTACAGACGCTTTGATAGACATTCTAAGCGCCCAATAAACGGCTCCGGAGGATCGTAAACCACACCTCCTCTACGGAGAAATGAACAGCAGGTGTCCAGACCTAATCTCCAATGAGATTTGGTCTGGTGTTAGCCAGGCTAGAATCAAATAGTAATCAGTTTAAATAATAGCAAAAAGATATTTTTTTTTACCAAATCATTCAGCCCTTCTTATAGTTGCAGCTTTAACTATAAAAGGCACAGAGCAGCACCGTTTGGTTTCATTCTTTACTGTTTTCAAATGTATTTTGAAATAAAATAAATTGTGCTCTCTTGCTGATGGTGTATTGAGTTGGAAGCTGCCAACAGACTGTGTGTTGCCTTCACTGCACGCTGCCACACAGGTACTATCTATGCAAATGTCACTGCAGCTGAGTTTTCTATTCCTTTTATTTGCTTTGTGAAATGCTGTTATCTCTTATATGTATTTGTTTCCTCAAGTGTTGTTGTGTTTTACACTGAAGGGCCCACAGTTGTAGTTTTTGTTCCCTCAGAATCTCTTCTCCATCTCGTCTCCCTATTTCCGTTTGTCTGTATCTGTTGATGTGCGCGAGGGGGAAAAAAAACTATCCAAGATCTGAGAGAGAAAATGAAACTGAGGCAGGTGAGAAAGAAATGAGCGAGATAGCAAAAGAGAGAGAGAGCGGTGTGTGTGTGTGTGTGTGTACATGTGTGAGTGTTTTGCCAGATGACAGCAGTGTGGAGGCAGTGTGTGTTTTGTCATTTATCATTTGGAGAGCTTGCTTGTTAGAGCAACACACATCTCAATAGTCACTCTGAACCGGGAGAACCGAGATGAGAGGAGGCATTTTATTACCCCGTCAAGACTACACACACATACAGTAGAGTGTGAGACGTGCAGACGGACACACACAGCACTAACTACATGTTTAGGAAGCAGAAACAGATGTCAATACACCCTGCAGTGGTCAAACGCACAAAACAAAAATATAACATATTGGACATACACTACTGGTCAAAAGTTTTAGAACACACCAACTTTTCCAGAATTTAATTGAAAATGATGCAGTTTAATGTCTCAGTGTACTCTGAAATTAATGCACATTTGCAACATTTAAAATTATTTATTGAGCATGATAGTGTTTTGAAAGTAAAAAAAAGATTCAAAATCACATTTTATGTTGGACTAAAGGACTATAAAAAGACACAAAATGACCAAAAAAAGACACAAAATGACAAAAAAAGACACAAAATGACTAAAAAAAGACACAAAATGACTAAAAAAGACACAAAATGACCAAAAAAAGACACAAAATGACCAAAAAAAGACACAAAATGACAAAAAAAGACACCAAAAGAGACAAAATGACTAAAAAAAAACACAAAATGACCATAAAAAGACACAAAATGACAAAAAAAGACACTAAAAGACACAAAATGACTAAAAAAAGACACAAAATGACCAAAAAAAGACACAAACTGACCCAAAAAAGACACAAAATGACCAAAAAAAGACACAAAATGACCATAAAAAGACACAAAATGACAAAAAAAGACACCAAAAGACACGAAATGACTAAAAAAAGAAACAAAATGACCAAAAAAAAGACAATTTTTGAACTCAAAAATTTACAAAATAGCCCAAGACTCCATAGAGTTAAGGTATTAACCCATTTCTTGTTCCCTGAAAAAGGCCTACTTGTATAATTCTGAAATGTACATTATTTTCCAGTTTTGGTTAAGCTTACCTTTTTTTATTTACCTCTGGCAGTTCACCACTTACCTTTGGACCCTTTCAAGCTGTTCATTTGACTTGAACTGCTTGAATTTCAATAAAAAAATGGAAAAATTGGGGTGTTCTAAAACTTTTGACCGGTAGTGTATGTATGTATCTTCTCAAACATGTCTGGAATTACAAGCAGTCATATGGCTGCCACAAACTCAACTATATTATCGGTTTTATGGATTCCTCTGTGGCTGTTGCATATTTTTGTTTATCAGCCAGCAGCCAGTTCTGGGCAGTAAGAGGAACATGAATTGGCCCAGTGGAAGCATCGCAGCAGAGAGAGATATATCTGACTTCTCTGTTAAAAAAGATTTTCCATTAAAAAATACAATATTTTATATTTTTTCCCCCATTGGTGACACTAGTTTTGCATTTGGTGTCTTTATGAACTTGGTCAAAGATGCACAGAGAATGACTTCTATGCGATCAAAATACATCATAATATGTCATGCACTAAAAAATGTCATTATTTACATATGACGTGTTGCAGCATTGCACTGTTTCCGATCGGACGCCTTTTAGGGGAGCTCCGCCCCCTTGTGTGATAGGCCTACACCTGGTCAGTAATACAATTCTCTCTGGATTTCCACCCTGACTCATCTCATCTATAAGTCTATAAGTGCGCTACAAGGTTCGATTTTCCAATAATATTCTAATAGTTTCCAGCGAATATCAATGTTCAATGTGTATGTGCTGGATGGTGTGGTACCTTATGAAAAGTAAGTGTTTTATGGACGTTGTGGTCTGCATGTAATGTGCAAATTCTGTTATTCGCGATTAGCATGCTAAGCAGAGATTTAGCTTTACTCACTTCTTATGTTGCATTACTATGTAATTCAGGGATGACATTCATGTTGTTTAGCGTAATGCCCATAATCATTTGATAGGAGATACTTACATGTAATATAGTATATCAGCTCATTGGGTTCATGTTAATGTACTTTTAGTGCAGCATACTGCGTAATGTGCTATCTCACTATTAGCATGCTAAGCGGAGATTTAAGCGATTTCTTCTGCATCAGTGGAATGGGGTTCAGCTCCCTGCGGTGTCCTGCTAAAAGCCACAATATATGAAACACAATAGTTTTCAATCAATCTACACGTTCCACAACACACCTAATAACCCTTCCTCACATTATTCACATACATCTGTTTGTGCTGCATGTAAACTTATTCCCTCCTATATCTGTCTGTATATATGTCTAACCATGTTCAATGATTAAGTTTCTTTTTCTTAAAATAACTATTTCTGTGTCTCTTTATATCTCAATGTACCTCCATGTATTACCCAATATACTGCACTAGTAAATGATAAAATAATATAAATCAGTGTATTGATGTGACAAAGCTATGGTTAAGGTTTGATTAGGTTAAGGGATAAACATGACTTGGTCAGGTTTAGGAAGACAACATTGCTGTTGACAATAATAACAACTTAGATTAGTGTTTGTGTAGTTGTTAGCACTCTTGCCTTACAGCAGAGGGTCGCTGGTTCGACTCCGGCCTGCAGCTCTTCTTTGTGGAGTTTGCATGTTCTCACCGGGTACTCTGGCTTGCTCCCACAGTCAAAAAACACACACTTTGGTTCAACTGGTTACTCTAAATTGTCTAAATGTGTCTGTGTCTGCCCTGTGGTAGACTGGGATCGGCTCCAGCCCCCCGCGACCCGAGTGGGGATAAGCGGTGAAGGATAATGAATGAATGAATAGTTGGGGTTCAGGAATGATCATGGGGAGCAGCAGACACAAAGCCATCTCCCCTAACCTCCTCCAGACATTATGTTGCTTTATTAAAAAGTCACCCGTCTCCCTCTTTTGCTGCTGTCATAATTAAAATCATATTTAGATTGTAGATAATATCATTGTTTTGGGAATACTCTCCGATAGTATTCTCACATGCAGGATATTATATATGACGAATGCATTCAACATACAGCCTCCTCAGCCACCGGGGTTTAATAATCATTTCTGCTGTGTGCTTCATCTGTCAGTCCACAGACTTTATTCTTTATTGTCCGCTGGCTCTCAGCTCAACAATCATCTCCTCTCAAGCAGCCAGCGACCATCTCAACCAGCCCTGAAGGTGTCCTTTCTGGCCTCATATCACATTTCCTGAATCCTCACAGTGTTGATGGAGATCTAATTCTGCCTATTGCCAAACACATCACTGGGGCTGATGAGGCTGCTGGGACAGCTGATACACATTGGCGTGGACAGGAAACAGCGAGGTCGTTCCACCTTTTGAAGCGAGTGAGTTGCAGCTCATATTTCACTGGATAAAGCTGCTTGTTTATATTCAGCTTCTAAATGAGGAGAATGGAGGATGTTGTTGAGGAGATAATGTCTTGCACAGTAGGGCTGCAACGATTCGTCGACATTGTCGACAAATGTCGATAATAGAAATAGTCGACAATGAATTCCATTGTCGACTATTGTCGCCAGACGTGTTTTTCCAACAGAGTGAGGCATCTCACTTCATTACAATCTCTGCCGAGCGGTAACGTACACAGAAACGGCGGCGTCCAACACAGCTACACGTACCAAAACGTAGAAAGTTTGGGAGCATTTTAGCCTGGATATGGCCAATAAAAAAATTACTTGCAAGGTTTGCAAAGCAGACCTTGCAAGTCACGGCAGCAGCTCGGCGATGCACGAGCATTTAAAAAGAAAGCACGTCGGGCAGTTGAACCAAACAGATTCAAGTAACATTCAGCCGATAGGTTTCGTTTATAAGTGCATTTTTTCGCTTTAAAAGAGAGCTTTAACGTTATGTCTGACAAACGTATTTTAGATTAAATGCATGCAGTCTGAAGCAGAGAGCCAGCATGGAGCCTTTCTGCAGAAGAAGCAGATGTGCAGCAGCAACAGGCGTCTCACTGAGTCAGTATATACATATATATATATATATATATATATATATATATATATTTATACAGTCTATGGTCAGTACTGGTGCTGGTCTGTGATACGAGGTTCCAACAGATGAGCCAAGTTAAACCCAGACTACATCCAGAACCCAGAACCATTTCCACCCACTTGATGGAGCAGAAATACAGTTTTATAAAACACATTTTCCTGTCCAGAAAAAAATGGACAGAGGTTTATTTATTTTTTGTATGAATCAGCAGCTGAATTGTTGAATAAAAGATGCTTTTTTCATTTAAGTACCCATCTTTCTTGTGTTTATTATCATTTGCCACATATTTAAAGCAACTTCATGCTAAATTTAAGAAAAAATTAATAATTATCCGATTAGTCGACTAATCGTTTCAATAGTCGGTGACTAGTCGACTATTAAAATAGTCGTTAGTTGCAGCCCTAGAGGAGAATGGAGGATGTTGTTGAGGAGATAATGTCTTGCACAGACAGGGAAAAAAAGAAAACCCCGCCAAAACAAAATATCCTGATAGATGGATGGAAAGCATGAGAAAAATAATGAAATTATGCCGCCACACGTAGATGTAAACTCACACACGCAGCAGAAAGGTCCTGTGGAAAGATGTGAATGGCACTGAGGAGGGAAGCAGGGCCATTTTAATGAAGTTATGGCAGCCATTATGTTGTCAAGAGCCCTTTGCCTCGGTGGCCATGGCTGCGGCGGCTTCCTCGCTGTGTGGGAGCGCATAGCAATGTGTTTCTGAAGGGAACGACCTTGTTTATTGGCTTGATTGAAAGCGGGGAAGAAAATAGGCTGTTTTCCTTTCTCACCGATCTGATGTAATTTCCCCGCCTAATAAACGCAGCAGCGAGAGGAAACACTGACGTTAGACATGACTTCTGGGCTGTTTCACTTCAGCTCACCTCGTTTTCTTCATCCTATTTTCATAATTCACAACATTGTACAGGGTAAAACAGAATATCATGTACATAATGTGATAACTGATCTTTGAACTCTTATACACTATACACAACCTGGTCTCACAGAAATCCGTGAAATAGCCACGGATTTCGCTTAACTCAAAATCCGTGGAATAGCCACGGAATCACTCAAATTTCCGTGAAACTGACACGGATTTCGCTACAATGCAAGTTAATGACTGTCATATCCCGTGGCTATTCCATGGATATTTGTTCCTATTGGTTTGTTCTAAGTCACGTGACTTTCAAGGTCCCGGCGGTCAGAACAAAAAACATGGCGGACAGTTCTCTCATTTTTAGTGAAAAAATCAATATTTTGACTTAGTTTCTGCATAAAAATGGATTTTGATCACATTTCTAGCGAGAAATATATGTTTTATTTTCTAAATATTCACTCAGTGAATGTACATAATCACTTAGTATGTTGGAATAGCCACGGGATATGACTGTCATTAACTTGCATTGTAGTGAAATCCGTGTCAGTTTCACGGAAATTTGAGCGATTCCGTGGCTATTCCACGGATTTTGAGTTAAGCGAAATCCGTGGCTATTTCATGGATTTCTGTGAGACCATGTTGCTATACATGTGAATATATTTATAGCACTTTCTAGAGATGAATTTTTTTGAATTTAGATTTTTGTCAATTTTTGTCCCAACACCAATCAACAAATGGACCAATGGCAGTGTGGGAGGAGAGTAGGTCCAGGAGCTAGGCTGGACTAACTTGGACCTCAGGCTTTTTCACAACGCAGCTTGCTCCGAGCTGATGTCCGCTCATACGGAAAATTGAATGGTAGAAATGGGACTGGAGACTGCCCAGCAACAGTAGATCAGAGACTTGGCTGCACCGACAGACCCTCAGCACATAGTTAACATTGATCTTGAACATAGACCATATCTGATGCTGCTGTTTGCATTCCTTCTGATACAAACCCAAAGAACGTACGTCAGGAATGCACGACTGTTTTTGTTTTCTTATGCAGCATAAAGGAACTACTACTGCAGTTCATTGTTCAACCCTGTTGTACATTGACAATAAACGAACCATGAACCTTAAACAATATATCTTTTTTTTTTTCCAGACGGAGAAACAACTACTGCTTACTACCTTTGATTAATACCATCATCCAGAAGCAGCCATGCATCCTGACAACACTGAACTCCTGCTCACTTTAAGTACTGAGGAAAGCACATGAACATAATTCACCTCATGTTCAGCGTTGAAAAAGATATTCTCTCTTTGTAGGGAATATATTTTACAGGGAGGAAATCAATACAAACACAGTTCTGCAGTGTTCCACACATCATCAATCTTCATGCCCACTTTTCAGTGTTTCCTTGTTTGCAATTTTATATGAAATACCCTTCAAAATAAAACAAAGGCAGATCTGTAGACGGCGAATCTTACAGCTCAAAAATCAGATTTTTATTTGCAAAGTTTTAGATGTTTTTCCAAAAAACATTATGCATATGCCTTGAGCTGCACTTGCAGAGCATTGTTCTAAAACTAAGCAGCTCTATTTAAACCCTCTATTAAAAATGTAGGAGAAAGGTCATAAAACATGCTGTGCCACAAACTCACCGTTCGCTGAGCTTTGGGAAGGTGAAGGTCTAAGGAGTGAAAGGCCTCCCGGGATTCAATCCGGCTTTAAAGGAGGTTTTAACAGTATTTCCACATTTTGCCAGGAGGAAGGGTGAAATGGTTCAGGCTCTCCTGACGGTTACCCGCCCAAAGGGGACACACATGTAAAGTTCAGGGTTACAAGGGACATGTCATTCCATTCAAATGACTCTCTGCTTATGAATAAAACAAGACTTACACTTCTCTGGCTCCAGGAGTGGGGAAGTGCTCTGCAAAATGTATAAATGTATGTGTAATTGTCTGAAAACTGTATGTGCATGTGTGTGAGGATGAATGTGTATTTGTGAATGCTTTTAGAAATGTTTACATGTGTTTATCTGTGTTGGGGAAGCAAACAAGCTGAAGCCCCAACAAGTCAAAGCAATGCAGCATTACTGGGACGACTAACTCTATTCTAATTGTGATGCTTTTCACGATACATTACCAGTGGTAGAAAAAAATGTTAACTGAATTTAAAATAGTGATGCCACACTGTAAAAATACTGAAAAAATTGGTATAAAGTCAGATGTTGAAAGTAGAAGAGTGTAAGTATCAGTATGCTAAGTTTGATTGGATTTTGCAACTTACTGGTTGTGTAATAAAATTTTAAAAAACTAAGCTACTCTAAGCTAAATGTGTGGAACCCATTAACTGTATTAACTTCTTTCTTTTTTTAAAAATATTGTTTGATAAGTGAGTTTTAATCAATCACAATTCTTATTGTCGGTTAACAGTTAAACAATTGATTATTAAAATCCCTAATTTTAAAAAATATACTTTTTATTATAAAAAAAATTTCATTATAACAAGTTAAAGTACTAAGTGCAGAAAATTTTATAAAAGACCCCAAAAATCCTCTGAATTATTGAGAATAAATTAGGATAAAGGGAAAAGTTTGAAGTTTGAACCATAAAATATTTGTCACTTTTGCAGCAAAAATCATCAGAATAATTGCCAATTAGTTTTCTACCAAACACTAATTTATTTCAGTTCTATTTGTATCTATTTGTATTTATTCTGTCTATCTACATTTGTGTTTGGTAGTTTAGTCTGCAACGCTTATTAAAAAAAGTTGTGATGCTGCGAAAAATGTAATAAAAACAGAATGGAATCAATTGAGAACAGATCTTTAATAAGAGAGCTGTACTTAAATAAAAAAGTAAATAGACTTAGTTACATTGCACTGCACTGCAAGAAAGCCAACTTGTATTTTTTGGCCTAAAACAGTGATTTAATTTGGTAAAACTTGGAAATATAAATTATTGACATTTAGGTCAATAATGTAAGTTAGCACAACAAAGGAAGCCAGTTGTCTGCTCAAAAACAAGTTTGTGAGTTGTTGTTACTTATATCTTTAAGTTGGGGTTCACAACAAGGGACAATAGTTCTGATAACTCTTATTTCTTTGTTGGGAAATGCAGGAAAGCGGTGAAATTCGGTCATTAGCGAAAGCTAACGGCTAACTGATGCTAGCGGCTACCTGATGCTAGCGGCTAACTGATGCTAGCGGCTAACTGATGCTAGCGGCGCTGCTTGTTACAGCTACAAGAGTAGCCATTAGCGTATCAATGCTAACTCAAAATTGTGGTCACAACATTAGCTGACAAGTTATTACAATGTAAAATTATAAGTTAGTGCAACTTACAGTTGAGTTGACAATACAAAATCTGAATTCAGAGTGAAGCAAACTCAAAAACAAAACTTAAAATATTTAGTTTAATTGTCCTACTTAAAATTTTATCGAAGTTTGTTGCCTTGAAATTTTGACTTCACCCAACTTTTCTTGTTTTCCAGTGTGGTGATTACTGTAAAAAGGATCACATACAGTCCATTACTGAAAAGTGTTACTAAGTTAATGTGTAAAGATTATTTTCAGTCACTTAAAGTAGAACTCCATCATTGTTCCAACACTCAGGAGCTGTGAACAGAGACTAAATGAAGGGTGGAGGAGCCCAGATGAGATCTCTAGAGTGAGATCTGGGACTGACTCGTCTTAGCTACATGATGGATGAGCGGCTCAGCCATCGCAGCAGGATCTCAGTACTGAGCCACTGCTTCTTCTCTGTTCTCCTCGTACATCAGGGACCGACAACCAGCCCCACCAGGAGTTACAGCCTCCACCTGCTCCCTGCTTTCTGCTCTGCTTCACCTGGACCAGAATAAGGAAGTCCAACATTGACTAAAGCAGCTGTTCTCAACCTTGGGGTCAGGACCCCAAATTTCTGGGGGTCGCCAAATCATTTTGGAAGTCAGCTCTGTCTCCACTGTGTTAAAG
Source organism: Centropristis striata (assembly GCF_030273125.1). NCBI lineage: Eukaryota > Metazoa > Chordata > Actinopteri > Perciformes > Serranidae > Centropristis > Centropristis striata. Next base: position 36,598,000 of record NC_081527.1, read on the forward strand.
TGTTCATGTGTTAATGTGTTTTAGTCTTTTTGGTCACTTAATGTCTTTTTTTGGTCATTTTGTGTCTTTTTTTTGTCATTTTGTGTCTTTTTTTGATCATTTTGTGGTCAATTTGTGTCTTTTTTGGTCATTTTGTGTATTTTTTTGGTCATTTTGTGTCTTTTTTTGATCATTTTGTGTCTTTTATGATCATTTTGTGGTCAATTTGTGTCTTTTTTGGTCATTTTGTTTCCTTTTTTGGTAATTTTGTGTCTTTTTTTGTCATTTTGTGTCTTTTTTTTGTCATTTTGTTTCTTTTTTTGGTAATTTTGTCTTTCTTTAGTCATTTTGTGTCTTTTTTTGGTCATTTTGTGTCTTTTTTTGGTCATTTTGTGCCTTTTTTTTGTCATTTTGTGTCTTTTCTGGTGTCTTTTTTGGTCATTTTGTGTCTTTTTTGGTCATTTTGTGGTCAATTTGTGTCTTTTTTGCTCATTTTGTTTCCTTTTTTTGGTCATTTTGTGTCTTTTTCTAGTCATTTTGTTTCTTTTTGGGGTCATTTTGTGTCTTTTTGGTCATTTTGTGTCTTTTTTTGGTCATTTTGTGTCTTTTTTTTTCATTTTGTGTCTTTTTGTGTCTTTTTTTGATCATTTTGTGCCTTTTTTTGGTCATTTTGTGTCTTTTCTGGTGTCTTTTTTGCTCATTTTGTGCCTTTTTTTGATCATTTTGTGGTCAATTTGGCGTCTTTTTTGCTCATTTTCTTTCCTTTTTCTGGTCATTTTGTTTCTTTTTTGGGTGATCTGAACTGTGCGTGTGAGATTCTGTTCAGTGAGCGGGGGTCACGGACAACATGCATGTTAAATTGGGGGTCGCGACTCAAAAAGGTTGAGAACTGCTGGACTAAAGTAAACAGCATGCCACAGAGGTAATGCAGGGTTAGAAAAAATAACAATTGGCAAGCACATTTTCTCTGTTCACTCATTAAATTAACGTGTTGCCGGATGAGGGCGGCTCAGGTACATCCTGCTCTCAGTCTTGTATCTGTACTTCTGTACGATGCAAGAAGACGGTTAATTCTTGCTAATTACATTTGATTTGGAAAACCCCTGTAGAGCATCCAATTAAAGCAAGGCCTGGAAAATAGCTTTTCACCTCCCACTGAGCTGCATGTGTGTGTGTGTGTGTGTGTGTGTCCTCATGTCATGTGTGTAGGAAGGAGTGATTAATAGGAAGAATAAATAACAGGGTTCAGGCTTGAGAAGAATTCAAACACAAAGACACACAGGGATGTGTGAGCGGCTACAAGTAAAGAATTGGTTATTAAAAAAATGCACAGATCAAAACGCATTAAAGCATTAAAAATGGAGCCACGGCCCAGAGAAGACTAGCTGCAGCACCTGCTGTTCATCTGAGGCTGGTCGCACAACATAATGACTATAAAGGCTTCTCAAACAGGCCAGTGATGGTATAAAGAAAAGAGTGAGTCATCCAATGCAGATTTTAAAGATGCTAGATATGAAGAAAAACACAGTTGCACAATTATGTAGCAAGAAGAAGAAAACTAAACAGGCTTTGACTGAGATATAATCTGGATTTTACTCTTGAAGTTTACAGTGGAGATAGAAAGTAATTGTAATTAAATAATTGTAACTCAATGATTGTAAATATTGCTTTCTTTTATTGTAATTAGTTTTTCTTTTCTTTTAAAATGAATAACAGAATTATAATAATTTATTGTAAATATTGCTTTCCTTATCTTGTTATCTTTTTTTCTGATGCTTGCTTTGGCAATATATACATTGTTACGTCATGCCAATAAAGCCAATTGAATTGAATTGAATTGAAAGAGTGACATCATAAATAAGAAAAAATGTAAACAACATAATGGCTTTTTTTTTTTTTACTAGAGCCCGACACAGACAAGTCACAGTGTTTATGTTTTCAGATTTGAAAATCTTTTCTTTCTTTCTTTTTTTTTTTTTTTACAAAATGTATACTGCAGAAAACAGGAAATGCAAAGCTTTTTTTTTTTTTTTTTTTATAAATATAGGGAGAATGAATAACATATCTTGTAAGTCACCTACCAAGATGTCTGCTAAGTATTTGAAAAAAAATATTGCACTGCATATTAATAATATTACTCACCATAACAGCTAGATACAATTTTTTTGTATATTTGATGCTATTACTGAAAAAAAACAACAATAAATATGATTTTTTTTTTATTTAAAAAAGGAGCTCTGGCCAAGATAGCAGCATCAAAAGTTTTGCATAAAGCACAAGCAACAGACTTAAAACAACACATAGTTAAGACAAAAAATTTGAAAAAAATGTGTATAAAATAAACAAACAGTCCTCTAACAAACAGAGGACTGTACAATATATCAAAAATGAATCATCAGTTCCAGTTTGGAGTTTGAAATGTTGGAAAATAAAACAAAGAAAACATCCCATCGTACTTTCCTAAAGCTCAAATTGACTGATTGAATTTAAATCGAATGTTTTTGTCCAACCAGCAGTCTAAAGACTAAAGTGCAAAAAATCATTTTTGAATCCAAGAACTTTTAGCATTTGGCTTAAAAAAAAAAAAACAACTTAAACTATATTATATATATTATATATATCCAGAAACTTAATTTCCTCATTTTGATTGCCTACTTTCAAAAAAACTTGGTCCAACGACCAACGGCCGCCATTTTGATATGCAAATTAGAAGGTCAAAAACTAAAAATTTCGCTTGGGAACCATTTTTTTTGGGATTCAGCACCTTTGAAATAAGTAAAGTGGGCCAGTTCCCAACTTTCACTTTTTGGACAATTCCGTCTAGACTAGAAGAGAGATAATTTCATTTGGCAATATCTCCTAATTCTTGGATTACTTTTTTTTTTTAATGAACAGCTGATTTGCATTTCACACATGCCAGCTCACACACACACACACACACACACACACACACACACACACACACACACACACACACACACACACACACACACACACACACACACACACACACACACACACACACACAGGATATAAACTGTGGATGCTCGCCACTCATACAGGCAGCACCTGTCAGCTGGTGTTCTGGGACAGCCAAGGGCTTGTTTGTTTGTCTCTCTCTCTCTCTCACGCTCTCTCTCTCGTGTGTGTGTGTGTGTGTGTGTGTGTGTGTGTGTGTGCATCTAACCGGTCCCTCTCTTTCTCCCTCAACACCCCCTCACCTCTTCCACCTGCTGTTCCTTCCTTCAGTCCATCCCGCCTCTCTGTCTATCTCACTTCATACCAACCATCATACCACCATCCATTAGATCTCTCTCTCTCTCTTTCTCTGCACCTGTGACTGAAAAACAGACTCGCTCAGTCTTTCTCTGCCTTCCTGCTCATTACAGCCCCCAGGCAGCCACTCCATCACAGAGAAAAGGCAGAGATAAGCTACAAGAGTACACCTGTGCCTGGTGTGAATGCCAAATCCAGAGTCAGTGACAGCCAATTCCAGGCCAAATAATGGAATCAGCGAACCTCAGCTTCAGACAAATCAACCTGACAGCTTTATCTCCCTCTCCCAATTTCAAAGCACGTTACAAACCTCATTATCAAATGAGAAAAGCAATCAGTTAAAAAAAAAAAAGGAAGAAAGAAAGTAGAGAAAAATGTTGACAGTGGCACAAAGGCGCTTGTGAGGAATTAAGTTTACAAAGCTCATTTACAGATGGAACAGGTAGGAGAAAATAAGAAACATATTTTAATTTCATGAGCAGAGTGCAGCTAACAGAGTGTTATTTGACAAAAGGAAGATAAAGTTGTATCAACAACTACATGCAGCGCTAACCTCTGTGGCAGAGCTACTAATAGGCTGAAAGCGTGCAGCAAAAAATATTTTTTTTTCTATTTTATTTTATTAGTTTTTCTTTTCGAACCAAAAAAAAACAGCAACAACGTAGGCTAGATGCATATATACATACACATACTCATATAGACATTTACACACATACAGTATATATATAACCCTATACATATACATGTGTCTGCCCTGTCTAAGGAATAAGATGAACAGTCGACCTAATACTCAATATGCATTTCCTTACATTATTTTGGTCTGAAAAAAAGGGAGTAGGCTGAAGTAGGATCAATTTGTGTGTTTTTTGGTCATTTTGTGTCTTTTTTTTGTCATTTTGTGACTTTTTTGGTCATTTTGTTTCCTTTTTTTGGTCATTTTGTGGTCATTTTTTGTCTTTTTTTAGTCATTTTGTGACTTTTTTGGTCATTTTGTTTCTTTTTTGAGTCATTTTGTGGTCATTTTTGTCTTTTTTTAGTCATTTTGTGACTTTTTTTGGTCATTTTGTTTCTTTTTTGGGTCATTTTGTGTCTTTTTTGGTCATTTTGTTTCTTTTTTGGGTCATTTTGTGTCTTTTTTGGTCATTTTGTGTCTTTTTAGGTCATTTTGTTTCCTTTTTTGAGTCATTTTGTGGTCATTTTTTGTCTTTTTTTAGTCATTTTGTGACTTTTTTTGGTCATTTTGTGTCTTTTTTGGTCATTTTGTGACTTTTTTGGTCATTTTGTTTCTTTTTTGGGTCATTTTGTGGTAAATTTGTGTCTTTTTTGGTCATTTTGTTTCCTTTTTTTGGTCATTTTGTTTCTTTTTTGGGTGATCTGAACTGTGCGTGTGAGATTGTGTTCAGTGAGCGGGGGTCGCGGACAACATGCATGTTAAAATTGGGGGTCGCGACTCAAAAAGGTTGAGAACTACTGATTTAGAGGGCGTGTCATGCAGTATGTCCTGTAGTACTGTGCACCTGCAGAGAGACCTACTTGACCCTTTCCACTACGTAGCAAAGTTGGCAACTGTTAGCGGTGAGAAGTGTCCAGCATTGCACACATTTTGACTGGGTACTCAAAGCATACTGAATTTTTTAGTACTGTCAGTGTGAATGCACTCCATGCACTCAAAACAGGAAGTGCATGTACGAAAGTAAGAAATATGTGAATTGAGACACAGGCAAAGCTTGAGCAGGTGAGATTCTCATAAACACGGTTTATGCAGAAGAGTTTTAGGTAACACTTTACAATAACCATCATTTATAAACGTTAAACAGATAGTTTATTGATGTTTAATCATCATTTATAAACCGTATATAGGCCATTTAGAATGGTAAATAGATAATTTATTAATGTTTAACGAACTAAATAATTTATAAATTACAAATAGATGGTATATTAATGTAAGTTTATAGTTACTTTATCATTAACAAACAATTAAATTATAATTAATAGTATATAAATAGTTTAAGTTGCACTCATTTTAACATTTTTAACACCATATTAAGTATGTTAATGATTTAGAAAAGATTCATATACATTTTAGAAATTGGTTGAAATTACTTAAAGATTAAATATGTAGTAAATGGTTAATAATTGGTTTATAAACCATCTATAAACATAACTTGGTTGTTACTGTAAAGTGTTACCGAGTTTTAAATAAGTACGATTTTAGCAAAAATCTATGTGTTTGATCATTCAGTTGGGTAACACTTTACAATAACCATCATTTATAGATGTAAATAGACCATTTATAAATGATAAACAGATAGTTTATTAATGTTTAATCATCATTTATAAACCGTATATAGGCCATTTAGAATGGTAAATAGAAAATGTAATAATGTTGAACTATAATTTATAAATGCCAAATAGATTACTTTACCATAAACAAACATAATTATTAGTTTATTAATAGCTTTACAGTCATTATAACATTTTTAACACCATATTAAGTATGTAAATGATTCCAAAATGATTCATATACCTTTAAGAAATTGCTTGAAAACATTTAAAGATTAAATATGTATAGAATTTTGTAAATGGTTAATAATAATTGGTTTATAAACCATCTATAAACATCACTTAGATGGTTATTGTAAAGTGTTACCTTCAGTTGGATAAATGAGACTTGGATTATACTGCAAGAGCTGTGTGAGAGTTCATAAATATATTTCTTTTTATATAGTTTTTGCTGTTTAAACGCAGCCACCATTTATTTCATAGTTCATCAAGTATTTACACAGGATTCTTCGCTCACTGTGGAGGCCTGCAAGAAAGACAAAGCTCTCTTCAGGAACACATATTAACACGGCTGAGTAACTGATGTACAAATGATAATTTTCTAATAATATAGCAGGTTTTTTTTGGCCTGATTGGTATCAGGATCGGGTGATCAGGTCAAGGCCTCTCCGATTAATGTAAATTAAAAACAGCAGGATGAGTTCCTCCCTCCTGAGCTCCATTATCTGTGAGGATTCATGACAGAGAGTGTGTGTGTGTGTGTGTGTGTGCTCGATTGTGTGTGTGTCCACTATGTAATTATAGATTTAGTAAACCCGAGGCTTAGTGTGACTCAATCAACCTCTGATTTGTTGGGTGGATGGATAGTGATGATAATGAGGTGTGTGTGTGTGTGTGTGTTCATGTGTGTGCAGGTGTGTGTCTACAGCAACAGGGAACTGTTCATTCATATTCCACATTGTAATCCCACCATGTGTATAACCGCTGTATGTATGTCACATTCATTTGTGTAAGTAATGCCACTGCTGGTTCATTAGAACACTTTTTGCTGATGAAGGCAATTCATAGCAAGCTAGGAAAAATGTATTTATCGTGATGATGTATGGATTTGTTGTTTTTCGAGGACAAAGAGGATTATGGGATTTGTTTGAAAACAGTAAAGTTTCTCACACAGTTTCATTATTTCACTTTTCACCTAAAGTTTGTTATGTTTTTCTAACTCATGCAGGCATTGTAACAACTTGTGAAACACTGAATAAGTCACTCTTTTGGTCATTTTGTGTCTTTTTTTGGTCATTTTGTGTCTTTTTAGGTCATTTTGTGTCTTTTTTTGATCATTTTCTGGTCAATTTGTGTCTTTTTTGGTCATTTTGTGTCTTTTTTTGGTCATTTTGTTTCTTATCTAATAAGTAACTCTGGAAGAAAAACTGCCAACCTCTATGTCACTGCACCTTTAGAAACATCTACAGTTTCTGCAGCAGCTGCATCTCTAAGCGTCTTAATTAATTTACTTAATTAATTTGTATGTAAAGTGTATAACCGCTGTATGTATGTCACATTCATTTGTGTAAGTAATGCCACTGCTGGTTCATTAGAACACTTTTTGCTGATGAAGGCAATTCATAGCAAGCTAGGAAAAATGTATTTATCGTGATGATGTATGGATTTGTTGTTTTTCGAGGACAAAGAGGATTATGGGATTTGTTTGAAAACAGATACCATTTCTGGTAAAGTTTCACAAACAGTTTCATTATTTCACTTTTCACCTAATTTTAGTTTTAGTTTGTTATGTTTTTCTAACTCATGCAGGCATTGTAACAACTTGTGAAACACTGAATAAGTAACTCTTTTGGTCATTTTGTGTCTTTTTTTGGTCATTTTGTGTCTTTTTAGGTCATTTTGTGTCTTTTTTTGATCATTTTCTGGTCAATTTGTGTCTTTTTTTGGTCATTTTGTTTCCTTTTTTTGGTAATTTTGTGTCTTTTTTTGGTCATTTTGTTTCTTATCTAATAAGTAACTCTGGAAGAAAAACTGCCAACCTCTATGTCACTGCACCTTTAGAAACATATACACTTTCTGCAGCAGCTGCATCTCTAAGCATCTTAATTAATTAACTTATTTCCATTTGTGTGTTCTTTAAACAAAAAAAGAAAGCACAAAAGAAACACTGCTAAAGGTGGGTACGTGTGTTGCTTTGTGTGCTGTGGTGACTGACTGCATGAATCTCTGCTAATGGCCCTGCTGTGAGTCTATAAGGTTGAAATACCACAGTGTAAATCGTTGACATTAAATCCATTTTATGTTGCGGGCTGACCCGGAAAAACTAAATTACGGCTACACTTGCTCTCCCGCTAATTGGAATAAGACTGAAGATGCATTTATTTACTGAATATAAAATAGTACGCTCCAGCTTCGAGCTCCAATCAAGGTCTCATCTACCCTATTTATTACATTAATCGATGATGTGCAAACCCTTTGTGATCGGGCGTGCAGTGTGTACAGGCCGTAATAACAAATACAACCAGCCGGCCAGATGAACAAATCAAACAAATAGGTCAGCAGAAAAGGTGATTAAGCAACAGAGAACGTAATTAAAACAGAAAAGCCACATTTCAAGATGCAGATCAAAAACTTCTATATAACTATATAAAATATAATGAGCTATAACAGTTTACAGCACATAATAGAGGCAGTATAACAGGGGTGTTTGTTTCAAATGGCAGGATATAGTTTACTCAATACACGAGACACATGGGAAAACCTCTGTATCCATTTGGACAAGACATTTTACCAGTAAAAATAGGGCTGGGCTCTCAATGTCTTTCAGGCTTGGACACTATTCATTATTTGAATCAATTATTTGTCTGCAAAATGCAGAGAACCTCAAACATGATTGAAACATTGTGTTTCTCATTACTTCATTATCTAGACTGTTGAGCAAAACACCTGCAAGGCTGTCAGAAGCATAAAAAGTTATCCCATACAGCTGTGGACTGTCGGTGTTTAATGCTTCAGAAAGATAGCAGATATTCGCTTTAATGATCAGTTTCAGCATTAATAGAGGAGACAATCTGCTTCACATCTGCCCCGACCCATTTTTTGTACAGACAAGAAGACACTGGCCAGATACCTGCAGATACTTAAACCAACAGTCGGGCAGATCCTTAGCCTGGGTTTACCCAGACTGCCTTGCACGCTCGATTTCACTTCAAACTGCGAAAGGGTCTGGAAACCTTGGCCGTTTCTTAGCCCTGTTTCAGGGATCCAATCACAGAACGGGGAGGGACGGCAAGACGATGACGCGTACTACTCGACAGACGGAAGCTTGTAGTTTTGTAGTTTTCTTACGGATCCAACATGGCTGCAGCAGACGCGAAACTCTCTTTCGATCTAGCTGACGCCGTTTTTTTTAAAAGAAGAACAACAATTGACTTTACACTCTTGTTTCACCACGAAAAAGTATGTTTTAGCCTTGCTTCCGACAGGATTTGGTAAAAGCCTAATCTACCAACTAGCCCCGCTACCAATCGCTGCTGTAACCACGGTGATCTGGCTACGAGCCGGGGGACAGCGGAGCCGCCAGAGACCCCCAGCAGCTTGTTTATTGACCATAAAATCAGTGTATGTGTGTGGCTGAATGACATGAAGGGGAATAAGGCGTAAAAATAAATAATCTTGCTGAAAGCGAGAACTGGAAAAGCAAAGCAGCAAACAACACTCTCTCACAGACACACACACACACCAACACTGTCGGTAGACTCAGCTGAAACTACGGAGCAGCCAGAGTCAGAACATGCTGCAGAAAAACGTTGCAGAAGCACAATTGAGCGTTTTAGTCTCAAAGTAGAGATGGGCTAGTCTGGCTATGTAAACATCAATTTCTGTTGCTCTACATATGTCATCTGGTATAACTGATCTGATTGGCTAAGAGCTACCTACAGACGCTTATGATAGACATTCTTAGCGCCCAATAAACGGCTCTGGTGGATCGTAAATCACACCTCCTCTACGGAGAAATGAATGGCTGGTTTCCAAACTAATCTCATTTGTACGTCTGGCGTTAGCCAGGCTAGGGCAGGGCATCATTTAAAAATCAACGATACGAGAACCCTTAAAATGATACAGATACCAACAGAGTGCTTCATTTGATACCTTGTTTTGTTCCACTTCATTCGATACCCATCTTATGAAGGGAAGTATTCAACTGCTACCACTGCATTTATATTTTATTAGAGCCATAGTTTGGAAGGTTTAAGTGGCATCTTGGCATAGTATGTGTTAATCTACCACCAGACGCAAACCACCGAACTGACAACTTTATGCATTACAGTAGCACAATAGTCAGGACTGAGGACACGAAAAATCATGATGTCGGGCTCATTGGTTGATGACTGTCAGACATTGACCAAACCCTAATGCCAAGTCCTAATTGACACACTGCTTCGTCAGCTCCTCTCAAAACCAGTGAGGAGGCCTCGTCAACAAACGGTTTAGATCGGATGACAAAAATGCAGAAGACTCAATATTGAGTACTCACAGAAGTTCGGTTAGCTTTGGCCCCAACCAGACTGTTGTGACTCAAGAGAGCTACTGTAGCTGCTATCAGCTACATTGGCCTGAGCTTGATTTTCACAATGTAGACATTTTATACATGCGCAAAAACAATAAAGTCATTAATTACCATAGGAGTCATTCTTAGTAACCATCGGAAATGGTGGTGAAAGTGGAGGAGAGAAAGTACTCACCGAGGCCGGGTGGTATCTCAGGGCACGGCGGCAGCGGCTTAGGCGAAGGCGTCTGGTTGGTCTCCGGCTGCACGCTCGGCACCAGCTGCTCCCCTGTGGCCAGGTAGCTGGCTAACGTCGCGTTGGGCCTAGAAAGGTTGTAATAGTAATAATGGTGTCCGCTCCCTGCTGCTCCGCTCACATTATTCCTGGATCCGTTGCGGCCGTTGTTGAAGCGGCTGAAGAGGTCGAAGCGCTGCGAGTAGACGTCGAAGTACAGGATCATCATGATGAGGAAGTGGAGCAGGCAGAGCAGTAGGACGCCTTTACAGATGCGCTCCAGAGTCCGGCCCAACATCAGCCGGGTCATGGCCGAGGAAGATGTCCGCCAGCCTCGACAACGCTGGCGCTGCGTGGCTACAGACATGCGCTCATCCTGACAGCAGCTATTAGATCACTGGTAAGGACATGCGGTTAGCGGATACCCAACTATCTGACTTCTGCAGGGGTCATGGGGTCATTGATGAGGAGAGGGAGGCCACACACTTACATACACCTGAAGTTGCCAGCTTGTTTCTGGTGCGTTCCCAGATTTCCTGCATGACAAATGTACTAAAAAATTGTAATCAGCCTCAATCCCTGAGTGAGATGAATCAGGAACTCATTCACTAACATACTTAAGTGTAATCTAAGACGTAAGGCCTCGATTTCTGGTCAAATTTGGTTAGTCACTATCCAAGTGTCAAGTTGCTGCTGCAGCCTTGTGGCATCCCAAAGTTAAAAGCCAGTCCAGTTCATTCAAAGACAACCAATTAGTCCAAAGAAGACCAATTAGTCCAACAATGACCAATAAGTCCAACGATCACCAATGAGTCTGTTGGCCAAATAGTCCAATGACTAATGCTAAAAACTCCCAGTTGATGATTGATCCAAGTGATGGTGCACATGTGGAAGCTGCCTACAAACATTCATCAGTGTAGAGTCGAGGACGTGCGGACGTGTCCATCAAGACGTCCTCTTATAGCATCAGGACGGACTCAGAGTTTGCTGGTTGGTGATCTCCAGGATACTGCCCTGTTTTCTGGAACCAAAAAGTCTGAGGCACCTGAAAGGAAAACAAACGACACAGAAAGAATAAATTAGGCCAATGCCATTAAAATACAATTTAATTACACTAATTTGTCAATTGTTTAAGTAATAGGAGGGCTGTGTGCTGTTAATGTTTTAACTGATGACTTAAACCAGTGCAGGTGAGGTGCCATTAATTATAGCAGTGCATTTTCACTGAATTCAGTGACTTCGCTTTATAGAATCAAACCGAAACATCGCCGGTCTTCCTTTGGCATTTAATTTTGCATTCAGTGACCTTGTTCCTATTCAATACGCCCGGATGAAGAGCGGTGAAATAAATTAAGTCAGTTCACTCTCGGCAGGAATAGAAGTACGCATAGGAATTTGACAGAAACAGAACCAACAACAAAAGCATCTACACAAGCAGACAAACAAAAAGCTCTGAGCTGTTCAGCCGAATTGACATGCCAAGTCAATTTTCCAGTCAAGTGGTTTAAAAAGCATTTATGATGGAATGAGACGGCAAGTGGGAATACAAAATGCAGTGAACATATGAGCAAAGGAGAGAAAAGGGGGGCACTTAGAGCTCTCCCACAGGCAATGCTTATTGTAAGCTTTATGGCTTTTCCAATCAATGAGAGAAAATAAGAAGATGAGGTTGAAGTAGGCGATAAAAACCCTGACCGACAGCAGACTTTCTCATGAAAAACCAAGAGTCAGAGAGAAAGAAAGAGAGGAAGTGATAGATGTTGAAATACTAACGTTGGTAATTGGAAAAGAATGGATATCAAATGCTTGTGTCAGCTCAGAATTTCTCCAGTGGTCATAAACATCACAGATATCCCTGTGGAAAATCCTTCAAATTTGTAAGATATTTGGAAATATCTTGCATTTAATGGAAATTTGCTGTTTCATTAGCCAAGTAGACACATTAATGAATAGTGGTTTCAACTTCAGACTCTTTACTTTTATGATTTTTAATGATTCACTCCATTTCTGGTCATTTTTGTTGATGGTTATCCAATATTTGGACCTGGCCTGAATGTCTGAAGTCTCTTCTTGGAGCAAAGTTTGTAGTTTTTTTGTCAACTCCAAAAAAAGCTGGCATTAAATGTCATGAGTCATAGCTCCTTTTACTAATTCTTTGATGAGATTGCTTTTGTTTTAAATTAAAATGTAACAACTAACTTTGAGAAAGTGAAACTAGTGTGAGCTTGAATCCAAGTCCATCAAAACAGCCGTCCTGCTTTCATCTGGGTGGTGTCTATTGTTGTTTCCAGCTTGCTGGAGTTTTTATAGGACATTTTAGGACAGGTGGAAGTATAATTTAAGGACGGATCCGTTTAAGTCGCAATTAGAGAAGTTGTCTTAAAATGAGTTAAGGTTATGTATAACAATTAAGAGATCTAAGAGTATATACAGGGGATTTAGAGTCACTAATTAACCTAACCTGCCTGTCTTTGGACTGTGTGGAAGCCGGAGGACCAGAGGTTGTGTTAAAATTTTTCATTGTCCATTATTTTGACTGACAGGTTCATGATATATTATTATCACCTTTTTTTGTTTATTTATCTATATTAATTATAGGACATATAAAGAAACATCGTAGAGGTCTACATCATGCAGTTTTAACAACATGGAGACGAAAGATGAATGGAGAAAGCGACCCTGCGATCACTTTTTTAATATCAATACCACAATGACGAAAAATAATAAGCAGGAAACAGGTGAAAAAAGCTTGTTTTTCATCGTCCACCGCAACAATCCCTCATTGTTCAACTCATTTACCAACGCCATCACAATGACTGTGCCTTCAAAAGAAACTTCGGACACTCAGCTGCCATCACATTTTGCAAATTGTATGCTACTAGCTAACGGTAGTTAGCTGCAGTTTCAGCTGCTCAGACAGAGAGCCCACACAACCGTTACTGTGTTTAGATCTGAATATCACAGCAGCATATTGAAATAGCACTCTGCCGCTCGGAGCGAATATTTACAAGCCCACAGACAGAAATTAATTCATTCATTATGCTTATCTGCTTATCCGAACTCGGGTCCTAATCCCAGCTTTCATTGGGCGAGAGGCGGGTAGACCCTGGACAGGTCGCCAGACTATTGCAGGGCGGACAAATAGAGACAGACAATCATGCTCTAATTCAAGCCGGAGTATCCGTTGAGAACCCACGCTGACACGGGGAGAACATGCAAACTCCACACAGAAGAGTCGAACCAGCGACCCTCTGCTGTAGGGCAAGAGTGCTAACCACTACACCACCATGTAGCCAACAAAAATTCAAAACAAAATTTAAAAAAAATTACGATTATACTAAGCACAACATCAACATCAACATTTGCACCTCATTTTACAAGAGGTGGCCATCATGAGGAGATGATTTAGACAAAAAAAGAGATGTTCTTGTAAAAAAATGACATTGTTTGACAATGTTTATTTTGTTACGTGCGCAAGCAGGCCGGTGCAGATATCAATAACGTTTCTTTCTGACCACATTTCTCCCCATCATGCAATAGTGTTCGAAATAACCACTATTGCAGTTTTTGTACCTTCTGTGGAAGATTGGGAGATATCAGAAAACTGTCTGGATTCATAACATCATCTCATGGCGCACACAGCTCTCACTTCCTCCAAGAATTGGAGATTTTACTGTGATTTAATTGCAATAAACAGATTAAAAGGATTCCAAAAGATATAACGATAACGATATACTAGGGCTGTGACGAGACTAAACTATACGATATTTCTCGTTGCGTTAAAAATCTGTCAAAAATCCATTATACTAAGCACAACATCAACCCAATGGAGTAATATGCAGTAAACTAAGATCTGTGCTTGACTGGTTCAGTGAGCTTCTTGAGGCAAACTGCGTCAAATTGAAACATATGTTCTGTGACTGAGCTGATGGCTGCTGTCTGTCCTGCTAGTTGGCTTCCTCTTGCTCTGTCTGTCTTTTGTCTTTGGGCAGCAAAGTTGAGGCTGCCAAAACTGAGCCTCGAGGGGTGTGTGTGTGTTTCAGCATGTGTGAAACTTGCAAGTTAATGAGATGGTTTTCTGCTGACCGGGACGCCGAGCACCAGTCACACCATAATGCCTGTGCAGGTCAGGATTTATTTCCCCAGCCAGCGCTGCTCTTCAACGGCTAAACAGGCTGGCACGTAATGCATCAAGGGTGAATTCATGTAGTGAGGCAGTCGGACAGATAATCAGTCAGACAGACATAAGAGTCTTGCCCCATTTTCTGCTTCAACTACAGAGCTCAGGGGCGGGTTGCCCTCGGTGTCCAACAGGTGTTAAACCATGTGAAAGTGCCCTACTAAAAATCAGCAGGAAAGAGGGACTGAGATCCTATTTTACCTGCACGGGACTAATCAGAGCGGGTAAATAAATGAACCTGGTCTCACAGAAATCCGTGAAATAGCCACGGATTTCGCTTAACTCAAAATCCGTGGAATAGCCACGGAATCGCTCAAATTTCCGTGAAACTGACACGGATCTCGCTACAATGCAAGTTAATGACAGTCATATCCCGTGGCTATTGGTTTCTTCCAAGTCACGTGACTATTAAGGTCCCGGCGGTCAGAACAAAAAACATGGCGGACAGTTCTCTCATTTTTAGTGAAAAATCAATATTTTGACTTAGTTTCTGCATAAAAATGGATTTTGATCACATTTCTAGTGAGAAATATATGTTATTGTGGCTATTCCAACATAAAAAGTGATTATGTACATTCACTGAGTGAATATTTAGAAAATAAAACATATATTTCTCACTAGAAATGTGATCAAAATCCATTTTTATGCAGAAACTAAGTCAAAATATTGATTTTTTTCACTAAAAATGAGAGAATTGTCCGCCATGTTTTTTGTTCTGACCGCCAGGACCTTGAAAGTCACGTGACTTGGAACAAACCAATAGGAACAAATATCCATGGAATAGCCACGGGATATTAACTTGCATTGTAGCGAAATCCGTGTCAGTTTCACGGAAATTTGAGCGATTCCGTGGCTATTCCACGGATTTTGAGTTAAGCGAAATCCGTGGCTATTTCACGGATTCCTGTGAGACCATGTTGAAATAAATGAAGCCCATGAGGACTAAATCCACCTGCTCCTCGGCCTCTTTATTTGCTGACATTTTGCTCGACTGACTTTCCTCAAGACAACAAGTACTATCTTGGGATTTCTTTTTTTTTTGTGTGTCTTGAAAAAGGTCAGCAGACCAAAACAACAGATGATAACACAGTACAGAGGAAATCTGTTGTGCCTTCATTTTCTGTGTTTTCTATCGCTGTGTTTCGAGGTCGTGCCAAGTGTTCACTTTCAACTTAATATGTAAATGTCACCAACAAAGTCAGGAATGAGTCTATAAAGTCTCTGAAGCTTGTAAGTCGGGGAGGGAGAGCGAGAAGAAAAGACAGAGATGGCCACAGCGACAGAGAGAAATAGACCCATTATGTAACCAGTTTATTCAAGGATCCCTGTAACTCCCTTTTTAACAACAGCAATAAATTTCATAACAGGCCCTGATCATATCACGTAGGCCAAGGAACCCACAGAGAAAAGCAATGAAACATTTGACGTGGAACAGAGCTGCCCCCTTTTCCGTCTCTGTTAAGTTTCAAGGCTGTTTCTGAATGACTCGACTGGACAGAACATCAGATAAAGATCATAAACAAATACAATGATGGTGAAGTACAACCTAAACCAATCAAGGACACAATACTTTGTCATGCCTCCTTGTTTTATCAGAAATGAAACCAGAATTAGGTCCCAATGTGGCCAATCTGTGTCATTTGAAATGGTGTCAGTGTTCCCCTAGCACAGAGAACAGAGGGCTTATAATCTCTACGTGAAGCTGCAGAGAGAGCAGCTCTGTCACAGAGGTTAACAACCGTGCTAACACATTGTTCAATGGCTTGTGGATTAATTATAATCCTGCAAAGGAGAAATTGTGAAAGAGGACGTGGTTGAAGTGAGCTGGAGGGATAAAGAGGTGTGGGTGACACCTCACCAAGGTTAACATTCATTACCAATTGTTTGGTAGAGCTAAATTTGAATTTAAGTGATGCAATTAAGGTGAAACAAGATGATGAAAAGAATAGTTTGATATTTTTGGAAATCAACCATTGCTGTCTTGCTGATAGTTTAGCCGTGTTCACATCAAATGCAAAGCAAATTTTCACCCGAAGCATATATGTCGACACCCTCTGAAAATAATTTTAAGTTTTTCTGGCATTTGACAAGAGGTGACCATCATGAGGAGATGATTTAGACAAAAAAAAGAGAGGTTCTTGTCAAAAAATGACTTAAGCCATTATTTTAGGAAGGTGACAATGTTTATTTTGTTACGTGTGCAAGCAGGCCGGTGCAGATATCAATAATGTTTCTTTCTGACCACATTTCTACCCATCATGCAATAGTGTTCGACATAACCACTGAATCATTTCAAAAATCATTAATATACTTAATATGGTGTTCAAAATGTTAAAATGAGTGCAACTGAAACTATTAATAAACTATTAATTATAATTTAATTGTTTGTTAATGGTAAAGTAACTATAAACTTACATTAATATGCCATCTATTTGTCATTTATAAATGATGTAGTTAGTTAAACATTAATAAAAACATGTATTCTCCATTCTAAATGGCCTATATACGGTTTATAAATGATGATTAAACATTAACAAACTATCTGTTTACCATTTATAAATGATGGTTATTGTAAAGTGTTACCATTTGCTGTTTTAGTTCCCAAAATGTTCTCATTTTTCTATAATTTTTCCAATGAGGAATCTGGTTATAATGGTCATGTTTACAACTGTATAAATATGACTGGATGTAATTAGTCAGCTGGAACAGCCAGTGAATGAATCAGCTAATATAAAATCAATGTGAGTGTCTGAGCTGAAGTGAATTAACTGATTAGCTGATAGACAGCATACAAATCAATGAGTTATTTATTCAGGACAAACATTTTCCGGTTGCAACTTGCTGCTTTTATCCGTTTGGTATCATGTAACTTTTGGGGGTTTTAACAAAATAAACATTTTGAATACATAACTTCGGGCTCTGGGAACTTGTGTTGGCATTTATTAAACTTTTAGCCTCGACTTCCCTTTGCATGTGATCCTTCTGAAGGGAACGCAGCACATCGTCTCAGCCACTGATGTCGACTACGAGTGTGACAACTTTCTCTACAAACTCGACAGAACATCTTGACGATGCTTTGGCAAGTTTTCACATAAGAGCTGGGTACAAAATAAAAAATAAATAAAAAGAGTCGAGTGTTTCAAGCAGAATTTAAGATGTTGTTTTACCAAGGCTTTTAATAGAATATTAAAATATACAGGATCAAATGACCTCAGGAAGAGAGGGAGAAGAAAAACATAAAAACTCAACACTGTCATATCTATTTCATTTTTGCAAATGCAGGGAGAATATATTTCAATATTAATGTCACTTTCTTGTTTTGTTGTTGTAATCTATTACTCTTCCTTTCGAGATGAACTACAAGCCAAATGAGCTCTTTGAACACATAATCCAATAAATATGAAACATTTTCAAATACAACACAAATGCAGCTCTCTGTCCTTCCAATGCTACATTCAAAACATTCATGCAAACATAGAAACATTCATGCAAACGCAGTCAAAGGGGAAATGCCTGACAGATGCATCTGTAAGCGAGACGTGAAACATTTTTAGGAACTTTTTTTTCTCTGTCTCACCAGGGTGCCGACACTTTCTTTCGCACCTTAGGATTTATATTTTGAAATGTGCCATCAGGGGAAACTCTTAACACCTTTTCAGGCTTATTGCCATCAGCTGTGACAGGAGGTGCAGGGATTGTACATTTCCAAAAAAACATTCTCTCTTTGCACTGGCTGCACTGTATTTGTCACCAGAAAATAAACAGAATGCTCAGAAAGTGCCAGTCGGTGGAGGGAAAAATTGTAGTCACTGGGGCAAAACAGAGGGCATGAGGACAGCGGACAACATGTTCTACCACTGCATGCAACTTGCAAATCAATAGGCAGAAATGTTATTTTTATGGTTAAGAAAATAAGTATGCATAAACATGGCGTTGAAAACTAACATTCAGGATCTCTGAGCTTGAACTTTAAAGATAGACTGTGCAGGATTTTCCTGGAAAACAGAGCATTTTCTCTTTTCTTTTTTATATTGCTGTATTTAGGACGTTTCTGGACAACAAGATTTCCAACCCAAATGACAGAGTAGACCGTTGGTCATATGTGTCATTATTGACAGTTTTGCGGCTCATGGTACAGCGGAGAATTTTTAAAAAAGCACACACTCTTTATACACACGTATGTTTGCGGTTGTAAAAAAGGCTGCCGTTTCTGAGAATTTAGGCTACAAAACCTAGATTTAGGGCAAAAAACTTCCCGGTTTGACATTATAAAAGACAGTTTAAAAAGTATATAAATGTGCGTAAATAATATAAATATATATATATAATATAATATAATATAAAAAACGGAAGTTACGTAAAAAGTTGTTTACTGTTTTCACATAGGACATGAAGCCTGTTCTCCTGGGTGAAAGTCGGCCGTTTGTTCGACCCATTTTGGACGTCAGCCTTAAAGTACGAAGGTATGTTGTGGGATAAGCAGCGGTATGAAAAACTATTTAACACAACATTTGTGGCAGAAAACAAGCTTGCGTTGAATTAGAAACAATAGTGTCATCGCGAAATTTGTCCAGATGCTGAAGATTGCTGAAAAGCAAGAGTGAACCGGCAGTAAGTGACAATGCGATGCATAAAATAATAATGTATAATGGCATTAAATATAATTTAAAAGGTTTTATGCTTAAGTTTAAGAAAGCAACCCTCTAAGTACATTTGCATATTCATATTCGGGCAGAATTGGTGAAAAGGTCTATTTTCATCCCAGTTCAAAAATTCAAAATATCGACCAACATATCTGTATTCTGTGTTGGGACGGGTACCGAATTCGATACTTTTATGGGTACCGACCGAACTCTGTCGGTACTACCGAGTACCGATTCATGTAAAATCAAACGGTACCATGTTTCAGTACCTAAACGGCGTTTCCTTTAAACTGATCATTGATTTCAACCTGTTTTCATTTAATGGGCAAGCAACACACAGATTCTTCACGTCGTGTTTGATTATTAAAGGATAGCATCAGTTAGCCGCTAGCTTTTGCTAATGACCGAATTTAACCGCTTTCCCGCATTTCACAACAAAGAAATAAGAGTTATCAGAACTATTGTCCCTTGTTGTGAACCCCAACTTAAAGATATAAGTAACAACAACTCACCAACTTGTTTTTGAGCAGACAACTGGCTTCCTTTGTTGTGCTAACTTACATTATTGCCCTAAATGTCAATAATTTACATTTCCAAGTTTTACCAACTTAAATCACTGTTTTAGGCCAAAAAATACAAGTTGGCTTTTTTGCAGTGCAGGTACAGGTATCGGTACTGTATCGGTTCAAATGTGAAAGGTACCCATCCCAAATTCTGTAAACATTTTCCCTCTGAAATCAGTATTGGGCAACATGGTAAATGGACTGCACTACAGACTGCCCTCAATCAACTGTTCACACACACAAACACACACACATTCATACTGGTGTTAGAGGCTACCAGGGCACACTGGTGCCACCTGCCACCATTGGGAATTTATTCACACACCGATGAACGCAGCATCGGGAGCCATTTGGGGTTCAGTATCTTGCTCAAGGACACTTCGACATGTAGTCTGCCATGGTCAGGGATCGAACCACCAACCTTCCGATCAGTGGGCGACTGCTCTACCAACTGAGCGACAGCCGTTGTTTGAAAACCAACTGTAAACTTTTTGCATTGTTAAATAAGCATTGATATAACATTTATATGCAAATACGCTTATTTTCTTATTGTTCTCATTAGTGATAAGTTGATATAATCATTTTTTTTTAAAATACTCTCCTGAATGTTAAACTTATTTTTTGCCAAGTTCATCCTTTAAGATGCAGCTCTGAAAATTTACATTTTAATAACACTGCAGGGCTTAGTTGTAGTACTGTGGTTTCAGGCTTTGCTTTGTACACAATTACAGATGTGACTCTCACAGACCTGAACAACAGTGGCAGCATATGAATTAGTCAGCTAAGTGGAATTTTATGTTATTTCAGCACTTTGTGGCTACAGAGGACACGCAAGAACATGGATGTAAGATTAACAAGGAGACACATGTACATGATTCAGTGACAGTATGTGCATGTTTCCACCAGTCAGTCACACAGTGCAGTCAGTCAAACGGAGCCGTTAAGTTGCAGTATATAGGCGGGAACACTTCTGCATGCATGTGAACATTTGCAGCCTTTAAAGGAACTCTTTAAGACACTGTACCTGTTTAATAATTCCAGCTCTTGTCAGATAAATGTAACAGATGCCTCACTTTCAGCACACACACACACACACACGTATCAAAAAGCACATTCAGATGAAGTGCCAACTAAAGCTCGCAGAACGTCTACAACATCTGTATCTTAAAATTTTAATTGGTTGCCAGACGGGTGGCCAGACTGGTAATTTGTGAGGGTACATAATTCATGGAGGCTACAGCGAGCATATGCTGGAAGGAGAGATGGTCTGTGGATGAACCGAGGGGCTTTTAATGTGAAGGGACAATTCGAAAACATCAAGGTGTCAAGCTGCAATGTCGGATACAACCACACGAATGATTTTATGCTTTTTAGAAATCACAATGCACACATTTAGAGCTTAAAAGCATCCTTTTCTGTAGCGCCGGTCAGATGGCTGTATTTAAAGTTCACAGCATTAAGTGCAGAGCTGCTCTGGAGACTTTTTTATCTTCCACTGTTAACCACTGGTCAGCTCCACTAAAACATCTGTGGGTTGAGTTCAGCTTCAGCTAAAGCATATTACAGGACAAAAAGGGTCAAAAGCCACCCTGGGGAATTTTAACAGTCAGTCCACAGCGGAGCTCAGATTAACTAAATGTCGATGTGTGACGTCAAGGAATCTTTAAGTGCAACTTAAAAGGATAATTCAGATTTTATGAAGTGGGGTTGTACGAGGTACTTAGTCGGTGTATTGCCTACAGTGGATGGTGGCTGCACCGCCTCAGTTTGGAGAAGCAGGCAGGAGTAATGGCACACAGAAAGAAATGTACTTCTGTGGACAGGGACAGCGGCTAAATGTACCTAAAAGGAATCAATATCACTTTACACTGTAAAAAAAAAATCTGTTTAATTTACGGTAAAATACCGGCAGCTTTGGTTGCCAGAACTTCACTGTAAAAAATACAGTGAGCGTATGTAAATGTAAATATCAGCAAAAACTGTAATTTATACTGAATAATCCCATTACTTTTAGGACAATTGTGTCATCATGGTATTTCTCCATTAATTTTACATCAAAATTTTATATTTTTACACTAAAACTGTGTGTTTTCTGCAGTTTATGGCAGTTGAATTTAATGTTTTATGATATTCTTTGATTTACAGTAATTAAAAGTATTCACTACGGTGATGTACAATGTTTAATTTGACAACCTATTTCTGATGCAATTTGACAGTGTTTTACTGTAATTTCTACAAAGGTTTTTTATAGTGTAGGTGGACTGTAGATTTAGAATATTTTTGCATCTTTTCCTTGCCATCAGACAACCTTATTCAAATTTATATTCACTGTAAAAAATGTTTGTAGAAATAACAGTAAAACACTGTCAATTTGCATCAGAAATAGGTTGTAAAATTAAACATTGTACATCACCGTAGTAGATACTTTTAATTACTGTCAATCAAAGAATAGTAAAAAAACTTTAAATTCTATCGCCATAAACTGTAGAAAACACACAGTTTTGCTGTGAAAATATACATTTTTCATGTAAAGTTAATGGAGAAATACCACAATGACACAATTATCCTAAAAGTAATGGGATTATTCAGTATAAATTACAGTTTTTGCTGATATTTACATTTACATACGCTCACTGTGTTTTTTACGGTGATGTTCTGGCAACCACAGCTGCCGGTATTTTACCGTAAATTAAACAGACTTTTTTTACAGTGTTGGAGGAACTGAAGCCATCGTCTGTGCTCTATTCAAAGCCATCAGACTCCATTTGATAAAATCATTAATTATACTTTGCAGAACACAGGAGTTGCAAGTGTGCCGCTGCTTAAATCAGTTCCTTTATTTGCAGCATTGTGTAACTTTGGTGTTTTAAATGGTTTGTGCTGATTCACCAAAGTAGCACAAACAAACTAGCCAATCAAGGCAGCTGGAGACCAGCATCTCCATGTTCTGCAAAGTGAAATTACTGTTTTTGACAATGTAGTCAAGTGACTCTGAATAGAGTATAGAAAACTTGCTTAATTTCCTCTCTCATAAACTTAACATGGCTGCCTGGCAGCAATGTGTAGTGGTGTTATGTTCAGCTGAATCATATTTAAGAATAAAAAAATAAAACACTGTTGAAAAGACATTATTTTAAAGCTCAATAAATGCATGATAAAGTCAATGAGTAATTGTGTTAAATAATCGTGATAGACAATAGAAGATATCCCATTAGCATAATTATCTATTGCAGATACAGTGACATTACTATATCTATTGCCACTAGCAATGTTGCAACTCATCAGCCTGCTGTGCACCATAGAAGTATCAGATAAGTTATGTAGAAGAAAATGCATCCATACTTTAAATTACTAGCAATAACCAGAGATTTTTATATGAAGTATCACCGCTTTGATGGCCATCTTTACACAAAAGCCATAAAAAAAGCTGCTTTTTACTGCAGTTTTGGGGGGTTTCGGTTAATTGCAGATATGATTTTATATTTGCATAATCATAATGAAAAACACCTCTGGTATCCTCAACTTCACACACATTCTACCACTTTTACCAAGATTCCCACCTGTCCCCTCTGCCGTTCTCACACACTCTAATTGCATCCGGCTGCCGTCCTAACAGGTGAATCAGGTCACACACGCCTTGAACAATCCAGCTAGAGTCCAACACACAATTACCTTCACACACACAGAGAATGACCTTTTAACAAGTATTAGGTTTAGGCCCCATTTACATGAGGACACTCGCGGGTAAAAACGACAAAATATTTTATCGGAAGTGCCTTTCGTTTAGACGGTGACGGCGTTTTTGGGGCTTAAAGATGCAAAAATCTGAAACCACCTTCCAAAGTGTAAAAGTGTAATCCTCTCCTCCGTAGCGTGTCGTCTACACTGACAAGACACAAAACTCTGATCTGATCTGCTCACGTCACGTATGTGTTTACGTCACATACATGCTCCAGTACAGGAAATAAAGAAACGTGGGATTATTTCCATGGTGGGACCTTCAAGCTGCTCTGGCAGCTCTAATAAACTTACAGGAGTCTTTCCACCAAATGTCCAGGATATGTACAGATAGTATTAGTGAACAGAGAAGGATCTGGAATTACCTCCATCACATTCTGGATGCAGCGATTGGTGGGAGGAGCCAGACGGCTGTGAACGAGACCTGGGAGATCTAGTGATGGTGGAGAACTTTGTGGAAGGAGTAGCTGATGAAAATGTGTGGTGTGAAAACTTCTGCATGCCCAAAGATGCTCTTATGGCTTTAAGTGATGCCGCCTGGCTGCATACAATCCAATTTCACACACTTTTGCGTCACCGTATGCAGCAGATTTCCTCCCGAAAACGCTCGTCTAAACGAGGAATAAAAAGTGAAGACGTGACGCCACTTTTGCGTCTTCTGTTCAGACCGTCATCATGTAAACGTAGCCTTAGGTACAGAACACCAACACTGGAGCTGTTTGGATAACACAGCTCAAGGGCACCTCAGCAGCGAGGAAGCACAAGGCAATTTAACCGACGTCATCCTGCTCACTGCAAAAAAAGAAAAGTTGGGTGAACTCAAAATTTCAAGGCAACAAACTTCGATAAAATTTTAAGTCGGACAATTAAACTAAATATTTTAAGTTCTGTTTTTGAGTTTGCTCAACTCTGAATTCAGATTTTTGTCAACTCAAATTGCAAAAACGTATAATTTTACATTGTAATAACTTTTAATCCTTCTTAATTCTGCTAACTTCTGCAATGTGCTGAATTGGCACGATAGTAACGCCGCTATGAAATGTCAGCTAATGTTGCGACCACAATTTTGAGTTAGCATTGATACGCTAATGGCTACTCTTGTAGCTGTAACAAGCAGCGCTGCTAGCATCAGTTAGCCGCTAGCATTAGTTAGCCGCTAGCATTAGTTAGCCGCTAGCATCAGTTAGCCGCTAGCATTAGTTAGCCGCTAGCATTAGTTAGCCGCTAGCATCAGTTAGCTGCTAGTTTTCGCTAATGACCGAATTTCACCGCTTTCCCGCATTTCACAACAAAGAAATAAGAGTTATCAGAACTATTGTCCCTTGTTTTGAACCCCAACTTAAAGATATAAGTAACAACAACTCACCAACTTGTTTTTGAGCAGACAACTGGCTTCCTTTGTTGTGCTAACTTACATTATTGCCCTAAATGTCAATAATTAATATTTCCAAGTTTTACCAACTTAAATCACTGTTTTAGGCCAAAAAAATACAAGTTGGCTTTTTTGCAGTGCTGAGGCACATGGCAGCAGATCAAAGAGGGATGAAATGATGGAGAGGGAGCATTAGGTTGAGTGAATCAGGTGCAGATGCAAAAACGTCAATCTATCACTGAAAAGGGATGCAGTAGAGATGTTTGAGCTGTTTGAATTTAAAGTAATACAGTTGTATAGCCTGAGGCTGAAATACATACTGTATGTCTATAATGAGATAGAATAAGAGAACACAGGCCTTGATTTTCCTGTCAGTGACATCATCATTGATCATTTATAATAAGGTTTAATGCAACAGAGCGGAGGCCATCCTTTCCCAGCAGCACTGACAGATGCTTCACAAACAACACACACACATATACACAAACGCTGGTGATCTCTATCTCAGTGTGTTTCTTTAGCAGAACTTAGTAGATGCTTTCAGCGGAGCCCTCGGGCTTCAAGCCCTGTTTTGTTTATTTCATATACTCATCTTTACCAACTGATGCGGAAGAAAACAGACAACTTGCTCCCACTTTCATCCTTTTGTGATTTACTTTGTCTTACAGATTTGACAGCGACCTCTGACCGCTTGTTTCCTCTTTCTTCAGCCGCTAAGTCGGCTTTAATAAATATTTCCAAGTTAAGGGTGGATCATACTTGATACTTCTAGGTGTCACTTTAAGAACATAAGCTCTACAGAGCTCAAATGACTAGTTTGACATTTGGGATATTTGCTTTCTTGCGGAGGGTTCGATGAGAAGATCAACAAAGCTCAGAGTCATGGCTGCAGTCACTTCCTGGTGTCTCCTCTCAAGGCTAAGAAATCATGGCACATAACCCCAAAACTTTGGTTTTAAGAAGTGGCAACCCCAGGTCTGACAAGTGAATCTAATGCAGAAGTGGATTAAAGCTGCATTCTCTCTAATGGCCAGCAGGGGGCGACTCCACTGGTTGCAAAGGAAGTCCAGTTGTAAAGAAGTCTGAGAAAATTTCCAAACTTCCACTTGATTTATTACCTCAATAAACATTTTCCTAATGAGTGTATGGTCTCCTCAATGCAACATGATTTTTTATTTTGTAAAATATTTTCACTTTTAGGTAAAATAGATGATAAATCAGGGTATGCTTTAGGATGTGGAAACTCAAAGTTTTTCAACATGTTTTTCATGTGTTTTCATAAAAGTTTTGGTAACTTGTTCAGCGTGCAGTGCAGTTGTACTTAAAGACACTCTTGAGGCAGCCGGCTGTTCATTTTAAATTGAGGTCTTACTAATCAAGCTAGCATGTGCTAGTGTCAGCTGATAACTTTGCATCCTCCTATCCAGCTTCACACTTGCGTCCAAATATGGTCACTTCTGGTTCCAAAAAACAAGATGACAGCCAAAAAGCCAAACTCAAGGCTTCAAACCAATGGTGGACTAGACTGTGATTATGTTCACTTCTTTTATATAGTCTTTGGGTTTTTGTAAACCATTTCCAGTCTCCGTGCTAAGCTAAGCTAAGCTAAGCTAAGCTAACTGGCTGGTGACTGGAGCTCCACACTGGATGCACAGACTGGTTTTCCCTGCTAGAAAGCTTATAAGTATATTTCCAAAATGTCAAACTTTTGCTTTAATAGCAACTTTAAATGTGTTGTTGTTATTTTCTGGCCTGTAATTTTTGGTTTGCTCTCATAATAAAATTTTCAAACCTACAGCAGTTAGCCATTTCAGTAAAAATGCTCTAAAACTCCACTGTACACTACCTTCTCAGCACCAAACTGCACAGAAATACAGAAAGCAAATCAGCAGTGAACATTGTGGCGCATTTAGCAGCTAAAGAGCTAAAATGTTTCCCTCAGAAGGTGGTGGAGACCAAAAACGGAGCTAAAAGAGACACTTAAAGAAGATGATAATGTGTTGGTGTTATTGTGGGTTTAAACAATGCTGATGTATTTTTCTTCATAATTTGACAATGCAGCTAAAAAAAAGATATAAAATAAGTTTGGTGATAAACTATATATTTTGTGCCCCTCACTGTACCTGGGCAGGCATTAATGACACCAACAGAAACGTGACAAAAATTGGGAGAATCTTTAAATGAACTGCAGCCAAATATTTCCCTCAGAAAGTGGTGGAGACCAAAAACAGAGCTAAAAGAGACACTTAACCCTATAAAGCCTGAACCATTAAATAATTGCCAGAATTTATTTTTTTTAAACTTGAGTGTTTATTGAACCTGCTGACAGATAATTAAAAAAAAAAATCCAAAAACAATAGGGATATATGATTCTAATTTGTATCATATTTGATACATCAGTTCTTTTTGTGCAATTTGTTGCTCACAGTTTGTTTTTCTTGAACTAACAAAAACATTTTTAACCTTTTAAGGCTTTACTTTCTTTTAACATTTTCCTCAAACATGCAAAATATTTTTTTCCATATAACACAACATCATACATCTGCTTTTATGAAGTTTTCACACAGCAATGACTGATCCACCAGTGGAACCTGCATATAATTTTTGCTATATTTTGTATTTTTGTGCAATTTGTTGCTCAGTTGTTGTTTTTTTTCAACACATGTCAGGTTTTTCAGGAAAAAAATATCATACTGATGATGTATAGGTCTCAAAAACTTGTGTATCAAATATGATACACTTGGCTTTATAGGGTTAAAGAAGATGATAATGTGTTGGTGTTATTGTGGGTTTAAACAATGCTGATGTATTTTTCTTCATAATTTGACAATGCAGCTAAAAAAAAGATATAAAATAAGTTTGGTTATATGGGAAAAATGTTCAGTTGGATGAAGATCACAGACGGAGAAAGTCTCTCTCTTTCTCTCTCTTCTCTCTTTTCCCTCCTTTACTCTCTCTCTCTCTCTCTCTCTCTCTCTCTCTCTCTCTCTCTCTCTCTCTGTCTCCTGAGCCTCGGGCCCTTGCGTTTTAACCTACAACCCAGCCCTCCCGGTCTTATCAAAAATGCATTAGCCATGCTACACTTGATAGTGTGGAGCCTCTGAGCTCTCTCATGGCTCCAGCACATCTTGCTGTAGGCAAGTTCATCTCCCACAAACCAACCGGTGCACAGAGGGATGGACAGAAGTTATCTTTGGCTCTGCTCTACCAGCTTCAACACTGGGCCTCAAATGTGTTCGGAAAAAAGGAGCAAAATCTGCATTCACTACGCATAAAAAGAGGTCACCTCAAAGCAGCACATCACACACAATTACACTTTTCTGATGTATTTATCTCGGTTTACAATTTTTAAAATATAGTCCGACGTACTCCAGTTTATCTTGAGTCGACAAACAAATCATTTTTCAGCACTACAAATCAATTTGCAAAGAAAACCACAGTCTGGCTGGGTCGACACTGAAGATTTATATCCCCCCACTGAGTGATATCATAAAAATGAAGAGAGAACGGGGGAGGGGGAGGAAGGATGGAAACAGAAAGACAAAGATGGAGCACACTACATACTGTCATCATGAAGGATCTGGGTCACGCCACTAAGAAGCAGGACACGAACAGTAACAACACAACATATTGTGCATAAATGACCTACTGTTCTTATTGTAGCATCGTCTGTTTCAGCTCGGATAAATAGAACCTGGTCTCACAGAAATCCGTGAAATAGCCACGGAATCACTCAAATTTCCGTGAAACTGACACGGATTTCGCTACAATGCAAGTTAATGACAGTCATATCCCGTGGCTATTCCAACATACAAAGTGATTATGTACATTCACTGAGTGAATATTTAGGAAATAAAACATATATTTCTCGCTAGAAATGTGATCCAAATCCATTTTTATGCAGAAACTAAGTCAAAATATTGATTTTTTTTTCACTAAAAATGAGAGAACTGTCCGCCATGTTTTTTGTTCTGACCGCCGGGACCTTAAAAGTCACGTGACTTGGAACAAACCAATAGGAACAAATATCCATGGAATAGCCACGGGATATGACTGTCATTAACTTGCATTGTAGCAAAATATGTTTACTGAGACTGGGATGTCTGCACTCCAACCAAAACACAAAACACAGAGAACTGTAAGAGTTAATAACCTTATTGAGGCTGAGATGGATAAACCAAAGGAAATGAAGGCACATACCCATTACAAAAAAACTAAAACTAACACTAAAACTAATAAAAACTGAACTAAAACTAAGCATTTTCAAAAAATAAAAACTAAACTAAAATAGCAAACTCACTCTAAAAACGAACTAAAACTAACTGAATTTGAAAACAAAAATTCACAACGAAATTAAAACTAAAACTAATGAAAAATCCAAAACTATTATAACCTTGGCCTGAATACAGTTCTGAGGTTTCAGCATGTTCCTCTGTCCAAATATGCAAAACTTTATTTACAGTACATAGAGAAACCCCACTATAAGCCATATTAGAGGCCCAATATGACAGTCAGCACCAAGGTTATAATAGTTTTGGATTTTTCATTAGTTTTAGTTTTAATTTCGTTGTGAATTTTTGTTTTCAAATTCAGTTAGTTTTAGTTAGTTTTTAGAGTGAGTTTTCTAGTTTTAGTTTAGTTTTTATTAGTTTTAGTGTTAGTTTTAGTTTTTTTGTAATGGTTATGTGCCTTCATTTCCTTTGGTTTATCATCTCAGCCCCAATAAGGTTATTAACTCTTACAGTTCTGGGTGTTTTGTATTTTGGTTGGAGTGTAAACATCCCAGTCTCAGTAAACATATTCACCATGTGTTGCATGTTGAAATAGAAACACTGAATTATGTATGAAAAAAGTTGACAAAGACGAAAACTAAGGACATTTTCACTATAATTTTAGTTAGTTTTAGTTAGTTTTGTAACCACAAAATACAGTTTCAGTTAGTTATCGTTTTTTAAAAAACTCTTGTTTTTATTTTTATTTCAGTTAACAAAAATGTTTTTTCAATTTTAGTTTTCGTTATTTTGTTAGTTTTCGTTACTATAATAACCTTGGTCAGCACACAGCACACAGTCAGTGAGTCTGGGAACCCTGATGAAGTGATTTTCTTTCTGTTTCCAGTGAGCGAGCTTCAGTCTGGCCTGATGGCGCGTCATGAATGAATCAGCCACTCGGCTCCACTCCACCACAGCCAGCGCTGACCTTTCAGCGTTCATTAACTGGCTGGAGTTCATCCCTCATCCTTACCGACAAATCTGTCAGTGGCAGTGGTGCACACTTTGATTGATCAAACAAACAAACAAAACAAAAGGAAGCAGATGATTTTTTGGCAAAAGTAGGTTTGGGTGACGTGTACGGTGATACTGCAGGAGGAGGGATCATCTTAAAACCTGTGATAAGTGTGATATTAATTCCCGGAACCATACATTTTTGGAAGTTTTTTTTGTTTTACTGTGGCCATGGAAGTTCCAAATAAGAAAATTATCAAATTTGAAGTTCCATATGTTCTGAATGGCAAGTTTGAACTATTTCTTCATCATTACTCTATCATTAACTATTCCAGTTAATTCACTTTCCAAGGGAATTAACTGTAATTTATGGGAATTAACAGGAATAACCTGGGAATTTACAAAATTCAATTAATTGTTCAATAAAATAATTCAAACTTGATAAAGTTCTACTTAAAAATAAATCTGTTGATGTCTGAAATGTCATGTTTTTTTAATTGTATTATTTTGCATGGAAGTCTGCTTATGAAAAAACAAAATGTTTATATTCATGTTTGAATGATACAGTTTGTTGAAATTACCCCCAATTTCCAGTTAATTCCCATAAAAAGTTTCCAATTTGGAATATTTCCAAAATTCCCCAACTTTACTTAACTTCCCATGGAAAGTTTCTGGAAATTTACCAGAAATGTTCGACCCCTTTGCAACCCTAATCGTGATATATACAGCTATCTTCAAATAAAAATGTATAAACCATGACAGATGATTTTGGATCACAACTGTTCCATGAAATATGCTTGAGGTGCCATTTATCATCAATTAATTTATAATTCCTGTCAATAAACAAGACCACCGCCCACAGCCGTTTTAAGTTTTAAAAAAAAATAAAAAAACATGACATGACTACACAGATGCCATTTCATTTTCATTTCATCATTCAGCCTGACATCATGTCTATCTTTGGGAAGCGACAGCAGCGACTGATGAATCCATCCCATCTACGTCATCTTCAAAGCTGCAGTCACATCAAAAAAAAGACGAATGCCAACATCACTTTAAAAAAAAACCTTTAAAGATGCTTCAATCTCATCCATGCTTGTGCATTTTGTGGTCATTTTTCTTGCACTCTAGCAGAGCAAAAACATTTCTTATCCCAGCCGACACAGCTTTATTGAAGCGTGTCACTAGTGCTGCAAAAACAGGAAAATAAATAACAATTCTGATAAGTAATTATTCGTTTCAGTCAGTAATCACACAAACTGCCAAACAACAACTGCTGCTAACTCCTCAAATGTAATTTGCTTATTTATTCTGTTCCATATCATCATGAATTTCATAATGTGTGCAGGTTTAAATTGGACAGGAAACAAAATGACCAGAAAAGACACAAAATGACCAAAAAACACAAAATGACCAAAAAAAGACACAAAATGACCAAAAAAAAGACACAAAATGACCAAAATAGGAAACAAAATGACCAAAAAAGACACAAATTGACCACAAAATTATCTAAAAAAGACACAGAATGACCAAAAAAGACACAAAATGACCAAAAAAGGCATCAATGACCCAAAAAAGAAACAAAATTACCAAAAAAAGACACAAAATGACTAAAAAAAGACACAAATTGACCACAAAATGATCAAAAAAGACACAGAATGACCAAAAAGACACAAAATGACCCAAAAAAGAAACAAAATTACCAAAAAAAAGACACAAATTGACCACAAAATGATCTAAAAAAGACACAGAATGACCAAAAAAAGACACAAAATGACCAAAATAGGAAACAAAATGACCAAAAAAGACACAAATTGACCACAAAATTATCTAAAAAAGACACAGAATGACCAAAAAAGACACAGAATGACCAAAAAAGACACAAAATGACCAAAAAAAAGACACAAAATGACTAATGAATTTCATAATATGTGCAGGTTCAAATTGGACAGCATGAGTCACGTTTCACGATTTTGCGACTCATTACTCTTTTACTAAATAATTGTTTTACTTCATAGGTTATGGTTATTATTTTAAATCCAACCTTGATGGCACCGAGCCAACTCGCTCACTTTTTTTATCTGTTTTTTAGACATAAAGGCCATAACGGATATCATCCTTTTCCACAGCTCACCAGGATGAAACAGAAATACTGATCATTGGTTCAAAGGCTCAGAGATACCGGCCCTCCCAACTCAACTCAAGAAGAAGAAAAATCAGAGTGATTTTCAATTCTGATTTTAATTCCAAGGCCCGTGTGTGGGATGTCACAAAAACAGCATTGTGTTATTTGGAGTCTTTTTCTCCCTCTGAGCAACACAGACAGACTGATGCTGCCTTTTATAACCAGCAGGCTAAACTATT
Organism: Centropristis striata; assembly: GCF_030273125.1. NCBI lineage: Eukaryota > Metazoa > Chordata > Actinopteri > Perciformes > Serranidae > Centropristis > Centropristis striata. Next base: position 36,630,407 of record NC_081527.1, read on the forward strand.
GTAGCTCTCCCCTCTCTGCTCCATAGAGGAATACAATAAATCTGCAACAATTTGTTTGAAAATTTGTGCTGACTAAGACCAAATTCTAGTAGAAAAGAAACGCCTTTGGTTTTTACGACCCAGGAGGCCCCTCAGATCCTCCAGTTCTTCTCTTTTACCAGTTTCAGGAGGCAGAATAAAAACATTTAGCAATGCTGCTTTCAGCACTGATGATGCTGGAACATTCTTCTAGATTATCTAAGGTATTATCTAATATTTACCCTAAATATTTTAAAAAGTCATCTATTGAGTCTAGCATTTATGCAGGATTTTATATTATTGTGGTTCTATTATTTATATTATTATTATTATTATTACTTATTTTACTTTTTTTATTTTATCAACATTTTACTGCTCATCATTATATTCAATTTTATTTTATTAGGATTTACTTTTTTTTAATTATTATTATTTTTATTAACGAAGAAACAAAGAAAAGAACAGGGTTTTTTTGTGGTCGTTTGTTTGTCTGTCTTTTTTCGCCGTGTGGCTTTGTACTGGTGTATCCTTGTTTTCATTTTTGTTGTTGTGGTTATCCTTTATATTATTCTTTGTATGTTATTTGTGTGTACATTATGTCTAATTTGTAATATGTTTCTGAGTCTTTGTTGTCTAGAATTGTGTTTTAGTGTTTTGTTTTCATATTGTGGCTCCTAATAAGTAATCCACTGTTCTTTTCTTTGTTTCTTCGTTAATAAAAAAGGATTTACTTTTTTTTTTAAAACAATTTCAAACATCCAAGCAAACAAGTTTTGTCATGAAGTGCACTGGATTTGTTTGAAAGGGGCTATATAAATAAAGTTTGATTGATTGATTGATTAGCCTTGCTGCTTCATTCAGCACACTGCAGAAGAGCAGATAGCGTCTTGCTTTACACTGCAATAAATCTGTACATTTTACTGCATATCTGCTGGATTGCTTTATGGCACAGAAGGAGCGAGACGCTGCAGTTCTTGCAACACAAACAAGGATCCCGACTCGTACTAACCACAGACAGACGAACGACTAAAAAATGTCACTTGCTTCATGTTGAGGCGGTTCAGCTGAAGCGAGGAGGAAAGCTTGGGGGAGCGTGTGGCAGACACTTGTCCCATGATAACCTTTGATTTGTCACACGCGATGGGTCTGATAACTCAAGGCCAGAGCGTAGATTACGTGATCAATAACGAGCAGCTCTACTCTGTCAGACGAGCCTGAATCATGTCTCTGTGCTGCCTGCAGGTGGGATTGAGACCACTGTGTGTTTACACCGACGGAGCTTCTTCATTTGTACTGCATGTGTGCCGCTTTGAGAGCAGTTTGTTGATGTAAATGGTATATACAGCAGTAGTTCTCAACCTTTTTGAGTCGCGACCCCCAATTTAACATGCATGTTGTCCACGACCCCCGCTCACTGAACACAATCTCACACGCACAGTTCAGATCAACCAAAAAAGACACAAAATGACCAAAAAAAGACACAAAATGACTAAAAAAAGACACAAAATGACCAAAAAAAGGAAACAAAATGACCGAACAAGACACAAAATGACCAAAAAAAGACACAAAATCACCCAAAAAAGACACAAAATTACCCAAAAAAGAAACAAAATTACCAAAAAAAGGAAACAAAATGACCAGAAAAGACACAAAATGACCAAAAAAGACACAAAATGACCCAAAAAACACAAAATGACCCAAAAAACACAAAATGACCAAAAAAAGACACAAAATGACCAAAATAGGAAACAAAATGACCAAAAAAGACACAAATTGACCACAAAATGATCTAAAAAAAAAGACACAGAATGACCAAAAAAGACACAAAATGACCAAAAAAGGCACAAATGACCCAAAAAAGAAACAAAATTACCAAAAAAGACACAAAATTACCAAAAAAGACACAAAATGACTAAAAACAAGACACAAATTGACCACAAAATGATCAAAAAAGACAGAAAATGACAAACTCCCCCCCCCCCCACACACACACAATGACAAAAAAAATACATTAAGTGACCAAAAAGACTAAAACACATTAACACATGAACACTTTAACACAGTGGAGACTGAGCTGACTTCCAAAATGATTTGGCGACCCCCAGAAATCATCTCGCGACCCCAATTGGGGTCCCGACCCCAAGGTTGAGAATAGCTGATATACAGGACTGTGTTTTTATCTCTGAATATGAAGCACAGAGAGGAAGGCGAAAAGTGCAGCTCGCTGCTGACAGAAAGACAGAGTACAGAGAAAATAAATAGCGGAAAATAGGAGAAGTGGAAAAGGAGTGGTAAATGAGAGTGTCTGTGACCTTTGACCTCCTCCACTTACACACAGAGAGGAGCAGAATGACCCATTTATACCCTATCTATCTATCTATCTATCTATCTATCTATCTATCTATCTATCTATCTTTAACCACGTCCTGTTGTCTTTATAAGCCAGAAAAGGTTTTTTCTAGTTGATTTCACCAGCTGTGATGATAACTGTCGATGGCAAATTTAATCATCCGTTGCTAATTAACATCCGTGACTTTGGCCGGATTACAAAATAAAACTCCAAGCTGTTGTCTGTCTGGCGTCTGTAGAACTGTTCAACAGGAAACCTCAAACAACAATGTTTATTCTTACGGTTTTCATTATCAATTTTGGAGCTTTGAAGATGAAATATTGGTACAACTTTCCCAGACACAACAACCACAAACTGTCCAATTTACTTGAAGGCACTTTTTTTGATGTTAATACTTCGAGACGGATTACAAAGTAAATTGAGTTTAATTTTGTTTTGCATTTATGAGCTGAACTGGGTTTTTTTTCTCTAGAAAATGCAATTACCTGGACTGTGAAAAGTGAAAAAAGAAAAACCTGCAGTGGAGTTTTAAATTGGATTATCAGTGATGTGTAAACTTTAAGACTCTGGGATTTTTGTGTTTGTGTGAAAGACTTTAAATATATGAATTATTTGGGTTTACTAGATGCTCAAAGTCCACATGTCAGAACCTAATGTCACTGCAACAAAGTGTTGAGCATTTCACTAAAAAACAACCACTCTTAACTGCATTGTGGCACGAGAGGAAAATACCAAAGTCTTTATTCAGGATCAAAGCCGCAGACTGACGCCGCTAGCATGGCTTACTGCTAACTCATTAAGCCTTTTTTTTGTTTCTGAAATCCTTCTGTTTTATTACCCATCATTCTATTTCTTCATTAAATCAAAATTACAGTTATGCAATAGGACACCTGACGATTCAAATGTTGTCGGAATCTTAATTTCTTCTCACTAGAGAAAATATTTTTAATATGACAAAGAGTGAATGAGGCAACATGGTCTCACAGAAATCTGTGAAATAGCCACGGATTTCGCTTAACTCAAAATCCGTGGAATAGCCACGGAATCGCTCAAATTTCTTTGAAACTGACACGGATTTCGCTACAATGCAAGTTAATGACAGTCATATCCCGTGGCTATTCCATGGATATTTGTTCCTATTGGTTTGTTCCAAGTCACGTGACTTTCAAGGTCCCGGCAGTCAGAACAAAAAACATGGCGGACAGTTCTCTCATTTTTAGTGAAAAATCAATATTTTGACTTAGTTTCTGCATAAAAATGGATTTTGATCACATTTCTAGTGAGAAATATATGTTTTATTTTCTAAATATTCACTCAGTGAATGTACATAATCAAACTTTGTATGTTGGAATAGCCACGGGATATGGCTGTCATTAACTTGCATTGTAGCGAAATCCGTGTCAGTTTCACGGAAATTTGAGTGACTCCGTGGCTATTTCACGGATTTTGAGTTAAGCGAAATCCGTGGCTATTTCACGGATTTCTGTGAGACCAGGTTGGAATGAGGGGAAGTCAGTGCTGTTATGTGATTATTGTGATTGACACACTTCATCTAATGCAGCCTGTGGATTCGTGTGCGTGTTTTACTGACGCATCAAGCTAAAAACAAAACAGAGCGGGTAAAAAAGAAGAGAAGAGCAAAAAAAGATGAAAAGAGGCGAGTGGAGGGAGGCAGAACATAAGAGGGGAGAGTAAAAGCAGAGCTAATCAGAACAAAACTCCAGTGTTCTCCGTTCTCCTCTCATCCAGGAAGCATCGCGCCCGCTTTTTTTTATTTTTAAAAAAGGTCCCTCTTCCTTTTATGTACATTTGTTTTGCCAGACTAAATTGACGGATGAAATCAATGAGACATCGCAGAACCGAGAGGTATTTGATGGCACCCGCGACGCCGGAGAAGTATTATCACATTAAGTCGGAGGCTGAAAGCCGTTCGAGGAATTCTCCTCCAGTGTTACGTCTGCTGGTTCTCAGCATGCAGACTGCACTCGCGTTATGCAAATACAACAAAGTCCCGTCTGTAGCTACAATCCATAGACTACAGTGCAACATCATCATCTCTCTCTCTCTCTCTCTCTCTTCTTTCTCCATGTCTCCCTCCCTCTCTATATACAGCAGAACACAAAATATCCAAAAAAAGACACAAAATGACCAAAAAAGACACAAAATGACAAAAAAAAAGACACAAAATGACCAAAAAGACACAAAATGACCAACAAAAAGACACAAAATTACCCAAAAAAGAAACAAAATTACCAAAAAAAAGGAAACCAAATGACCAGAAAAGACACAAAATGACCCAAAAAACACAAAATGACCAAAAAACGACACAAAATGACCAAAATAGGAAACAAAATGACCAAAACAGACACAAATTGACCACAAAATGGTCTAAAAAGACACAGAATGACCAAAAAAGACACAAAATGACCAAAAAAGGCACAAATGACCCAAAAAAGAAACAAAATTACCAAAAAAAGGAAACAAAATGACCAGAAAAAACACAAAATGACTAAAAAAAGACACAAATTGACCACAAAATGATCAAAAAGACACAAAATGACCAAAATACACAAAATGACCAAAACAAGACACAAAATGACCAAAAAAAGACACAAAATGACCAAAAAAATACACAAAATTACCCAAAAAAGACACAAAATTACCCAAAAAAGAAACAAAATTACCAAAAAAAAGGAAACAAAATGACCAGAAGATGATCTAAAAAGACACAGAATGACCAAAAAAGACACACAAAAAGACCAAAAAAGGCACAAAATGACTAAAAAGACACACATTGACCACAAAATGATCAAAAAAAGACACAAAATGACAAACCCCCCAGTGTTACGTCTGCTGGTTCTCAGCATGCAGACTGCACTCGCGTTATGCAAATACAACAAAGTCCCGTCTGTAGCTACAATCCATAGACTACAGTGCAACATCATCATCTCTCTCTCTCTCTCTCTCTCTCTCTCTTCTTTCTCCATGTCTCCCTCCCTCGCTCGCTCTCTCGCGCTCTCATCCAGCTGCTCATTTGGCAACTGAGCAAAGAAATAAATGAAGTGCTCCAGCGGAAGGAAGGCTTCACTGGGAGAAGGATTGTGGGTAGAGGGAGTGAGAGGAGGATTTGGTGAGGGGTTTTAAAGACACTTTTTTTAAATGAGTGTCTTTTTGGGGCTTACATCAACAACATCAGTGGGACATTAGGCTTAAGGCCACTACTGTCCAATTATACTCTCAATGGCTGTTGATTTAATCAACCTGAGTCCTTGGATGTGATCTTTTTGTAATGCAGTTTTATCCTTTCTCAATGGGAAAGAAAAGAACATCTGCAGTGTTGTTGAACAAAAAAAATAGACTGAAGGATAAACTGAAGATTCATCTAAAATGGTTAAACTGAGTGATAGCTGCTTTGCTTCATCATTTCAATAGAAATTGTCCGATTGCAGGCTGTTGCATATGCTTTACTTATTGTTCCTTTGCCTGCAGGAGTCCATTCACAACTCCAGTTACTTAGACCAGTAGTTCTCAACCTTTATGAGTCGCGACCCCCGCTCACTGAACACAATCTCACACGCACAGTTCAGATCACCCAAAAAAAGAAACAAAATGACCAAAAAAGACACAAATTGACCACAAAATGATCAAAAAAGACACAAAATGACCAAAAAAGAGACAAAATGACCAAAAAAGAAACTAAATTACCAAAAAAAGACACAAAATGACTAAAAAAAGACACAAAATTGGCAAAACAAGAAGCAAAATGACCACAAAATGATCAAAAAAACACACAAAATGACCCCAAAAAAGACATTAAGTGACCAAAAAGACTAAAACACATTAACAGAGCTGAATATATGTATATATATGTATATATGAATATATATATATATATATATATATATACACACACACATATATATTCATATATACATATATACATATACACGTATATATTCATATATACATATATACATATACACGTATATATTCATATATACATATATACATATACACATATATATTCATATATTCATATATATATATATACATACACACATACATATATTCATATATATATACACACATATATATACATACACATATACATACATACACATATATATACATACATACATACATGTATACATATACATACATATATATATATATATTTATATTAAACTATATTAAATATATATGATATTAAATGATCTAATAGTTTTAGCTAGTTAACATTACAAATACTGAGTTTCAGGATCTGTATCATAAAGTCAGTGGAGGGAGATGTTTGTTTTCCCGGGCGGGGCTTAAATGTCTCTATGGAAACGAATAGAAAAAAAGACCTGAGGCTGATAGTTCAACCTTTCCTTCAAAATAAAAACACTGATACAAACACAGGTGTCCTTCCTGAACTCGCCCCCTCAGTTACTCAGGGCTTACCTGGTTGGTTCCCATGACAACAGATCTGAACCCGTTAGGTTTGGAGAATGAATGAATGAACCTGAGGAATGTAATGTGAAACATGTTTTCCTCTTCACTGCTCCACAGCTTCATGACAGATAGAAGCAGGACTGAGTCAAACAATGATCACAGTATTTACACCAACACTGACACAACATGCTCCAGTCAACCAAGCCAGCTATTCTCAACCTGGGGGTCGGGACCCCAATTGGGGGTCGCGAGATGATTTCTGGGGGTCGCCAAATCATTTTGGAAGTCAGCTCTGTCTCCACTGTGTTAAAGTGTTCATGTATTTAGTGTTTTAGTGTTTTTGGTCATTTGTGTCTTTTTTTGGACATTTTGTGTCTTTTTTTGGTCATTTTGTGGTCAATTTGTGTCTTTTATGGTCATTTTGTGGTCAATTTGTGTCTTTTTTGGTCATTTTGTTTCCTTTTTTTGGACATTTTTAGTTTTTTTTGTCATTTTGTGTCTTTTTTGGGTCATTTTGTGTCTTTTTTTTGGTAATTTTTTTTTTTTTTGTCAGTTTGTGTCTTTTTTGTTCATTTTTGTCTTTTTTGATCATTTTGTGGTCAATTTTTGTCTTTTTTGGTCATTTTGTTTCCTTTTTTTGGTCATTTTGTATTTAATATAATATCCAGCCCTAGATATTCAAGTACTAATTGGGGCCTACTCCATGTATGCATATAAAAATAAAAGTCAAACCTACATTTAATAAGTTTAATACATCACCAGCCCCCCTTAAACTCATTTCTGGGCCGTATTTGAAAGTTTGTTCTGCAGACTCTCAACCTGTGTACACTGTTGACTCTTTTAGAAATGTTTGCAAGCAACGTACCAAGACTTTTGGATTAGTTTTACATACAATTTAATAGGTTGACCCCCCGCAAAACCATGCTTGTATTTATCGTAAAGTCAGGAAAAAATGTGAAACTCCATCTGAGTAAAACAGCAAAAGAATAATCCCACATGTTGATCTTTAGGGTAAAAGCATTTACAAACAGTTGCAGAATGCATTTTGGCATTAAGCTTTTATTAAAGCGTGTATGACAGCAGAACACAAACACCCAAAATAATAAAATAACACCTAAACACCAGCTCTCTGCTCTCTGACCAGCCTGGAGTCAAGTCACAGGTTTCAAAAGCAGATGGCCAAAAGATGTGTCTGCAATACCAGCACACATGAGTGAGCTTAACTGGAGTTAGTGTGTGCTCTGAGATAATAAACTGGTTTACTGAAACTGGGAAACAACAGTTGATGAAACAATGCCCACTCAGCGTCCATTAACCTGCTTGTTCTGGAGCTCAGTCCTCATCAGCAGATTCACTTTACTGCACGGACAGAACTCAAAAAGTAGACATTTGACTTGAAATACACTGTAAAAAAGACCCTGTTGTTTTTACGGTAAAAAACCGGCAGCTGTGGTTGCCAGAATTTTACCGTAATAAATACGGTAGAACTTGTTTAAATATTACGGTAAAAATATATTTGCACTAATGATTTCACGTTTAAGATTTCCATTTTATTCCATTTTTTACTGTATAAATACGTTTTTCCATCAAAAGAAACGCTGTTCTGCCATATAATTGACAAGAAAATACTTTATAAATGCCACATAAATTAAAGATTTTACCATAAAATATTACAGTATATTTATGTTAGAGATATGGTGTTTCGTATATTTAACATTGAGAAAAAGTATTTTTTTACAAAAGAGAAATGCAAAAATTACAGTGACGCTTATATATATATATATATATTTAATATTTAATACATATTACAGTGTATTTAACATTGGAGTAATGTATTTTTCAAAAAATAAAACTGTAAAAAATACTGTTTTGGCTGATATATATATTTACAGTGTTTCATTGTTACTAAAACTGAATTAACCCATTTATCATTTTACGGTCACTGTAAAATCTACAGACACTTTTTTTACAGTGTACGTTTCTCAACCTTATGAAACCTTAAATTGATTATTTATATCGATTTAACGGCTCTTGAACTGTAAAAAATGTTAGTAAAAACCGTAGTAGATACTTTTAATTACCGTAAATCAACGAATAGCATAAAACTTTAAATTCTACCGCCATAAACTGTAGAAAACACACAGTTTTAGTGTAAAAATATAAAATTTTGATGTAAAATGAATGGAGAAATACCATGATGACACAATTATCCTAAAAGTAATGGGATTATTCAGTATAAATTACAGTTTTTGCTGATATTTACATTTACATACGCTCACTGTATTTTTTACAGTGAAGTTCTGGCAACCAAAGCTGCCGGTATTTTACCGTTAATTAAACAGATTTTTTTTACAGTGTACGGCCAGAACTCCAAAAGTAGACATTTGACTTGAAATAGTAGAAAAAACACCAGTGTTAAAAATCATTAACCCATAAGAACCCATGGTGACATAGGGGTGTGCCATATCGTATCGTTCACGATAATATCGGTATATTTTTTTATGGTTAAAAAAAATGCATATCATGATATTGGCAACGTTCCTACTTCTTGATGTAGTGGTTAAAGTTGTTTTAATCACAAAAAGCTACTTACTCTCTGTCGCTAAACACATGCAGCTTTCAAAATAAGAGCACAGTGTGTTAACAGAATCCACCACAGAACTTACAAGAAGACTGTCAAAATAAGATGCCTTAAATAAAACATAAAAGAACCTTTATTCTCCTTTACAAAATGTCATTAAAATATGCCCCCGAAACCCATAAATGGTTATTTTTATTATTTGCTCATACATTTTTTTTTTATTATTTGGCAACTGTTGAGATTTGCACTTCACACTACATTTTACTGTCATGGTTTAGCAGTTTTTCACTGTAAAATCTACAGACATTTTTTACAGTGTATATTTATTTTTCACCAAGGCCTCTTGCCTGTTTATGGTTTTTATATATAATTTATAAAATCAGCAGGTTTTATATACAAATATTGTGACACAGACCTTTTCAAGAAGGTGGTTGAAGAAATGAAAGAGAGACATGTATGGTCAATTAATTCTGCCACCAGTGGAAAAATTGGAAAAAATAATAATAATAATTTGGTGGAAAAAAAACCCCCAAAATGGCACAAAGTGGCTCCAGCTGTTCCACATTTTTCATATTTTGAGATGACAGTAAATCAGAGTCTGCACGGCTGCTTGTAAATATATAATGTTAGTGGAATATTAGTGATTATGATTAGCCATGTAAACAGCAAAGAAAGAATATTGGCTTTAAAAAAAAATCAGAAATATTTCAGACTGAGGCAGCTACATGGAATTAATCACTCATTTCAATATTTATATTCGCTTTTTCTGCTGTAACATGTCAGAATGTCTTCAATGAAAAAGGTCCATAGATCAATAACAACTGAACAGAAAAATGTATCAATTTACATTTATTAAACGTGTCAGTCAATTTATAGGTTAAAATATCAAACACTTTGTTATTCCAACTTCTAAATTGTAAGTATTTTTCTGCTTTTCTCCTTCCTACACTGTAAGAAAAAATCTGTTTAATTTACGGTAAAATACCGGCAGCTGTGGTTGCCAGAACATCACCGTAAAAATTACAGTGAGTGGGTTTTCTATTCTAAATTTAAATGTAAATATCAGCAAAAACTGTGATTTAATCTGAATAATCCTGTTATTTTTTTAGGATAATTGTGTCATTAATTCATACATCATGGTATTTCTCCACAAATTTTGCATGAAAATGTTATATTTTACCTAAAAACCTGTGTGTTTCTTCCAGTTTATGACAGAAAAAAAGTAAAAGTTTTGTGCTATTCTTTGATTTACGGTAATTAAAAGCGTCTAATACAGTGATATACAATTTTTCATTTTATGCCCTATTTCTGATGTAAATATCAGCAAAAACTGTGATTTAGTCTGAATAATCCTGTTATTTTTTTCAGGATAATTGTGTCATTAATTCATACATCCTGGTATTTCTCCACAAATTTTGCATGAAAATGTTATATTTTACCTAAAAACCTGTGTGTTTCTTCCAGTTTATGACAGAAATAAAAGTAAAAGTTTTGTGCTATTCTTTGATTTACGGTAATTAAAAGCGTCTAATACAGTGATATACAATTTTTCAGTTTATGCCCTATTTCTGATGTATTTGACAGAGTTTTACTGTTATTTCTACAAACCTTTTTTACAGTGTAATATGACATTGAACTGACTGTCTTTAAGGTTTTGGAGTCTTTCTTGAAGAAATTCTGATTATTTCTCACTATTTTCTAACATCTTATAGAAAGATAAAATCAGGATAAAAAAAAAAGCTCACCAATTTTCTCTCCAAAACATAACATATTTCCTTAATTCAGCTATTCTCAACCTTGGGGTCGGGACCCCAATTGGTGTCGCGAGATGATTTCTGGGGGTCGCCAAATCATTTTGGAAGTCAGCTCTGTCTCCACTGTGTTAAAGTGTTCATGTGTTAATGTGTTTTAGTCTTTTTGGTAATTTTGTCTTTTTTTTGGTAATTTTTTGTCTTTTTTTGGTAATTTTTTTTCCTTTTTTTGGTCAATTTGTGTCTTTTTTTTGTCATTTTGTGTCTTTTTTTAGTAATTTTGTGGTCAATTTGTGTCTTTTTTGTTATTTTGTGCCTTTTTTGGTCATTTTGTGTCTTTTTTGGGTCATTTTGTGTCTTTTTAAAATCATTTTGTGGTCAATTTGTGCCTTTTTTGGTAATTTTGTGTCTTTTTTGGGTCATTTTGTGTCTTTTTAAAATCATTTTGTGGTCAATTTGTGCCTTTTTGGTCATTTTTTGTTAATTTTGTGTCTTTTTTTGTCATTTTGTGTCTTTCTTGGTCATTGTGTGTCCTTTTTTATTCATTTTGTGTCTTTTTTTGGTCACTTTGTTTCTTTTTTTGGTCATTTTCTTTATTTTTTGGGTGATCTGAACTGTGTGTGTGAGATTGTGTTCAGTGAGCGGGGGTCACGGACAACATGCATGTTAAATTGGGGGTCGCCACTCAAAAAGGTTGAGAACTACTGCCTTAATTTGACAAGATAAAATGTTTTGTGCTCCACACTGGACAACTTAGTTACATCACAAAGCGAGGTAGTTCCAGTCCACTTGCTCCTATAGCCTCTATAAGCCTAAAGTGATGCTGTGTCATAAATGAGAGCGATGTCAGATTGGATTATGGTCTAGGTACAGAGCTTCTGTGTAAACGCCTGGTTAGGTTAAGCTTCATGATGATGAAGAAGCCCCCTCCTCCTCCTCCTCCTCCTCCTCCTCCTCCTCCTCCTGCTCTTCTTCTCGCTCATTTCCCCAGTGTAACACACTGTGCACACTTTGCTCTCAGTGTGCTGAGACCAGAGATGCTCTAGTCCATAAACTACATGTGCATTCTTTGTTTAAAATTGGGGGGAAATAGTGGCAGCAATTTCAAACAGCTGCTGTAAATTGTTGTTGTTTTTTTAAAGTGGATTTAAGAGCTTTAACCCTCCTGTTTTCCTCGGGTCAAGGAAGGAAGAAGAGGGAGGATGCAAAGGGAAGTAAAAAAGGATGGAGGAAAGAAGGAAGGAAGGAAAGGAAGAAGGATAGAGGAAGGAAAGAAGAGAGGAGGAAAAGGAGAAAGAATGGAAAGGAGAGAGAAAGGAAGGAGGACGGAGGAAAGAAAGGGGAGGGGGAGAAGAAAGGAAGGAAAAAATAAAGAAGGGGGGAGAAAAGGAGGGAGGCAGGAAGGAAAGAGGGCAGAAAGGAAGGAAGGAGGAAGGAAAGAAAGAAAGAAGGAAGGAGGGAGAAAAGGAGGGAGGCAGGAAGGAAAGAGGGCAGAAAGGTGGGAGGAAGGACGGAAAGAGGGCAGAAAGGAAGGAGGAAAGAAAGAAAGAAAGGAAGGAAGGAGGGAAGGAAAGGGAAGAAGGAAGGAGGATAGAGGAAAGAAAGGGGAGGGGGAGAAGAAAGGAAGGGAAAAATAAAGAAGGGGGGAGAAAAGGAGGGAGGCAGGAAGGAAAGAGGGCAGAAAGGAAGGAAGGAGGAAGGAAAGAAAGAAAGAAAGAAAGAAAGAAGGAGGGAGAAAAGGAGGGAGGCAGGAAGGAAAGAGGGCAGAAAGATGGGAGGAAGGAAGGAAAGAGGGCAGAAAGGAAGGAGGAAAGAAAGAAAGAAAGGAAGGAAGGAGGGAAGGAAAGGGAAGAAGGAAGGAGGATAGAGGAAGGAATGGAGGTGGGAGGGATGAAAGAAGGAAGGAAGGAGGAAAGGAGAGGAAATCAGGAGGAAGGAAAGAAGAGAGAAAGTAAAGGAGATAGCGGAAGGAGGAAAGAAAAGAAGGGAAGGAGGGAGGAAAGGAAGGAAAGAAAGAAATGAGGGCGAGGGAAGGAAAGAAGGAAGGAGGATAGAGGAGGAAGGAAAGAAGGAAGGAAGGAGGAAAGAAGAGAGGAAGGCAGGAGGAGGGAGGAAAGAAGGAATAGTCAAAACAGATTGGGTCAATTTGACCCGGAAGGACGACAGGAGGGTTAAAAGCTTTAAATTAAAATGACCTTTTTACGGTAAAAAAACGGCAGCTGTGGTTGCCAAAACTTTACCGTAATAAATGCAACTTTTTCTAATATTACGGTAAACTGATATTAGCACTGTTGATTTCATGTTTAAGATATTAATCCAATTTATACTGTAAAAAAAAAGTTTTTCCATCAAAAGAAATGCTGTTCTGCCATATATTTGACCAGAAAATACTTTATAAATGCTGCATAAATTAAAGATTTTACCATTAAATATTACAGTATATATTTTTGTTAGAGATATGGTGTTTAGTACATTTAACAGTGAGAAAAAGTATTTTTACAAAAAAATAATGATGATGGCTTATATATTACAGTATATTTTTGATACAAGCACGGTGCTAGTGTATTTTACAGTGGAGTAATGTATTTTTTTTAAATTAAAATGTAAAAAATACTGTTTTGGCTGATATATACATTTACGGTGTTTCATTGTTACTGAAACTGAATTAACCCATTTATCATTTTTTACGTCTTTTACTGTCATGGTTTAGCAGTTTTTCACTGTAAAATCTACAGACATTTTTTACAGTGTATATTTATTTTTCACCAACAGTTTTCAAGGCTGCTATAAGAGAGGTTCTCCCAAAAGAAAAGCCCACATTTGTAGTCGGGAAAAAAAAAACACCCCTTCTTTTAAACTTTATAAAATCAGCAGGTTTTATATGCAAATATTGTGACTCAGACCTTTTCAAGAAGGTGGTTGAAGAAATGAAAGAGAGATATGTATGGTCAATTAATTCTGCCACCAGTGGAAAACTTGGAAAAAATAATAATAATTTGGCGAAAAAACAACAACAAAATGGCACACATTTTTTAATTAAAATGTAAAAAATACTGTTTTGGCTGATATATACATTTACTGTGTTTCATTGTTACTGAAACTGAATTAACCCATTTATTATTTTACGGTCTTTTACTGTCATGGTTTAGCAGTTTTTCACTGTAAAATCTACAGACATTTTTTACAGTGTTTTTGTTTTGTTGTTTTACAGTGTTAAATTGTTGTTTTTTTAAAAGTGTTGGATTGATTGGATTAGGGAATAAAAATAAAGGCAACGTACTGCAACTGTCAAGAGCATAAATGCAGGAAAGAATAACTACAATAAAGATATTAAAATTATGTTTAAAAACGATTGGAAATATTATCAAACATATTGTACATATACAATCGTTTTGTGTGATCTAACTTTTTTTTTTTTTTTTTAGAAAAGCTGTATGCAAGATGTACAAAAAATAAAGATCAGTGGATGTGTAAAGTCCACAGTATAGAGAATATGTGCACTATACAAAAATTATTGCAATAATTACCTACATATTGTAGTTTTAGCAGTTTTTCACTGTAAAATCTACAGGCATTTTTTTACAGTGTATATCAAACAGCTGCTGTAAATTGTTTGTTTTTTTAAAGTGGATTTAAGAGCTCTAAAAGCTTTAAATTAAAGCCAAATTGCATGCAAAAAATTGCAGTGTGCACGCTGAGATCATAGACTGTATATAAATGGTTCATGTACAGTAGGAAGGCAGTGCAGGGAGGCTGAGTGGAGCCTAGTATGGCGGGTGGAAAGATGCTACTAGTTCGTGGAAATGTGCATGATAACAAAAGAGGGGTAGGGGGCAGTGCATGCGACCATATTCCCAGAATATCCAAAGCTGGAATAAAAGCACAAGGTTGCAGGGGAAATGTAAGCAGCTGCATGGAAACAATGGAAAAGCGTGTAATCGTTGCAGAGTGAAACAATGCATCCATCCCAGAGAGCACACACACACACACACACACACACACACACACACACAGCTCCTACCTTGATGTTGTCAAGCCAACACTTTTATCTGTGCATCTTCTTTACTGGAGCACAGCTGCTTCCACATCAGCAAAAATCACCCAAAAACACTCACCGATGAGCATTTTGTTGCAGGAAATTTTTTAGTAAAAAAGAAATAAAAAAAAACACAGAAAGCTGAAAGCTAGAGGCTGAGCCCAGCTCGCTCTGCTAGGGATAACTCTCCTCTTTTCCTCTCCACAGACAGGCTATTATGTCTGCTCTCCATCAGGAGGAAAGCCTCATGTTGTGTAACGCATCTCCCGAATGATATTCTACCGCAAACCGGTGAGCAGAGGGATGATATCCTCATGATTTCCCGTCATCTCGCTGTGTTTTGGTGAGGATGATGAGGAGGAAGAGAGAAAGGATGCTCTCAGGCTGGCAGCGAGCAGGTCCCCTTCGCTCCTGCTGCCTACGGAAGCCCGGATGGGCAAAAAAAACGCGTTGTCCCTTTATATTCATCCCAGCTGATCGAAACGGAAGCTGGTAATTTGATAACCTACTTTTCCTCAGAAATCAGCACACATACACACGTTCACCTAATAATATTACTTAAAATTAAAAAAATATATATTATTTGTATTGCACCTAATTATACACTACTGGTCAAACGTTTTAGAACACACCAACTTTTCCAGAATTTAATTGAAAATGATGCAGTTTAATGTCTCAGTGTACTCTGAAATTAATGCACATTTGAAACATTTAAAATTCTTTATTGAGCATGATAGTGTTTTGAAAGTAAAAAAATACTCAAAATCACATTTTATGTTGGACTAAAGGACTAAAAAAAGACACAAAATTACAAAAAAAGACACCAAAAGACACAAAATGACCAAAAAAAGACAAAAAATGACTTACAAAGACATGAAAAGAATTCAAAAATGGACAAAATAGCCCAAGACTCCATAGAGTTAAGTTGTTAACCCATTTCTTGTTCCCTGAAAAAGGCCTACTTGTATAATTCTGAAATGTACATTATTTTCCAGTTTTGGTTAAGCTTACCTTTTTTTATTTACCTCTGGCAGTTCACCACTTACCTTTGTACCCTTTCAAGCTGTTCATTTGACTTGAACTGCTTGAATTTCAATAAAAAACTGGAAAAATTGGGGTGTTCTAAAACTTTTGACCGGTAGTGTATATGTTACAAGATGTTTCATTTCAAGCAGTATGATAAAAAAAAATTAAAACAACTAAATAGAATAAAATGAAAAAGCATGCTTCATTTGAATCAGAAAAAAGTTTATTTTATTTCATATAAAAGTTGTTTTAGCGGTATTAATTAGGGAATAAAAATAAAGGCAACGTACTGCAACTGTCAAGAGCATAAATGCAGGAAAGAATAACTACAATAAAGATATTAAAATGATGTTTAAAAACGATTGGAGATAACCTACTTTTCCTCAGAAATCAGCACACATACACACGTACACCTAATAATATTACTTAAAATAAAAAAAAATATATTATTTGTACTGCACCTAATTATATATGTGACAAGATGTTTCATTTCAAGCAGTATGACAAAAAAAAATTAAAACAACTAAATAAAATAAAATGAAAAAGCATGCTTCATTTGTATAGGAAAAAAGTTTATTTTATTTCATATAAAAGTTGTTTTAGCGGTATTTGTGTCTTTTATTTATTTTTATTTATTTTACTACTTTTAACTGCGTCTTTTATTTTATTTTACTATGTTTGATTGTATTGTTTTATTTGTGGCATCATTTTAGATTTATACACTTATTATTTATTGCTGATTGGTATATGGAATTGTTTGTTTTATTGTTGATTTTATGTACAGCACTTTGGAGACGTTTGTGTTGTTTAAGTGTGCTATACAAATAAAGGGGATTGGATTAATTGGATTAGGGAATAAAAATAAAGGCAACGTACTGCAACTGTCAAGAGCATAAATGCAGGAAAGAATAACTGCAATAAAGATATTAAAATTATGTTTAAAAACAATTGGAAATATTATTATTTTTAAAATATTGTACATATACAATCGTTTTGTATGATCTAACTTTTTCTTTTTTTAGAAAAGCTGTATGCAGGATGTACAAAAAATAAAGATCAGTGGATGTGTAAAGTCCACAGTATAGAGAATATGTGCACTATACAAAAATTATTGCAATAATTACCTACATCTTGTAGTTATTATTTAATCTCAGATGGACCTTTTATAAGATTGTCTGTTTTTCTTACTTTAGATAATCATGTTTTAAAGTTTTGGTTATATAGTTTCTCTCTCTTACTCAAACTGATCATCACATTCTTAGTCACTCGGACACTTTTACTCGATTAATTTACAATGATTATGAAAAAATGGGTTTATTACAAGGTTAAGGTTTGAATACAGGTGTTACAGAGTGCTTCAAAAGGCAAGGAAAACACAAATTTCTCAAAAATATTCAGACATAAACAGGCGAACACTACCTACTTCAGATACATTTAATTAATGTATAATAATTTTATTAATTTATTTTTTAAACTAAACTATTTAAAAAGCTTTTCTGTGACAATTTGTTCTTGTTTGTTGTCCCTCATTCGATTTTGGATTATCTGTATATTTTAGATTTATTTAGTTGTCCTTTGATGTTAATGTAAAATCCCCCAACAACATCTGGCATCAAAACATGCACAAATATGATTTTTACTCACTACCTTGACAAATTGGTTAAAGGACCTTGGTCAACTAAAACACATTTAGTCTTTTTTTTTATTGAATTCATTATATTTAAGATAATACAACTCATTTGTCATTAATGTAAAATAGTTCTAAAACATCTGGCATCACAATGATATTTACAAATAGTTTTTTTTTCATTATTGAATATTATGAGATCTTCTGCAGCCAACTACAGAGACAATAATATATATATATGAAAAGCATAATGACCAGTTCCACTTCTGAATAATTCTAGACTAATGCTTCACTGTTTTATTACATTTCACACTATAATCGAGGTCAACAGCTACAGCAGTGAATAAATTAATGTGAAGTTGAATAATAAGAGATGTGAACCTAATAGTTTCCTCAGCTGAGTTTCTTCAGGAGGACAGAAGTTGTGGTTCTCTGCTCCACCTAGTGGACGCAGGTAGACACTGCAGGAAGCTGCATGTCAGAGGTCACATCTTAAGCACAACACAGATATATTTAAAACATAAAAAAAACACAAAATTTTAAGTATCAAACAGGGGTTCTTATGTATAAAGTAATTTGCCTTCCTGCACCTTTACCTAACCTACTTTGAGTTTAATTCTCATTATCATGAACATCTTACAAGAAGAAAGAATGATTTACATATTAATTTCTGTAGGACCTCTTTTGCCAAATTCTCATTTGTTTATCAAGGTGCAGTGGAATGACATAAAAAAAATCTAACAGAATCATGTTCCTCTTTAAATACTTTTAAGACCAAGCTCAAAAAAATCCCTATAGATGTTCTACACCTTTGTATTTGTTTTGTTTAAATTTTGTTTGTATTTTTTTTATTTTCATCTAGCTATGTAATTGAAGTAAAGTATAGTTACTTATAGGTTTAAGAGGGAGGGTCGCGTATATATAAGCCCTTTGGGCTTTTTGATATTTCCTGCATTTTCTTTTACTGTTTCTTGTACTGTTATTTCCTAACGATTGTATGTTTTTTAAGTGCAAACAACAATAAATAAAAAATCCATAAGATCTCGATTGGACAATTTTATTTTCTCAAGGACATTTATGAAGCCAGAAGGAAGATCTGTTTTTGTTATTATCATACACAATGTCAAAAACAATGACTTTATTTTCTGATCACCATCACATCAACATAATGCACACACGGTACCAACTACACTCACTGACAGCCTGGGGGTGGTGCAGAGCAGAGCCTGGTTCACCACAGGAATGCTGGAGGAACATCTCGTTTAATCAAGAACCTTCAGAAGA
Source organism: Centropristis striata (assembly GCF_030273125.1). Classification (NCBI taxonomy): domain Eukaryota; kingdom Metazoa; phylum Chordata; class Actinopteri; order Perciformes; family Serranidae; genus Centropristis; species Centropristis striata. The sequence goes on from NC_081527.1 coordinate 36,649,514, forward strand.
GCAAAGGCGATCTTGCTGCTTTGACACTTTTGGGAGGTCAGATCGAGATATATTAAAGACAATCCAGTTTCCCCGTGTTAGGATTCAACGCTTATACTCTTTCAGAACGCCACAAGAAGAAGGTTGGAGGGGAGAAATCACAGGGAAAATTTAAGACAATTCACAACTAGCCATGGTCTGTCATCTTAACCTGTGGAACTATGCATTAAAAATGTTACTGAATGCATTTTTCCCTCAACTTGATACTTGAAAACTCAGATTTGTGAATCAGCATCAGCAGGAAACAGCTGCAATGCTGCAGAACTACCAGCTGATAAAAGTTACAAGAAAACTTTGATGAGAAAAGGATTAAATGATGTCTTTGTTGTGATGAAGCAGGAGTCTAATTTTGTTATTCAAATTGCACTCTACCCACAAAAACAAGACTCGGCTTTACACACACACACACATTAAGCTTCTTTGAGGAATGTTAGAAAATAATCTGGGAACACAGACTTGGAAAGCTAACATGTTAAGACATACATTCAAAAGAAGACAGTTCGTTAAAACAAAGAAATGGAAGATTTGTAGAATGTGATATCTGTGTAAAATAAGGATTTTAAACACGTGTATCCCTTATTTATGTGATGGAGTTTAAATGATTTGCCCAAATATCTCTAGTACAACAAATAACAGCTACTGTTGAGTCTAAGGTAATACGAGTAACTGACGTGCTCTCAAAAACAAAGTCCTCATTAGGGTCTGAGATAATAGAAGGTTGAATAGCAACCCAATTGCCAGAGAAAATGTTGGAATTGTACAATTCTGCAAACCACAGATGGATTGAATCTCAACCTTAATGTTGTTAATGTTGTGAGTTTACACAAAACTACTTGGTTAAAGTTAAGAAAATGTTCTCCTGTACTCCTCCTGAACATAGAACTACTGGACGCGGCTCAATGTGACATATTTAAGTACAAAACTTAATTTACAGGCTGACTTAAAATAACAAAATAGAATTTTGGTTTCACAAAAATGGGACCCAAACACATGCATCTCATAAAGATACTGATAAAGAGAAGGATGCCAAAAAGACATTTCATATCTGTGCATTGCAGAAATGAACAATGAAAACATTTGTTTTTCTGGAGACTGGGTGGTTGAATAGTGACTTGAGACATGTTAGCAATTTTGACTTTGCTAACTTGAGCATCTACAAAGTAAACGTATTCTTGGTATGTACATTTTTTAGGCTTCCCTCTAATCAACACTGAACACTTCTTGTCTAATTCTTTGTTAAAACTAGTGAAAAGGACATTTAAAAAATGGACAATCCAGGGTAAACAAGTAAGTTATGGCTGGCATCTATATTCAGGATGCTCATTGGTTTTAACCCTATGAAGCCAAGTGTATCATATTTGATACATACGTTTTTAAGACCTCTACATCATCAGTGTGATATTTTCTTTTCCTGAAAAACCTGATGAATACATGAATTGATGATTAAAAAAAACTGAGCAACAAAAATACCAGATGTACCAGATGCGTGAAAACTTCATATCAGCAGATGTATGATGTTGTTTTATATGGAAAAAAGTATTTTGTATGTTTGAGGAAAATGTTAAAAGGAAAGTTTTATTTGGTTAAAAATATTAGGTTTTATATGATTATGTGAGTTCAAGAAAAGCAAATTGTGAGCAACAAGTTGCACAAAAAGACCTGATGTATCAAATATGATCCAAATTAAATTCATATATGAAAATTGATATAGAATTTTAAAAAATGTTAGCCGGTTCAACAGACACTCCAGTTTTGAAAATTTTGAATTTTCTGGCAATTATTTCACGGTTCAGGCTTTATAGGGTTAAATGCAGACATATTTGCTCCATAACATTTGGGATGACGTATTTAGAGCAGATCTGCTGCTGTGATCTGACTCTCTTCTGCCTGTCCAACTCTTCAGTGACCTTACTAATGATTCCTGTTCAGTACACCAACTCAAAACATCATAGATTCTCTGTCACTTCTACAGCGGGAGGCCTGACAAACACTGGATCTGGGCCACTGCGTGCAGTAAGGACCACTTGCTTATTATTCGCAAAGAACAGTTAGAAAAACAAAACAAAAAAAACTGACAAGACCAGGCTACAGTAATAAAGACAATGGTAAACACCTTCATGCTTCGCGGGGAAAAAGAAAAATCACGTGTCCAGCATACACACACACGCACCCACACACACACACAAATATTTTCAAATACTCTGGTGTCATTTTTAACTAATCGTTCATCAAAGAGTGGTTACAGAAATCAACTGCAATGAGCCTATCTGTGAGTTTTGAGGCCATTTAATCCTGATACAGCTGCAGATTAGCTTCACAGCTCTCAAGACTACAGACGGAGGAAAACAGATCTAAAATCATTCAATTCTCGTACATTCTGTCTGTAGCTTAACTGTAGGCGTGGTACAGTTCTATTAAGAAATGCACACAGAACACTGGTGATTTTTTTCCCCCCACTTTTCTTATTCAACATTCATGTTTCTCTTGAGAAAAGACAGTCGGAGTGTGCACGTACCACTCTTGCATAAATGATGGTTAAAAACAATACCAGGCAAATAGAGACATTTAAATAATTTACGATGTATTTACACAATAATCCATCTTATTTTCCAGCAGTGTCTTATTATCTTTTCAGCATTGGAATGGCATCTTCTAGTCACCCATCTTTACTTTCGATGTCTGAGGAAGAAAAAATAAGATATGAGTTATTACAGTTTCAAATATAGAAACAACACAACATACAGTACTGGTCAAAAGTTTTAGAACACCCCAATTTTTCCAGTTTTTTATTGAAATTCAAGCAGTTCAAGTCAAATGAACAGCTTGAAAGGGTCCAAAGGTAAGTGGTGAACTGCCAGAGGTAAATAAAAAAAGGTAAGCTTAACCAAAACTGGAAAATAATGTACATTTCAGAATTATACAAGTAGGCCTTTTTCAGGGAACAAGAAATGGGTTAACAACTTAACTCTATGGAGTCTTGGGCTATTTTGTCCATTATTGAATTATTTTCATGTCCTTGTAAGTAGTTTTGTGTCTTTTTTGTCATTTTGCGTCTTTTTTGGTCATTTTGTGTCTTTTTTGGTCATTTTGTGTCTTTTTTTAGTCCTTTAGTCCAACATAAAGTGTGATTTTGAATATTTTTTTTTAACTTTCAAAACACTATCATGCTCAATAAAGAATTTTAAATGTTGCAAATGTGCATTAATTCCAGAGTACACTGAGACATTAAACTGCATCATTTTCAATTAAATTCTGGAAAAGTTGGTGTGTTCTAAAACTTTTGACCAGTAGTGTATATAACATGTGTGTGTGTGTGTGTGTGTGTGTTATATACATATATTGTTACTGCATTTCAACTTATATTATAATTTTATCCCAAACTTATTGTGTTAATATAGTATAATATTACCATCATACTAAAATAATATTACCTTTTTTTTTAACATTACATATTTCTATTATCATTAAATATCATAATTTAATTGTATTATATATCTCTCTGGTGTGTGCTGTTTGCATAAATACTTTATACTGTACTTGTCATTCTACTGTATTACTTTAATACAGTGTGTTCTAAAACTTTTGACCGGTAGTGTCCATGTAGACTTTTGTGAAAATAATGACTATTCCATTGCATTACTATTTCTTAGACGTCAACAACAAAAGGCCTATGTTGCAGACAGCAGCAACATAGTTTGTGCTCTGTGGGGAAGAAGAGGGATTGTGAGGACGTAGATAAAGCAGCACGTCTCATTCACCTGCAGGATGGCTACAATGACACCAAACAGGCCGATTGCACTGCCAAAGATTTCCACAATGAGAATCTTGACAAAGAGGCTGGCGTTCTGGGCGTCTGCCAGCGCTGCTCCGCTGCCCACGATGCCCACACAGATCCCACAGAAGAGGTTAGAGAAGCCCACAGTCAGACCGGCTCCGAACATGGAGTAACCTGGAAGAGTCACAGAGTCATCCACTGTTCATTCATCTGGCACGTTTGGAAATCAGACAGGAAGAGTTGACAATATTACATTTCAAAGTGAATTTTAAACGTATTATTTATTACGGTTGCAAATTCTGGGAATTTTCAAAGTTGGAAACTTTCCATGGGAATTAACAAAATGAATGGTTGACCCTCAACAGGGAACTTGAATAAAACAGGGGAAAATATATTTTAGCATAATCTTCAATTGAATATCTGCTATTCCTCAAGCACATACACATAGTGTTCAAAATAATAGCAGTCCAATGTGACTAACCAGATTAATCCAGGTTTTTGGTATATTTTTTATTGCTACATGGCAAACAAGGTCCCAGTAGGTGCAGTAGATTATCAGAAAACCAGGCTGTGCAATTGGGCAATTAGTTGAAAGGGGTGTGTTTAAAAAAAAAAATAGCAGTGTCTGCCGTTACAAACTCAAAACTATTTTGTACAAACTTTTTTGTCTCTAGGATTTAGCAATCCTTTGATCACTAAACTAATATTTAGTTGTATGACCACAGTTTTTTATAACTGCTTCACATCTGTGTGGATGGATCAACCAACTTGTGGCTCCTTTCAGTTTTTATTCAACTCAAAGATTTTGGGAGGGACTTTGCGGGGGATTCTTGTAACTAGATTATCTTCACACAGACGTCTTCTAACTGTCACAGCACTAACAGGTAACTCCAGACTGTCTCTGATCATCCTGGAGCTGATCATTGGCTGAGCCTTTGACATTCTGATTATTCTTCCATCCATTTTCTGCCACCTGTCTCTGGTTTTCTCTCCATTTTAAAGCATTGGAGATCATTTTAGCTGAACAGTCTATAATTGTTTGCACCTCTTTATAAGTTTTTCCCTTCTCCAATCAACTTTTTAATCAGAGTACGCTGTTCTTCTGAACAATGTCTTAACGACCCATTTTCCTCAGGCTTTCAAAGAGAAATGCATGTTCAACAAGTGCTGCTTCATCCTTAAATAGAGGCCACCTGATTCACACCTGGTTTTTCACAAAATTGATGACCTCACTGATTGAATGCCACACCGCTATTTTTTTTAACACACCCCTTTCAACTAATTGCCCAATGCTGGTCTTGTTGGTTTTCTGAGAATCTACTGCACCTACTGGGACCTTGTTTGCCTTGTAGCAATAAAAAATATACTAAAAACCTGGATTAATCTGGTTAGTCATATTGGACTGCTATTATATTGAACACTACTGCAACACACAGTTTATAGCAGGGCTGCTGAGGCCACGCCCCCTACATGTACTGTGCATTCCTCCATCACATGTTCAGTTCAACTTTTCTAGAGGGGCGGGGGGTCATTTTACTTTTTGAATGGGTGGGGTCAGGGGGGATGATCATGTTTCTGTTGTTCAATGAAAATTGATTGTTCAATAAAATAGTTTAAAACTTGTTCAAGTTCGACTTACAAATAATGTAAAAAATGTCATGTTTTTATTGTATTATTATGGAAAGTTTTCTTTTGCAACCCTATATATCATCCATAATGAATTATTATTTAGATTGAATGCTGCAAGTATTGCCCAGGAACCAAAGCAGTGAAGTGAACAATATGAAGCCGTTTCAATGAGCTGCAAGCATTAATACTGGAGGCCAAGCAGGGGATGCACTATATATATATATATATATATATATTTTTTTTTTCTTGGAATGGATATTTTCCATTTGTGTGCATTCTGTAGCTTTATGTCTGTTTTCTTACCAGCTTGGTAGTTCCTGGCCCCGATGGTCTCAGGGGTGGTTCCCTTGAAGTTCTATAAAGATGAAAAAGATTATTTTTAGAGACAAAAAAAACAGAACAATATCCTTTCTCTGTTGTCAAAATCATATTAAACTTCCGTCTGTCCTATATCTGTGAAGCTTTCATTTATGTCTGTGCCGTTTCTTTTCTGAAATCCCCTCCAAGGAAAAACGGATAACAAATTTCTTGATCATGAACAGCAAAAATGCTCATTGCTTACCTCCGCCATGTTGCTGATGACAATGGCCATGATGATCCCATAGATGGCCACAGCTTCACAGAAGATGATACTAAAGGGAGACATAAGCAGACACAACTTAAGAAACGTTAGAGGGATTTAAATTAGAAGCTTGTTCTCCCAAGTCACTCCACAGTGAGGTGGAGTTCACACTTGGTTTAATATTTTAGTGAAGGTGGGATTCCTTTTGGATGCACGGAGCAGATTATGTTGATAGCAACATTTGGATTAAGCTGCAAACTTTCTTTGCACAGTATTTCAGTCTACCAGAGATCTGAAATGAATAGGATTTTAGCAGTGATATAGCAGCAACTTCACATACAGTACAGGCCAAAAGTTTGGACACACCTTCTCATTCAATTCGTTTCCTTTATTTTCATGACTATTTACATTGTAGATTCATCAAAACTATTAATGAACACATGTGGAATTATGTACTTAACAAAAAAGTGTGAAATAACTGAAAACATGTCTTATATTCTAGTAAGCAAAGGGTGGTTACTTTGAGGAATCTAAAATACAAGACATGTTTTCAGTTATTTCACACTTTTTTTGTTAAGTACATCATTCCATATGTGTTCATTCATAGTTTTGATGAATCTACAATGTAAATAGTCATGAAAATAAAGAAAACGCATTGAATGAGAAGGTGTGTGTCCAAACTTTTGGCCTGTACTGTAGATAGCAACATTTGGACTAAGCTGTAAACTTTCTTTGCACAGTGTTTCAGTCTACCAGAGATCTGAAATGCATGATTTTTGCAGTGATATAGCAGCAACTTCACATAAATTACAAAACAAACAGGGTAGGTGAGAAACTACAATCAAAATAGGCAAAATGATACAATCAACTACAGCTATAATACAGTAAATTAGATATACAAAATATAATCAAAGATGAATAGAGAGCTGGACAGAATGTGACGTTTGTTTTCTTGAATGATCCTACCTGACCAAATTCTTGGTTTTGATTCGTGGAGCCTTGACACCACCACCAATGATGCTGGAGCCAGTGATGTAGATCCCCCTGGAAAACAAAAAACTAAATTCAGCACAACAAATCTAACATTCCAGTAAACTAGCAGGAGACAGAGGACCTGTGAGACACATGAACTTTAATATCTTTCATCATTCGGTGAACATCATGCTAGGCCTGGGCCGATAATCAATAAATCAATTAATCGCACGATAAATTAAATGAACTCAATAATTTTGCCGGCCTCGATATATCGCCATGCGTGTTTGTTTTCCTCGTCTGTTGCCTCCAAGCAGGCTGGATGACAAGAGGGTTCACTCTGTGCTGGATCTCTTTTGTTCCATAGCAGAATGAGCGGAGTGAACCCTCCTGTCAGTCATCCAGTCTCTTTGTCTCTGTGGGGAAGGCTGGGCCGCTAGCATTGGCTACACACAGAGTGCAGCAGGTGAGCCTCGTGCGGAGCAACGCCAGGAAAAAAGATGATTGCAAAGCCAAATGCCACAGCCCCGGTGTGGGAATATGTCGGTTTCAAACCGAATGAAAAAGGTGAGCCCATCAACACACGGACGAGCCTGTATGCCCAATTTGTTCAAAAGTGGTGGCAACAAAAAAAGCCACCACAACAAACTTGCATGCCCATCTAAAGCAGAACCACCCGACCCAGTTTTCCCAGCTGGGGAAAAAAACTGCAGCTGGAGATGCAGAGCCTTCGTCCCGACAGTCAACACTGGTCGACAAAGTCAATATAAACGCTGTGTGCTCACAGAAAGTGGAGTTTGCTACATCGCAAAATAAATGCTGCCCTTTAAAAAAAAAAAATGTTTGTTTTATTTATTTAGGATATTTAAACGTTCTTAAAATTACAATTACAATGGTAAAAAACACTGAGAAATAAAAGTGTATTGTATTTGAAAGGGTGTGCATTATTATGATATATTATCATGTTGACAATAATATCGTTTATCGGCAATAATTTGTGGGACAATATATCGTCCAGCAAAATTTGTTATCGTCCCAGGCCTACATCATGCACGTTACTTCCTCTTGTAATATGATCGTTTGGATTTTCTTCAGTAATTCAACAAGTAGATTAGAGACATACTGTTAGTGTCATGTAGAAGTGTTATCCAGCTATAATCTAAATTAAATACAACATGTCTGGGCCCTGACACACCAAGCCAACAGCGCCTGATTGGTGGACCGTAGTTTAGCTGTTTGTCCTGCACCATTGGCTTCAACTAGCCTTGATGTGCAGCTGCTCAGCCAGTCCTGCTTGTTGATTCTGCATCACAGTAAGTCAGTTAGAGAGAGAGAGCTCTCTGACTGGCTGTTCATGCTGCCCAATCAATTATTTTACAGACTATTTGCAGCTTCTGTATGCATTTCATCTCTGACTTATCTTCATACACAAGCACAGGACCGTGGACTGAAACCAGGCCAAATGTTTTAGTGCCAGTTGCATTTAAAGAATAAATAAAAACAAACAGCAATCTGCAGGCCCTCAGCTGTAGTCTTTATGGTGAGTTAGAGATCAATTTTAAACAGAAAATGTAAGGGGACAGGAGGCTATGCATCAGCAAAGCTTTATTTGTGGTATTTATTTGAAGTCAACATAGCTACTAGCCCTTTCTGAAGCAGATTGTAAAAAAGACAAAATAAGGCTCATAAAAAAGTTGCTATAACTGACATATTAGCCCAGTAGTTCTCAACCTTTTTGAGTCGTGGCCCCCAATTTAACATGCATGTTGTCAGCGACCCCCGCTCACTGAACACAATCTCACATGCACAGTTCAGATCACCCAAAAAAGAAACAAAATGACCAAAAAAAGGAAACAAAATGACCAAAAAGGAGACAAACTGAACACAAAATGATCAAAAAAGACACAAAATGACCAGAAAAGAAACAAAATTACCAAAAAAAAGACACAAAATGACTGAAAAAAAGACACAAAATTACCAAAAAAAAATCACAAATTGACCACAAAATGATCAAAAAAAAGACACAAAATTACCAAAAAACACAGAAAATGACAACAAAAACACAGAAAATGACCAAAAAAAAGACATTAAATGAGCTGACTTCCAAAATGATTTGGCGACCCCCAGAAATCATCTCACGACCCCAATTGGGGTCCCGACCCCAAGGTTGAGAATAGCTGTATTAGCCAATGTATCACAAGTTAATTTCAGACACTAAAAATGAACAGAATTCCAACTCAAAGATACTCCACGGTGTTCCTTAGTTGCTAATTCTAAGATTTTCCAGTTCCACATTTACGCATGATACGAGTCAAGAAAAGGGGAAATTCAATGCATTCCAAGCCTTAAAGTACCATCATCTCTGGCTTACTTGCATATCTAAAGTCCCACTTTAAACTCCTTGTTAGCTACTCACCAGGCTGCTCCCACCACAGACAGAGAGATAGCCAAGCCGATGCCCAGATTGGCCCACATGAAAGGAGAAGTCTCCGTTAGGAACCTGCACACAGAGACACAGAGCTGATGAGGACTAAGCTTAAATGATTAATGCGTACAAGCAGCAGAAATGTCTATGTATTAGCCAAACAGTTTCTTTATTTCATTTATACCACGTAGAGTGTTGATTTTATGATTTTTTTTTTGTTTTTATTGTATTCATGCATATTTTATTTTGTGCGGGCAGTACATTTTACATTTTATTTTATTTATTTTTATCCCATTTTTAATTTATTGCATCTTACTGATCTATTGTTTACTACATCTCTTTGTATTGTGTTATGTATTTATTGTTTGTGCAGCACTTTGGAAACCTTGTGTTTGCTAAAATTGTGCTATATAAATAAAGGGGATTGGATTGGATTATATTCTGTCTTTAGCTCTTAAGTATTGAAGCAAGGAACAATTATAGAAATTATTTTTAATGCTGTTATAGAAACATGAGTTAATTATTTTGTGAGCATGAAACCAAGCACCATCCTTTGTTATCCTGGGTTAATAAGATAATCATCCCATTATCATGAGAAAACAAAAGGTTGTTTCCTCTGCCCGTACTTATAATATTCATGAGAATAAACATGAGAGCTGAGAATGTCAGATCCAGGAGAAGCTATTATTGATCAACGTGTCAAGACAAAACTATCAAGGTCTAACACTGGCAGAAATTGCATTGTGTCTTTCTGTTAGAGATAACATTCAGACCAGTAATCGTCACTTAGGGGAAGACAAATGATTAAACTCATTTTCAAGTTCTCTATAATCATCCCCTATTCTCGAGAAAACAAACGTGGTTTTCTCTTGTCATAAATAATCTTGTTATTTTGAGAAATTGGCCTTTTGTTTTCTCTAAAATCAACATAAATGAAGCTGTTATCATGGGGAAACAAGCTTGCAAGATAACAAAATAATTAACTCATGCTCTCCAGATAACAGCATTAAAGAATTAAAGAAAAATGCAACAAAAAAATATCTATATATATTTTTCATCATCTTTTATGCTTCACTATAATAATAAAACAGCTGACTTTTGAACAGTCATGTGAAGAGAGGTCAGTCACACCCTTACAGTGACAGGCCTTCAATGTGTGACAGCATCATAAAAAACAAAAAAAGCTGCACTGTGCCATTTTATACGGCCTGAAACTGGTGTTTGTTGTTAGGAAGTATAGCAATATTCTCACAATTGTGCAATCTTGGAAAAGGCAATGTAGTTTTGTTACCGTAAAATTGTCTGTTTCAACATCTAGTTTGCTACAGAATAATGTTTGTTTGATTAATTAATCTGTCTAGTAATTGTTTTGCCAAGAAAATGGCACCACAAGTTTATTTTTGTCAAACCATAAGTTCAACACTCAGAAGATATTAAATTAACTACAAAACCTGATAAAAGAAATGCTGCAAATTTACCCATTTGAGAAGTTGAAAACAACATATTTGGCAATTGAAAAATTGACTCAAAAAATTAATAAATAAACGAAATAGTTGCTCGTTTCACTGCCACAGCTCTATAACATTTGATCTGTCATCGGTTTATTCTGACAGGTGACAGTAAGAAAGATGAGCTTAGCTTGGGAAGTCTTATTCGGTCATGTGTTTGGGTCCACAATTAATATATAATTTTGCCCTAGAGTATGACAAATCTTGCTTTTCGACTTGTAGACAGTAGCTTTAGATAATTACAACAATTTCTTACCATGCCACATCAAAGCGGAACCCGAGATCAAATATAGTGTAGCAGATACCTGCAGAGACAAACACATGATTAGATCAGATGTGAAAGTGATATAAAAAGGTCTGCTAGATGCATATTTACATGATAGCTTGCTGTAATTGCGTCTTACTGCAGCTATTTAAAGTGTGCTATGCATTAATAATCTTTTCCCTGAACCATGTGTGACACAGTCTCACATTTATGTGCTAAAATCATGAAGAGAAGTTGTAACTCCAGTGTGATTCTCACTCTCACGTGAAAACTGCTGCACTTCCTGTTTGGGACCGTTTCCAACCAGCCAGCTGTTTTCACACACACACACACACACACACACACACACACACACACACACACACACACACACACACACAGCTAACCGGCTAACGCTAGCTTAGTTATATTAGATTCAATTGCTAAAAATTCCAGATAATAACAAACCAAGATCATAACCATCATAAATCCCATATGAGAAAGCGAGACACTAGAAAACACCGAAACACTGCATGCAAACGTCTGAATCTCTGATATTTTCTGCTGCAACGGTTAGCTAGCTGACATTAGCTTAGCATCAGGTAGCTATACATGCTAAGCGACTGCTAACTCTGATTAAACTTGCTTGTCTTGATATTAGCTAATAAATTAAATACCGATTATACTCAGCAGAAAATGGTGTTTTAGTGTCCTTTAGGGTATTATTTACTACCATGTATGAATCAATAGCAGTGGTGGAAAGTAACTAAGTACTTTTACTCAAGTACTGTACTTAAGTACAATTTTGAGGTACTTGTACTTTACTTGAGTATTTCCATTTTATGTCACTTTATACTTCTACTTCGCTACATTTTGAGGCAAATATTGTACTTTTACTCCACTACATTTAGCTGACAGCTTTAGTTACTTTCCACTCGAGGTTTAACATAAAAAACACAATAAATGTAGGTGATTAGACACTTTTTAAAATAAACCTCATGACAGTGTATTAAGTAGTCAATATGAGCCCTACCTTGAGAAAATGAAAACACTGTATACATAAATGCATCAATAATAATAATAATCTAATATAATATTTGGAATATATAAAACAATCTAACTGGCTCCATGCTGCATAACGAGTACTTTTACTTTTGATACTTTAAGTACATTTTGATGCTGATACTTTTGTACTTTCACTTAAGTACATTTTGAATGCAGGACTTTTACTTGTAGTGGAGTAATTTCACATTGTGGTATTAGTACTTTTACTTAAGTAAGGGATCTGAATACTTTTTCCACCTCTGATCAATAGTAAATAGCTGGAAAAACAAAATTTCTTGATTAAAAGTTCTCAATTAATTTAAGAACATTTATTGGTCATTTTTGCATCTATTTTGGTCATTTTTGCATCTATTTTTTGGTTGTTTGGTCATTTTTACATGTATTTGTGGTCAATTTGTGTCTATTTTGATAATTTTGTGTCATCTTTGGTCATTTTTGCATCTATTTTGGTCATTTTTGCATCTATTTTTTGGTTGTTTGGTATTTTTTACATGTATTTGTGGTCAATTTGTGTCTATTTTGATAATTTTGTGTCATCTTTGGTCATTTTTGCATCTATTTTTTGGTTGTTTGGTAATTTTTACATGTATTTGTGATCAATTTGTGTCTATTTTGATAATTTTGTGTCATCTTTGGTAATTTTTGCATCTATTTTGGTCATTTTTGCATCTATTTTGGTCATTTTTGCATCTATTTTTTGGATGTTTGGTCATTTTTACATGTATTTTTGGTCAATTTGTGTCTATTTTGATAATTTTGTGTCATCTTTGGTCATTTTTGCATCTATTTTTGGTTGTTTTTGATCTTATAATGAAGCGTAAAAGAAGTTATCTTCTTGTATGAATCAATAGTAAATAGCTGGCAAACAAAAATGGAAACAGCCGCTACCGCTCCAGTTCCAGGATTTAGCCAGCACCAAGATTTAGCCAGCCCCCGAATGTTAGCTTAGCTAGCCGGGGGAAAATCGAGTATAGTGTTGAGGAAAAAACGACTTGTTATGTTGTGGTTGTTGCATATGCGTGAGAAATAAATGATTTAATTCATTAATACCAATATTGTGGTGAACCTTGAAGGAAAAAATAGATCTTACCGACGACTAGGATGGTGCTCCAGAAGGCCAAAGTGACCCCCGTGTACAGGATAGCGTGTCCGTTCATCATCCACTCTAGCAGCATCTATCCGCCGGTAAAACCTGCTGGATCCGCGATGTGAACTCGTCTCCGAGTTAAAATGTGACGCCAGTAACGCCAAGATCACCAAATAACGCTGTTTTGGGGCGCGATGGAGGAGCCAGGAGCATCAAAAGGAGAAGCGGAGAGGAGTCAGCTGATCCAGCTGGACTAGCATGTGACTAGTGATGGTCCGCTGACGCATGCGCAGTAGCTCATGAAGCAAACGTCCCGAAGCTGCACTGAAGCGCTTCGAACGTCACGAGTCACATGACGTTCGAACGTCACGTGACTCGTGACGTTCGAACGTCACCGAATCTTTTTTTTTTTTTTTTTTTCTTTAAATAAACTTTATTAAGGCAGTTGGGTGGGGTGTAATACAAAAAAATACATCAGAACGTCGCCAGGGGGTTTCAATAAATCATAAAGAGGTTGTCATACAAAAATATTATAAAAATTACAAATATTCAGAGTTTTAGCAGCTTTCGAATTAATAGAGTCTTTAATAGAATTAATATACTGCTTGGTTTCACTTATAAATATAGAAAAGAGGGGATTTTTTTTTGTGTATCGAGATTTATGTATGTGATATTTTGCCAAAAGTATAATTAGATTTATAATGTAATATTTTTTTTTTGTGTGTATGGGAAGTCAGTGAAACCAAACAGTATATTTTCAAAACAAAGGGACAAATTAGGTTCAATTTTTTCTCTCCACCTTGTTGAAACGTTTTCTTCTTCTTCTTCTTCTTCTTCTTCTTCTTCTTCTTCTTCTTCTTCTTCTTCTTGATCCAGCTTGACTAGCATGTGACCGGGGACTAGGGGGGGCCGCGTCCGGTTAGGCTTTCTCTCCACCTTGTTGAACCGTTTCCACAGCGACGGCTTTAATTTAAACGTTTATTTAAGCTCTGTCTGTTATCACGATCAATAATAACAGTTTGTGTTAGGACTCACACACACTACTCGCGGAATAAAACGGTTTGCTGCCAAGTTCTTAAAGAGTTTAGAATTATAACCGAACGCGCCCCCAGTGAGCGCCTGCAACGCGCTTCTTGGACGCTAGATGTCACTGTTGTAGTTGTATAAAGTCACGGTCACGACTCACAGCATTTATTTGTTTATTTAAGCCAGTGAAGATGGAATTTTTTTTTATTTTTTTTTAAACATATACAGCAGTAGTATAGTAACAGGAGTAGCAGGGTAAACATTAAATTAATAAAATTTAAGAAACATCTAAGTAATACAAAAATAAAGATAAATACATAACTAGAAAATGAAATTAACAATAGTAGTGAAATAATAATGAAAGAAAAAATATTGCCAGGGGTCACAAGCGAAGAAAATTTTAATTGAATCAAAAATACTGAAGTGGGAGCATAATCTCACAGTTTTTATAGCTTTCTTGTTTTTAGCATTAGACATTGATTTGAAGTAAATCTCCAGTTCTTTCATAAAAACACAAAATAAAGGTTTAATTTTGGCAAATTTACATTTATGGATGTAAAACTTTGCAAGGATTATAATTAGATTGATTAAATAATATTATTTTTCAACTGAAATGTTACTCATTTTAAAACCAAAAAGCACATCTTGCAAGAGGAGCTTGAAGTCACTGGTAATATTATCTAAAATAAATCTGCAAATATCTTGCCACAGTTTATGGGTATATTTAGTGAAGAAGGAAAGCAACGGAGCAGGACTTCTTCGTGACGTTACAACATAAAAACGAAGCAGCATGGAGCCCTGCTGTCAGCTTTTCCAGTTTTGGCTTTTCCAGAAATGTCCAATGTCCAATTTAATGCATCAACCCTTTTTCAGCAAAGGTAAAAAATAAATAAATAAAAACACCTTGACCAAGTGTAGTAACATGATTTTACTTTTTTTGTAGAGATTTTTCCAATGTTGCAGTGTGCATTCAGCATTTTTAATGCAATCTTTTATGTTTACTGTTTTTTGTGTTTTTTGTCATTTCTTTGTATGTTTTTTGTCTGTGTTTTCATGTGTTTTTGTGTGTTTTTATGTATTTTTTATGTGTATTTTGTTGAAAAAAACCAACATGTTTTATGTGTTATTATGTGTGGGTTTTTTTATTTATTTTTTTGTGTTTTTTTATGTGTTTTTGTATGTTTTGGGGGGTTTTTTTTGTATGTGTTTTTGTATTTTTTGTGTGTTCAAAATGTTGATCCAGTAAGTCAAAATGAAAAAAATAATGATCAGATCATATAGGTTAGGTTGTGCTGAAAACAATGATACCAACACGTCATGGTAAAGATTTTTAAGGTTTATATAGGCAGAATGAAAAGGAGTCAAAACCCAACAAAATAGCCCCAAACTCCAAAGGGTTCCAAACAAGTTTTGCCTTATTATTAGATATCTTATATAAATAAAATATATTGTTCTTCTTAATTTCGTTCTCTCTATCTCTTTCTTTTGAACTTATTTGTACTGATTTAAAAACTGATTTGAATTTATTTTTTAAAAGAAAATACTGTTAGAAGAAACAAACTCAAAGGCATTGTTATTAAAGTATTTTTTGTCAACTTGGCCAACATCAGTGAAATACATTTGCATAAAGCTTAGAAAATCTGCGTTAGCGTTAGCTCCCAAATATTGTCATGGAGTTGTCATACAAGATACTATATATAATTCATCCTGTAAAAAATACACTAGAGATTAAAAACTGATGGATTACAGATTGTTTTCAGCCTGATTGGAAATGTAGCCCATCAACCTAGAACAAAAGGTCAGATCCCTGTTTATATTATCGGGGAAGGTTTTCCTGAAAAGGAAAAAAAAAAAAGCCAAAAGTGTGGACCTTGTCTTCAGTTTAGTTTATAAAGATTGTCTTTTATAATTCATACAGTTCACAACAGAAACAATATTAAACTCTCAAAATCGTTCTATCCAATGTTGGAAGAAGTATTCAGATCTGTTACTTAAGTAAAAGTACTAATACCACACTGTGAAATTACTCCACTACAAGTAAAAGTCCTGCATTCAAAACTTACTGAAGTAAAAATACAAAAGTATCAACATCAAAATGTACTAAAAGTATCAAAAGTAAAAGTACTCGTTATGCAGAATGGACCCACTCAGACCTACCTGGACAAGAGTAAAAAACTGCTTACATAAATACATCAATAATAATACAATAATATATTTGGAATATATATATAACAATCTAGTTTTAACAACTTAATATACTTTATGTGGTTTAATTTATAAACGTGTAATCATTTTAAATTGATTACATTTTTTTAATGTTAATATCTCAACCTGGAAAGTAACTAAAGCTGTCAGCTAAATGTAGTGGAGTAAAAAGTACAATATTTGGCTCAAAATGTAGTGGAATAGGAGTATAAAGTTACATAAGTGGAAATACTCAAGTAAAGTACAAGTACCTCAAAATTGTACTTAAGTACAGTACTTGAGTAAATGTACTTAGTTACATTCCACCACTGGTTCTATCATCTTTGAAAATTCCACATCTACAAGAATACATATTATAACAGAAAACCTTTATTTAAAAGTAGTGTAAATCAAATGCAACAGTACATTCAAAACATACAGTACAAAACCAATAACTTCGCTTTGTGGGAAACATAGGATGCAAAATGCAAAAACGATCCATAATCAGTGGTGGAAGAAGTATTCAGATCCTTTACTTAAGTAAAAGTACTAATAAAACACTGTGAATTTACTCCACTACAAGTAAAAGTCCTGCATTCAAAACATACTGAAGTAAAAGTACAAAAGTATCAGCACCAAAATGTACTTAAAGTATCAAAAGTAAAAGTACTCATTATGCAGAATGAACCCACTGAGATTGTTTTATATATTCTAAATATATTATAAGATTATTTGTATTGATGCATTTATGTAAGTATCATTTTACTGTTGTCCAGATAGGACTAATGTTAATTACTTAACACACTGTTATGTTTTATAAATGTGTAATCATATTAAATATATGGTATTTTTTTCATGTTGAATCTGAAAAGCAACTAAAGCTGTCAGCTAAATGTAGTGGAGTAAAAAGTACAATATTTGCCTCAAAATGTAGTGGAGTAGAAGTATAAAGTTACATAAAATGGAAATACTCAAGTAAAGTACAAGTACCTCAAAATTGTACTTAAGTACAGTACTTGAGTAAATGTACTTAGTTACTTCCCACCACTGTCCATAATAGAGACTAAATTCTTTATTTATTTCTCTTGAAAGTCTCCAAACAAAGAAATAATACGAAAATAATACCAAATCTGTGAAATAACATTTCTGGCATGTGATTGCAGTTACCCACAACAACCACCAGGGGGAGTCCTTTCAATAACTATTATCCTCCTGTGGAGCTTTCCCTCATTTATCTCTAAATGCATTAAGTTCAACATGTTTGAATGTAATGTGTGTTAATATGACAACGCCCTCCCAAGAATCCATAAGACACTTTTCAATTCAAGATAATTCAGCAACTGTAAAATCACGTGTCTCCAATTATGTCATATGCAAGCTGCCACCATATAATGGAGAGAACTCAGCTAATTAAGTTTTGCTTCCCATGCAGCGCCCAAAGTCTGTTTTTAATATTGTGCACACAAGTTAATTATCTTGTGCGCTCAATGGGGAATTAGGATGTCTGCAAGAATAAAATCAAATAAAGTCTACGGCTAATATTTATGGGATATAACACTGTTGATGACAAAATATACACTACTGGTCAAAAGTTTTAGAACACACCAACTTTTCCAGAATTTAATTGAAAATTATGCAGTTTAATGTCTCAGTGTACTCTGAAATGAATGCACATTTGCAACGTTTAAAATTCTTTATCAAGCATGATAGTGTTTTGAAAGTAAAAAAAAGATTCAAAATCACATTTTATGTTGGACTAAAGGACTAAAAAAAGACACAAAATGACCAAAAAAAGATACCAAAAGACACAAAATGACTTAAAAAAAGACACAAAATGACTAAAAAAGACACAAAACCCATTTCTTGTTCCCTGAAAAAGGCCTACTTGTATAATTCTGAAATGTACATTATTTTTCAGTTTTGGTTAAGCTTACCTTTTTTTATTTACCTCTGGCAGTTCACCACTTACCTTTGTACCCTTTCAAGCTGTTCATTTGACTTGACCCCAAGAAGAAACAAAATGACCCCAAAAAGAAACAAAATTACTAAAAAAAAAGACACAAAATGACCCCAAAAAAGAAACAAAATTTCTAAAAAAAAGACACAAAATGACCCCAAAAAGAAACAAAATTACAAAAAAGACACAAAATTACTAAAAAAAAGACACAAAATGACCGAAAAAAGGAAACAAAATGACCAAAAAAGACACAAAATGACCAAAAAAAGACACAAAATTACCAAAAAAAGACACAAAATGACAAAAAAAAGACACCAAAAGACACAAAATGACTAAAAAAGACACAAAATGACTTACAAAGACATGAAAAGAATTCAAAAATGGACAAAATAGCCCAAGACTCCATAGAGTTAAGTTGTTAACCCATTTCTTGTTCCCTGAAAAAGGCCTACTTGTATAATTCTGAAATGTACATTATTTTTCAGTTTTGGTTAAGCTTACCTTTTTTTATTTACCTCTGGCAGTTCACCACTTACCTTTGGACCCTTTCAAGCTGTTCATTTGACTTGAACTGCTTGAATTTCAATAAAAAAATGGAAAAATTGGGGTGTTCTAAAACTTTTGAGAAGAAGAAAATGAAAGAAATGATAACGATAAACTGTCTTTCCTATATGACTGACAGCACAAAGAAATCTGACTTTCTCCTAATTGATTTCAACACAGGCTTTCTATCAGAGCTTCTTACCTCCAAAGACAGTTTCCCCATCTAGTATCAGTATAATTCAAGTCAATCTGTGGCAGGTTTCAGCTCTGAGGGCCACAGTAGTCACTCAGCTATAAAGGTTATTAGTTTTACCTTCTGTTCCATCACAGCCTGGAAATAATTAACGAGGACTCTCGGCCCTGGAGGTCCTACAGTCAGGCTTATTCATGGCAGCTTGGGAGGTGATAGATGTGTTTTTCTTCAATCTAAAGGACCAAACAGGAGTCAAGAGTGACTTTTGGTAACCGTTCCTCTTTGTTACGTAGCCTATCTTCACACCTGCACAGGTGTTACAGCAGCAGCAATTCAGGAATCACAGTGTGAGTTCATAAACACGGAGCTGTGCAGGTGAAAAAAAAAGGGTGAAGTTCCCATTTGCGGTATGATAAAAGTTACTTTTGTCCTTGTTCTGTTGGTCACTTAATGTCTTTTTTTGGTCATTTTGTGTCTTTTTTGGTCATTTTCTCGTAATTTTTTGTCTTTTTTGGTCATTTTGTGTCTTTTATTGGTCATTTTGTGTCCTTTTTTTGGTAATTTTGTGTCTTTTTAGGCCATTTTGTTTCTTTTTTTGATCATTTTGTGTCTTTTTTGATCATGTTGTGGTCAATTTGTGTCTTTTAAGGCCATTTTGTGTCTTTTTTTGATCATTTTGTTTCCTTTTTTGGTCATTTTCTATCTTTTCTGGTAATTTTGTGTCTTTTTTGGTCATTTTGTGTCTTTTATTGGTCATTTTGTGTCCTTTTTTTTGGTAATTTTGTGTCTTTTTAGGCCATTTTGTGTCTTTTTTTGATCATTTTGTGTCTTTTTTGGTCATGTTGTGGTCAATTTGTGTCTTTTTTGGCCATTTTGTGTCTTTTTTGGTCATTTTGTTTCCTCTTTTGTCCTTGTTCTGTTGTATAAGATGTTATGTTTTATTCTTTGATGACAAAGAAACAGTAATAATGCAGGTTTTGTGCTGTGTATCATTGGACAAAGAACCAAAGAAAAGGGGAGAAGGTAACACAGCACAGCTCACAGTTTTTGTTCCCACTTATTGACTGAAGCAAAGAGTTCTTTTATATTGAGACCGTCTTCTCTTTCTGTACAAGTCAAAGGAATAATAATTAACTTTTGTATCACTGTGGACTTTATGTGGTTGTCTTTGTATATCAAAACATAGACGAGGATATTTTGCACAAAAGAATTGCATCAATCTCTGAACACAGGTAAGGCTAACTGAACCACACTGAATTTCCCCACTGTGGGATGAATAAAGTCTTATCTTATTTCATCTTATCTGGATCTGCATGCTGTGACGCAAATGGAAAAGTAGCATTTCTTGATAATAACAGCGCTTACAGCAAAAACAAGCTGTTTGAGTGCCAAGAGTGGCAGAAGCAAACACATTACAGCAGCAAAAATGTTTTTTAAATATGTTTTTTCTTACATTCAGGTGAAAATTAGATTTTTTTTGCACTTACAGTAGCTATTTTTCCATCTCTGGGCATACACACTGTCTCATGACCCATCTGTTCAGCAAAGAAACTAAAAACTAAATAAATAAATACAATTTTAAAAAGAAGCTATATTTCTTCAGTGGATGTTAAAGCCTGACATTTTTCTTGCAATAAAAAAGCTTTAAGCACAACATTATTCCCAATCATCTTCTGCACTCTTGAAGTGAAAAAGATGCAAAAAATGTTTTTTTAATGCAGCCTTTCTGCAGGAAAGGAGTTCTCCCATGATTATTTGCAAATTATGAAATTGTGTAGAAACACAGAATAAACTCCATAGTTTATTCTGTGTTTCTTTCCAACTGTTGACATTTTTCTACATGTAAAAAAAGCAAACTGGGTGTCTGTTACCTTCTCCTTAGGCTAACATGTAGCTTCTACTAAATAAAATGATGTTTTGTGGTTGAACAGTTTTAAAACATGTAGTTTTAGCATAAAATGCAACACTTTATGTTAAAACAACCTAATTAAATTGCTGAATATAATACTCTGTGTTTTAAAATGATTTATTTCCTGAATAATTACTATTATGTTCATTTTCATATGATAAAGGTAATCTTTTAGGCTAAACCACTTCAACCTAACTTTGTTTTGTTGGTTCAGCACAATTAATTCATGTACTTCACTATTTTAAAAAGTAGTTGTAACTACCCTATTAAATAAAGTAACTCTTAATAATAGCATACATGTTTAAATGGCCCAAGAAAATTATGTTAGTATGTTACAATTACCCTTACAAATCTAGTTGGACTGACCACTGGTAATTAATTAACAGTAACGCAAATACATCATGTTGACCCGACTTATTTACATTTTGTTCACTCAACAAAACTGTTTCTCGCTAAATTAAAGCATTTTAATTATAAATTATTTCCATAATTTTATTTCGTTCTGGGAACAAGTTATTTTTTTGAGTGCATTGTGCACTTCAGGCGTCCTACATGAGGAGAAAACAAAATGATAGAAACGTGCAATTTCTGTTTGGTAGCTCTCTGATTTTTTTCACAAATTTGCTAAGTTTTTATATATTTTACAATATTTTGGATGGATACTTCTATGGAGAGAAGAGTTTATTCAAGAGAGGAGCTTTTTTCATTGAAGCAGAGCCTCACCCTATCAAAGCTGAGTTGAAGAGGTGTTTTTGTGGTTGCCGTGCTGGTGCAAAAGTTAGGTATTTCCCCTTTTGGATGAATATTTGATTTGATGCCCTGCACACCTAAGGTATCAGGGTTTTGGCCAGTCTAGACTGCTCTCGTTCTGAGGAGTGCTCAGAAACTCAGCTTAAACCATAGAAAACCTTCCACTCTCTAAAATCAATAATAAATAATATAAAAATGTATATGATAAAATAAAAACGAATTAGCAAAAAAAACATCCTGTTCATGTGTTTCCTTCACATCAAAGGTAAAAGTGTGAATATTTACACACACAAACCCACAGCTCCATTATGTACGGGTGAGGAATCCCTTTGATTTGTTGAATGTTTCATTTCCCTTTGTGGGCATGTTTCTCTCTCCAACACAGCATTTGAAATTTCCGGTTAGGTTCTTCTTGTTTGTTCCTTTTCTGTCTCAGCAGTTCTTTCACACACGCTTGTGATGATCCAGGTGTATAACTTGAACTTTAAGTAAATGTCAGCAGAGCAAATGTTACCCATAGATGAATGCATTTCAAAAGCAGCAGAAATCAATAAAGAAACTATATATTTAATTCAATATATCAAAGTGTGAGACCCAAACTGAGCACAAATACATTTATACAGGCTCCACAATAAGTGGGAGAAGAAATACTCACATCTTTTAGCCCAGATGAGTAAAAGCAGCGTTACAACAGCGTTAAATATAAAGTACATATTGTTTAGAATAAATGTAATTATTAAACTATATTGATGCATTCATATATACACTACCGGTCAAAAGTTTTAGAACACAAGGTTTTTTTGGTCATTTTCTGTCTTTTCTGGTCATTTTCTGTCTTTTTTGGTCATTTTGTGTCTTTTCTGGTCATTTTGTGTCCTTTTTTGGTCATTTTGTTTTCTTTTTTGGTCATTTTGTGTCTTTTCTGGTCATTTTGTGTCCTTTTTTGGTCATTTTGTGTCTTTTCTGGTCATTTTGTGTCTTTTTTTGATAATTTTGTTTCCTTTTTTGGTAATTTTGTGTCTTTTTAGGCCATTTTGTGTCTTTTTTTGATCATTTTGTTTCCTTTTCTGGTCATTTTGTGTCTTTTTAAACCATTTTGTGTCTTTTTTTGATCATTTTGTGTCTTTTTTGATCATGTTGTGGTCAATTTGTGTCTTTTTTGGTAATTTTGTGTCTTTTTTGGTAATTTTGTTTCCTCTTTTGGTAATTTTGTTTCTTTTTTGGGTGATCTGAACTGTGCGTGTGAGATTGTGTTCAGTGAGTGGGGGTCGCGGACAACATGCATGTTAAATTGGGGGTCGCTACTCTGAAAGGTTGAGAACTACTGCTTTAAACCACAGAGATGATTCTTCTTTGACTGTAAACCAATTGAAACACCCTTTGGCATCCAAAAAGAGAAAAGAAAAAAAAGGAAAATCCACTAACTACGAATGTGCATGCCTTTCTGAACATTAAATCAAAACAGAACATTAGTTATATTTAATAACTGACCCTATCAGCACTAATGTTAATGTGTGACGCAGCTTCAAACATGTTATTGTCCCAAACGACAAATTTGCATTCAAGACACGTTTTCCCATATCAATGTCTCCGAGGCCTTTGTTCCCACAGCGTTTACGCACACAGCATTCTGTTAAATAGCACCAAAACCACCTCAGGTTTTATTTGTGTTGTATGCACCCTCATGCCCCAAGTATATTAATAGACTTATATAAATACTGCCATGGAAACAGAAACAGAAGACTATATAACTATATATATATGTTACATAAGGGGCCCATAGTGCCCCAGGTTATATGACCATCAGCTTTAATATGAAGATAAAAAAATGCCCCCATAGATTTGGTGTTAGAGCAGCACAAAGATAGAAATAAAATTTAAAAAATTACAATAACAATAAAAATAGAAACTATGAAAAAAAACATACAAGGCAGAGTAATACAGTAGAATGACAAGTACAGTATAAAGTATTTATGCAACCAGCACACACCAGAGAGATATATAATACAATTAAATAATTATATTTAATGATAATAGAAATATGTAATGTTAAAAAAAATGGTAATATTATTATTTTATTATTATGGTAATATTATACTATATTAACACAATAAGTGTGGGATAAAATTATAATATAAGGTGAAATGCAGTAACAATATATGTATATAACACACACACACACACACACACACATACACACACACACACACCCACACACACACACACACACACACACACATATATGTTATATACACTACTGGTCAAAAGTTTTAGAACACACCAACTT
Organism: Centropristis striata; assembly: GCF_030273125.1. Lineage (NCBI taxonomy): Eukaryota > Metazoa > Chordata > Actinopteri > Perciformes > Serranidae > Centropristis > Centropristis striata. The sequence goes on from NC_081527.1 coordinate 36,673,669, forward strand.
TTCCAGAATTTAGTTGAAAATTATGCAGTTTAATGTCTCAGTGTACTCTGAAATTAATGCACATTTGCAACATTTAAAATTCTTTATTGAGCATGATAGTGTTTTGAAAGTTAAAAAAAGATTCAAAATCACATTTTATGTTGGACTACAGGACTAAAAAAAGACACAAAATGACCAAAAAAAGACACAAAATGACAAAAAAAAGACACAAAATGACTTACAAAGACATGAAAAGAATTCAAAAATGGACAAAATAGCCCGAGTTAAAAGTTATCACTTTTAAACGTGATAACAGTAGGTTGTTTAGCATTGTGAGAACCTGTTTTCTCATCATTTTGAATTCCTTTCTGAAAAAAACTTTGTGGGAAAAACAATTTGAATAAACAAAAAACTAAATGGGAACAGTGAAGTAGGCCTACATTTACATATTAAGCAATGTTCACAGTCCATTTAGTGATGCATTTCATATCAGAATGCAAAAAGCATGCTGTGTTTTCACATGTGCACGTGCTGTCTTTTCCTCACTTTGTGTCCATTACACAGACACACTCTAAATACAAATGTCCCCTCTTAAGATGCTGACAAATGCCAGGGGTTAATAAATCAGACACAACAGAAAACATAATGTTCCTTTCAAAATGACCACGCTCTATAATCAAAGCCCCATCCAGTGAGTTCATGTGCAACCTAACAATCTATTTTTCTCTGGGATTCTATGGTTTTGCCTTTATATGCATTTATAGCGATATATTACATGAAACATATTATAGGCATTATCTGAACTGAAGAGTGCACACAGTTATATCAAATTATTAATAATTTAATTGATTTTGAAATTAAATATTCAACAATCATGCTTGGGCGTAATTTTTTTGGTCATTTTGTGTGTTTTTAGGCCATTTTGTATCTTTTTTTGATCATTTTGTTTCCTTTTTTGGTCATTTTGTGTCTTTTCTGGTCATTTTGTGTCTTTTTTGGTCATTTTGTGTCTTTTTAGGCCATTTTGTGTCTTTTTTTGATCATTTTGTTTCCTTTTTTGGTCATTTTGTGTCTTTTCTGGTTGGTCTTGGTATTAGGTAGAGAATGCATTTAAACATGAATGTACACTGTAAAAAATGTTTGTAGAAATAACAGTAAAACACTGTCATATACATCAGAAATAGGGTGTAAATAGACACTGGACACTTTTAATTACCGTAAATCAAAGAATAGCACAAAACTTTTACTTTTTTCTGTCGTTGACTGGAAGAAACACACCGTTTTGCTGTAAAATTATAACATTTTCATGCAAAATTTATGGAGAAATACCATGATGTGTAAATGAATGACACAATAACCCTAAAAATAACAGGATTATTCAGTCTAAATGACTGATATTTACATTTAAATTTACAGTAGAAAACCCACTCACTGTAATTTTTACGGTGAAGTTCTGGCAACCACAGCTGCCGGTATTTTACCGTAAATTAATCCGATTATTTTTTACAGTGTAATAGGTGTTCTCCTCTTTACACGCATTGTCACACCGTGGTGAGGTCTTGGGTTTTTTATGTTTTGGTCTCGTCACTGCTTTTATTTTGAAAAGTAACTCTCCTCTCGTTTCAGATCACCTGCCCCTCCCTGTGTGTGTCACCTGCCTGAGTGTCTCCCCTAATTACCAATTGTGTTATTTAGTTTTTCTCCCTTAGATTGTTCCTCCATTTTACGGAGTGATTTTTAGTTTAGTCTTTTTCCCTGTTAGGTCATTTCCTCCCTTTTTGGAGCGCCTTTTGTTTATTAGTATTTTATTTTGTCCCTTTTTCCCCCTTCCCTTGTCTAGTTGTTTGTTCCTTATCCCGTAGGATAGTTTCCCCTGAGTTTCAGGATAGTCAGGAGTTTTGTGTTTTTCCCTCTTTTTAGGGATTATTAGTGTTAGGTCTTCTAGACTGTTAATGTTCATAGCCTTTTTGTTTCCTCTGTTCGGGGAGTTCCTCTTGCTGACTAAGTACCAAAATTAAGTGCTTTTGACATTCTCTGATATATCTCTGCGTCTGAGTCCTGCTTCGAGCCCGGCCTGACATGCATATAGATATTTGAGTTTGTATTTAAGGTGCATAACACTGTTTGTCATACAATTAGGCTCTAATAAGGACCCGAGCTTTCATACAGACTAAGATGGACACTTCAATGTTCTCCGTATCTATTTCTGTACGTGTGATGATTACTCATTGACATCAGTCCATCTGTTATTGTCTGCAGATGCTGCAGATGCTTTGTCCATCCAACAAACAAATCATCTTTATAAAAGTACATTGAGTCTCAATAATAATAGGCAGGAGATTAAAAAAAAAAAAAAAAAAAAAGTTTTTGCATTAGTTACAGGCTGCTTACATAAGCCTGGGTCAAACCGTTCTGTTCAGTTATTCTGTTTTTGTTAATTGCCTCGCTCTGCTGAGCAAAACACAGACTAAGAAGACTATTTTTAACCCGTAAAGCTTTTCTCTCAATATTTCACCAAATGTCGTACCCAGTATCCAGTGGCGCTTCTACACAGGGGCCTCCAGGGGCCACTGCCCCTGTGTAGAAGCCCTTGGCCCCTGCTGTGGCCCCTGTGTCAAATTAATAATAAAATTATCAATTTATAACGATGAACAATGGAACAATTCTTACCTGTTTTTTGTTCAAACAATGTCTCATTGTGCACAAAAGGAACCCAGAATGTTACATTGTATAATAGTTTAATTGTGCAATAAAAGCTTGTATATATGTATATATATATACACTACTGGTCAAAAGTTTTAGAACACACCAACTTTTCCAGAATTTAATTGAAAATGATGCAGTTTAGTGTCTCAGTGTACTCTGGAATTAATGCACATTTGCAACATTTAAAATTCTTTATTGAGCATGATAGTGTTTTGAAAGTAAAAAAAAGATTCAAAATCACATTTTATGTTGGACTAAAGGACTAAAAAGACACAAAATGACCAAAAAAAAGACACCAAAAGACACAAAATGACTTACAAAGACACGAAAAGAATTCAAAAATGGACAAAATAGCCCAAGACTCCATAGAGTTAAGTTGTTAACCCATTTCTTGTTCCCTGAAAAAGGCCTACTTGTATAATTCTGAAATGTACATTATTTTTCAGTTTTGGTTAAGCTTACCTTTTTTTATTTACCTCTGGCAGTTCACCACTTACCTTTGGACCCTTTCAAGCTGTTCATTTGACTTGAACTGCTTGAATTTCAATAAAAAACTGGAAAAATTGGGGTGTTCTAAAACTTTTGACCGGTAGTGTATATACTGTATATATATATATATATATATATATATATATATATATATATATATATATATAAAAAGATCATTCTCACTATACTGCACTTTCAAAATAAAAAAGTAATTGTGCACAAAATGTCAGTGTATTTGTATCTTCCAAATATACTTAAATTAGATTTTTAAATGAGCTAAAATAAAGGTTTTGAATGCCTAAATATAATCTATAATATCCTGACAGTATTAAATTCTCCTTACCTCGAAAAACCTTGTAGGTTCCCAGTAAAATACTTAACTGGACATAAATCAAAAAGCATTTTGAAGGACCGTTTGAAGGATGAAGGCCACATCCTGGTGAAAATACATTAGAGCTGATTTTAATGAGCTGCTTTGAATTAAATATGGAAATTATACTTTTATAATAAAAACGTCTACAAATTGATCTACTGTCTCCACATCATGAATTATTGACGGCTTTGCTTCATTTTACTCCAGTTCATTCCTGACTGCAATCTGAGACACACATCCTTCTAAAACAGCTGTTCTCAACCTGGGGGTCGGGACCCCAATTGGGGTCGCGAGATGATTTCTGGGTGTCGCCAAATCATTTTGGAAGTCAGCTCTGTCTCCACTGTGTTAAAGTGTTCATGTGTTAATGTGTTTTTGGTCACTTAATGTCTTTTTTTGGTCATTCTGTGTTTGTTTTTTTTTCATTTTGTGTCTTTTTTTTGATCATTTTGTCTTTTTTTATCATTTTGTGGTCAATTTGTGTCTTTTTTGGTAATTTTGTTTCTTTTTTGGTCATTTTGTGTCTTTTTTGATCATTTTCTGGTCATTTTGTGTCTTTTTTGGTCACTTTGTTTCCTTTTTTTGGTCATTTTGTTTCTTTTTTGGGTGATCTGAACTGTGCGTGTGGGATTGTGTTCAGTGAGCGGGGGTCGCGGACAACAAGCATGTTAAATTGGGGGTCGCAACTCAAAAAGGTTGAGAACTACTGCTATAGAGAATCACGTAAACTAGTGCCTGACTTGAACATCACTACAGTCACGCTTCAGATGGTCTCCAACAAGCTAACCAGATGTTTTGACAAGCTAGCAAAACTGTAGCCTAATAAATTGTTTATTAACTGAATCTACAATCTACAAGAGTTTGAAAGAGCACTGAAAAACACGACTACAGGCTGTAAGGCGGACTAGTGAGAAAGTTCCCGTAAGTTATTTTATGTTGCACACCTCAGCTTGTTTTAATCACAGACCTTCAGGCATCTAACCAAAAACCCATTCAATCCTCATTGAGTTTGAGAGGATAGACCAATATTAATTTAATTGCTTTATAAAATACAGTACATTATCTGGTTTTGAGCTGCTACTGATAATAATACATGTTATGATAAGACTGTTAATGTGGAGTAAATCAAATGTAGCAGTAAAAAGTAGTAAATACTTAATCACTATATCACTTTTCCATTTGTAACTGTAAATGACCTTTAGCAAGGTTCTTATTGGTGTATTTGTATTATATAGTACATTTTCTAGGTGTTTTACAATGTTGCAATGCTTTTATTTTGAAAAGGCGCCTTCCAGTGTGAAACGGGTGCTTTTATCTTGAAAGGTAGTAACAGGATATAACAGGTAGAACAGTAAAAATTAAAAATAATAACAAGTGCGTCGTAATTCATATAAAATTGATATAAAGTATCAAAAGGCTTCTATAGTAGCTGACTGACAGGACACAAGGTTTGTTAACGTTTATTTTATTCTGTCATATATATTAGTGGCTATATTTGTTGTCTTAACTATAGTAAAAGTGCTCGTTAGCTCCAGTGCTAATGCTAATGTTTGTTAGCTCTTATGGTGGACTCACAAGGTGACCAAGGAATGTCTTATTTTTATGTTCATGGAGCTATGATTTTAAATAAATCTTGTAAACTATCAGTTAAAGAGTCGAGTCTTTGCAGGTGGGTACGTAAACCACCTTCAAAATAAAAGCACTGCGGTTGTATTGATTTCTAATTTCTGGGTAATCTCATGCGGGCCGGACGAGGGCAGCCAAAGGGCCGGATGTGGCCCGCGGGCCGCCCATTGCCCAGGTCTGGGATAGACTCTAGGGCGCTAACATGCTAACTTACATCCTTGTTTACTAAACATTAGTTGATAATAGAACAATATATTGACTTACACTGCTGTGCAAAAATGTTGTTGTTTCTTTATGCGTTTGTCCTTCATGTGAATTATCAAGATGTTGGCCTGGCGCTGTCTTCTTTTATAGTACTCCACTGACACATTATAATGTGAATATAGCTTACAAATGCTTCCCACAGTCCTTTCTGTCTATTTCTCTTTGAGGGTGGCTGGGTGAAATTATCCCTGTCTATCCCTTCTATGGTGAAGAAAAGACTTAGTATAATTGCCACTTACGCTGCATTAATGCCCTGCCATGTTTGGCCTTCTCACTTAACACAACTAATGGAAGGTTTTTAATCTTCATATGCTGACTTGTGCTAAAAGTGTGTGCTTGTACGATGCATGTGAATAATTTTATATTATATAACAACTCATTTCGCAGCAGATTGCTATTAAAAAAGGGTTTCTTTCCAAAGCTGCTGTGTCTTGGATTAACAGACTCTGGTGAGTCGACATGGATTAAATGCCAGTCAGTCCGTTTTTGAGCCGTGATTCTTCTTCTTTAATGAACAGAGGCAGTGTGGCTTCTGCTCATCAAGCCTATTTAAATCAACCGTGACAGATAAGGTGTTTCACACTCTCAGCCTGTTGAAGGGAAGACAGACAATAGATTGTGCCAAGTCAATTTCTTGTCTGCAGTAATCAGCCTTTCATCTCAGATTTAGCCGCGAAAAGTCGACGATTGTTCCCTCAGCGAAGAAAATCCTCTGTTCTCTTAGAACGCCTTTCCATATTTATACCTGCAGTCATATCTTTATTGACAGCATTTATGGTTTACTTTATGAACTGACATTATGTGAAGTGGGGAACAGGGTTCAGTAAGAGGGCAGGTGATGGAAGAAAGACTAAAATACTCAATTTTATGTCATGTTGACAATATGCAAGGCTGCACAGACATGCAAAACGTGCATTGACATTAATACACAAGATTACCCATTCATTGTGGGTACAATTACATTGCAACTTAACAGCCCAGACAGATCATGTGGTCAATTTGTCTTTTTTTTGGTAATTTTTTTCTTTTTTGGGTCATTTTGTGTCTTTTTTGGGTCATTTTGTGTCTTCTTTGGTCATTTTGTGTCTTTTTTTGGTCATTTTGTGTCTTTTTTGGTCATTTTGTGTATTTATTTTAGTCATTTTGTGTCTTTTTTGGTAATTTTGTGTCTTTTTTTGGTCATTTTGTGTCTTTTTTTTGTATTTTTTTTCTTTTTTGGGTCATTTTGTGTCTTTTTTGGGTCATTTTGTGTCTTCTTTGGTCATTTTGTGTCTTTTTTTGGTCATTTTGTGTCTTTTTTGGTCATTTTGTGTATTTATTTTAGTCATTTTGTGTCTTTTTTGGTAATTTTGTTCTTTTTTGGTCATTTTGTGTCTTTTTTGGTCATTTTGTGTCTTTTTTTGGTTATTTTGTGTCTTTTTTTGGTCATTTTGTGTCTTTTTTTGGTATTTTTTTTCTTTTTTGGGTCATTTTGTGTCTTCTTTGGTCATTTTGTGTCTTTTTTTTGGTCATTTTGTGTCTTTTTTGGTCATTTTGTGTATTTATTTTAGTCATTTTGTGTCTTTTTTGGTCATTTTGTGTCTTTTTTTTGGTTATTTTGTGTCTTTTTTTGGTCATTTTGTGTCTTTTTTGGGTCATTTTGTGTCTTTTTTGGGTCATTTTGTGTCTTTTTTGGGTCATTTTGTGTCTTCTTGGGTCATTTTGTGTCTTCTTTGGTCATTTTGTGTCTTTTTTTGGTCATTTTGTGTCTTTTTTGGTAATTTTGTTCTTTTTTGGTCATTTTGTGTCTTTTTTTGGTCATTTTGTGTCTTTTTTTGGTATTTTTTTTCTTTTTTGGGTCATTTTGTGTCTTTTTTGGGTCATTTTGTGTCTTCTTTGGTCATTTTGTGTCTTTTTTGGTCATTTTGTGTCTTTTTTTGGTCATTTTGTGTCTTTTTTTGGTATTTGTTTTCTTTTTTGGGTCATTTTGTGTCTTTTGTCAGTCAGTCCATTTTTGAGCCATGATTCTTCAGAGGCATGTTGACAATATGCAAGGCTACACAGACATGCAAAACGTGCATTGACATTAATACACAAGATTTCCCATTCATTGTGGGTACAATTACATTGCAACTTAACAGCCCAGACAGATCGATGCCATTAAAGTCTCTCTGCCTGCTGTTCCAAAACACCAGCACTCAGGTAAACGATGTATCTGGGAACGTTAGTGAGCCGAAGGGAGCGCATGGTTGATTACACTATCAAAGTGTTGGGAAAGATTTATAAATTATACACGGTAGGTTATTCATTATAAGGCACTGGTTTATTATGGTGGCTGGGTGGTTGATTATACTCTCAAATAGTTGGAGCAGGTTTATAGATTATACACAGTGTGGTATTTGTTTTAAACCGGTGGTGAACACATTTAACTCTTCGTTTACAACCACAGTTCTAATTTTTAAAGCAGTAGTTCTCAACCTTTTTGAGTCGCAACCCCCAATTTAACATGCATGTTGTCCGTGACCCCCGCTCACTGAACAGAATCTCACACGCACAGTTCAGATCACCCAAAAAAGAAACAAAATGACCAAAAAAAGGAAACAAAATAAACAAAAAAGACACAAATTGACCACAAAATGATCAAAAAAGACACAAAATGACCAAAAAAGACACAAAATGACCAGAAAATGATAAAAAAAGACACAAAATGACCAAAAAAGAAACAAAATGACCAAAAAAAGAAACAAAATGACCACAAAATGATCTCAAAAAGTCACAAAATGACCAAAAAAGACACAAATTGACCACAAAATGATCAAAAAAAGACACAAAATGATCAAAAAAAGACACAAAATGGCCTAAAAAGGCACAAAATGACCAAAAGACAAAAAAATGACCCAAAAAAAGACACAAAATGACAAAAAAACAAACACAAAATGACCAAAAAAAAGACATAAAGTGACCAAAAAGACACATGAACACATGAACACTTTAACACAGTGGAGACAGAGCTGACTCCCAAAATGATTTGGCGACCCCCAGAAATCATCTCGCGACCCCAATTGGGGTCCCAACCCCAAGGTTGAGAATAGCTGATCTTAACACTAATGCTGAAAACCTTCAGTAATAGTTACAGTTGTGAATTTCAGCAACAAGAAATTGCTTCAACGTTGGTGTGCTTTTCAGACTTCTTTTCTCTATGATTCCAATAAGCACTTAGTCTGAAGCACACTGAAGCCTTTACTTGTCAGTGTTTGGACCGTGAGACTTTAAGTACAAAAGTCTGTGTTGAATTTCTTTCATTTATATTTGAGTGGGTGAATCATTCCTTTGTGAATGCTGACAGGATCAGAATAACATGTTGAACACCCTAGAGGTAAGGCAGACAGTCTCCAATGCTTTGAGAGGTGTTCAGACTCGACTGTGGGCAAAAAAAACCCCTTGACCTTTACATCTCTCAACAGTTTCAGACTCAGTGGGAGTCATGAAACAGGCTGGAACAGTCCCAGTCTACTGGAGTCTAAGTAATCTTTTGTCATTTTCACCTGTAATACAATAATTATCCTCAAATGCCAGCAAATCAGTGGCTCATTCAGCTGCTGAAGGGCAAACTGCATTTTTGTTTTTTTTTGATCATTTTGTGGTCAATTTGTGCCTTTTTTTGGTCATTCTGTGTTTTTTTTTTGTCTTTTTGTGCCTTTTTTGGTAATTTTGTGTCTTTTTTGACCATTTTGTGGTCAATTCGTGCCTTTTTTGGTCATTTTGTGTCTTTTTTTTAGTCATTTTGTGTTTTTTTTGGTCATTTTGTGTCTTTTCTGGTCATTTTGTGTCTTTTTTGATCATTTTGTGGTCAATTTGTGCCTTTTTTTGGTCGTTTTGTGCCTTTTTTTTGGTCATTTTGTGTCTTTTTTGACCATTTTGTGGTCAATTTGTGCCTTTTTTGGTCATTTTGTGTCTTTTTCAATCATTTTGTGTTTTTTTTGGTCATTTAGTGTCTTTTTTGATCATTTTGTGGTCAATTCGTGCCTTTTTTGGTCATTTTGTGTCTTTTTTTTAGTCATTTTGTGTTTTTTTTGGTCATTTTGTGTCTTTTCTGGTCATTTTGTGTCTTTTTTGGTCATTTTGTGTCTTTTTTGATCATTTTGTGGTCAATTCGTGCCTTTTTTGGTCATTTTGTGTCCTTTTTTTAGTCATTTTGTGTTTTTTTGGTCATTTTGTGTCTTTTCTGGTCATTTTGTGTCTTTTTCTGGTCATTTTGTGTCTTTTTTGATCATTTTGTGGTCAATTTGTGTCTTTTTTGTTTATTTTGTTTCCTTTTTTTGGTCATTTTGTGTCTTTTTGGGTCATTTAGTGTCTTTTTTGATCATTTTGTGGTCAATTTGTGTCTTTTTTGTTTATTTTGTTTCCTTTTTTTGGTCATTTTGTTTCTTTTTTGGGTGATCTGAACTGTGCGTGTGAGATGACCCCTGTTCAGTGAGCGGGGGTCGCGGTCATTTTCACCTGTAATACAATAATTATCCCCAAATGCCAGCAAATCAGTGGCTCATTCAGCTGCTGAAGGGCAAACTGCATTTTTGTTTTTTTTTGTTTTTTTTACCATGGCGGATCTTTCTTTACAAAAAGAATTACCTAAGGCCATTAATCATTTTTTTCATTAACCATGGCTTGAGTTAAGGGCAGGGGAAAAAGCTCAACATAACATCATACAATTTTGATTTCAGCATCCATTATGAAAGCTCACAAAAAAACATGCTGGGAGCCATTTTCTGCTTTCAGGCCGAACTGACAAACTGAAAGCTATTTCTGTCCAGACTGGGACAGAATCTCATCCGCTCATTCCTCCCTGTTACTGGAGGACTATTAAAGGTCTTATATTAATTTGTTTTGTACAAAGATTGGTTGATTACCTAGCTGATTACCTGTTTCCATCTACCGTCCATCATGAGTGCTTATTTCTGTTAATAATTTGTATTTGCTGCAGGATTCGACGTCCAATCAGTAGAAGGTAACAAAGACAGATCGATAATGCTTTTCTTTTCCTTTTTTTTGTGCATTTTTGCTTTATTGGCAGAGAGAGAATGAAAGGGTAGGACATGCGACAAAGGGACCTGATTTGAGACCAGATCTGCCATGACCAGGACTCAGACTAACTGGTATGCGAACCTGGTCTCACAGAAATCTGTGAAATAGCCACGGATTCGCTGAACTCAAAATCCGTGGAATAGCCACGGAATCACTCAAATTTCCGTGTAACTGACACGGATTTCGCTACAATGCAAGTTAATGCCAGTCATTTCCCGTGGCTATTCCATGGATATTTGTTCCTATTGGTTTGTTCCAAGTCACGTGACTTTCAAGGTCCCGGCGGTCAGAACAAAAAACATGGCGGACAGTTCTCTCATTTTTAGTGAAAAAATCAATATTTTGACTTAGTTTCTGCATAAAAATGGATTTTGATCACATTTCTAGCGAGAAATATATGTTTTATTTTCTAAATATTCACTCAGTGAATGTACATAATCACTTTGTATGTTGGAATAGCCACGGGATATGACTGTCATTAACTTGCATTGTAGCGAAATCCGTGTCAGTTTCACGGAAATTTGAGTGATTCCGTGACTATTCCACGGATTTTGAGTTAAGCGAATCCGTGGCTATTTCACAGATTCTTGTGAGACCAGGCTGCAAAAAATACACTTTAGAAACTGTCTGAAACCAGCATTGACCAATCACCAGAGACATGTATCGATTTAATGGCAGGCTGTTGGATGTTGCTGCTCCAAGATATTATTATTGGTCAGACCTTCTCATGCCTACTCACATTTTAATGCATGTCACATCTCTCACTCTCTCTTCTTCTGTCTCTCACACACACACATAGATATTTGTACTGGATGCTCATTTCATGTGAGGACCTTGTGCCTCCAACTCCTTCACATTAAAGTCCTCGGGGATCACTGAAAAAGGTTATCATGAATGCACAAACACACACGAGATTTCATACAATGTGAGCATCTTAAGATTCCCCACACGGCATATTTTCATTACTTTCCCTCTCCTCTGTGTGTGGATCTGTGTGTATATTAACATGTATGTGTTGTAATAGAGTTTTACAGTGGTGGTTCTACACAGGGGCCTCCAGGGGCCACTGCCCCTGTGTCAAATTAACCCATTGAAGCCTGGAAAGCGGATATGTCGTTTTGTAGTATTTGTATAAGCTCTCAAATACTTTTTGAATTTCATTTCTATCTGCTACAGAGGCTGAAAAATCTATTATTTAGTAGAAGAGTTGACACTTCTGTTGAATTTCCAGAAAAACTTCAGGTTTTAGGGGCTGATTTTAAAATCGCCCAGAGGTTTTACAGGCGTTTTAGGCCTCAAAGGGTTAATAATAAAATGATCAATTTATAACGATGAACGACTGAACAATTCTTACCTATTTTTTGTTCACACAATATATCATTGTACACAAAAGGAACCCAGAATGTGTACATTGTATAATAATTTAATTGTGCAATAAAAGCTTAAAAAGATCATTCTCACTGTACTGCACTTTCAAAAAAATAAAATAAATAATTGTGCACAAAAATTAGAAATGTCATTGTCGTACAAAAATAATAGTTGGTGAGTCTCATTGTTTCAATCAATGTATTTGTAGCTTCCAAATATACTTATAATGAGATGTTTAAATAAGCTGAAATAAAGGTTTTGAATGCTTAAATACCATCTTTGCCGTTTTTTAATGGGCCCCTCTGATTAAACACTGGCCCCTGCTCACTGCAAAAAAGCCAACTTGTATTTTTTGGCCAAAATAGTGATTTAATTTGGTAAAACTTGGAAATATAAATTATTGACATTTAGGGCAATAATGTAAGTTAGCACAACAAAGGAAGCCAGTTGTCTGCTCAAAAACAAGTTGGTGAGTTGTTGTTACTTATATCTTTAAGTTGGGGTTCACAACAAGGGACAATAGTTCTGATAACTCTTATTTCTTTGTTGGGAAATTCGGTCATTAGCGAAAGCTAGCGGCTAACTGATGCTAGCGGCTAACTGACGCTAGCAGCTAACTGACGCTAGTGGCTAACTGATGCTAGCGGCGGTGCTTGTTACAGCTACAAGAGTAGCCATTAGCGTATCAATGCTAACTCTAAATTGTGGTCACAACATTAGCTGACATTCATAGTGGCGTTACAATCGTGCCAGAGAAATTCAGAGTGGAGCAAACTCAAAAACAAAACTTAAAATATTTAGTTTAATTGTCCAACTTAAAATTTTATCGAAGTTTGTTGCCTTGAAATTTTGAGTTCACCCAACTTTTCTTTTTTTGCAGTGCTTGGCCCCCACAGTAAAACTGGTCTTTCTAAATTTGTCAATCAGAAAAAAATGCAACTACTTTAATAAGTAGTTAATTGTTTCTGTGATTCGTCAAGCAGAACTGCAAAAGAGTTTCTGGTTCTGTAATGTGAGAATCTGCAGCTTTTGGACTGTTAGTCTGACCAAGCATGACATTTGAAGTCTCCTTGGGCTCCGCAATCAGCAGTTTTCACATTTTTCCAAAACAATTAATTAAGAAAATAATTATTAGCTGCAGCCTTTATGACTACTGATAATAATAACTTATTGTAATCCAAATACAGCTGCATTTCTCTCAATTGCTCTCCAAGAAAGTTTTCCCCCTTCGAGAGTCCTCTCGGTAAATTCACATCATATGTCTTTGTGAAAAGGTAAACTATATGAAACAATGAGAACCTGTAGAGTTGTTGTTGGCTGCTGGCTGTCTTAACTCTCATCTGTTGAATCCTCTGTTTTAAAGCTGCATCAGTTGATTTTTTGGCAGCATTTTTCCAGTTAATCAGAAAAAGGTCTGACCACAACACTGACTTATTGTCACTTCACTCTATTTAGGTTCTCTTTTGGTCTCCATCACCTCCTGCCAATAACATCTGACTATTTAGCTGCTAAATGCTTCAAAATATTCACAACCTACACTGCAAAAAAAGAAAAGTTGGGTGAACTAAAAATTTCAAGGCAACAAACTTCGATAAAATTTTGAGCTGGACAATTAAACTAAATATTTCAAGTTTTGTTTTTGAGTCTGCTCAACTCTGAATTCAGATTTCTTATAACTAAGTACTAACTTATAATTTTACATTGTAATAACTTTTAATCCTTACTTCTGCGCCACTATGAAATGTCAGCTAATGTTGCGACCACAATTTTGAGTTAGCATTGATATGCTAATGGCTACTCTTGTAGCTGTAACAAGCAGCGCCGCTAGCATCAGTTAGCTGCTAGCATCAGTTAGCCGCTAGCTTTCGCTAATGACCGAATTTCCCAACAAAGAAATAAGAGTTATCAGAACTATTGTCCCTTGTTGTGAACCCCAACTTAAAGATATAAGTAACAACAACTCACCAACTTGTTTTTGAGCAGACAACTGGCTTCCTTTGTTGTGCTAACTTACATTATTGCCCTAAATGTCAATAATTTATATTTCCAAGTTTTACCAACTTAAATCACTGTTTTAGGCCAAAAAATACAAGTTGGCTTTTTTGCAGTGTAGTTGATAAATCTGTCTGTCTTTTATACAAGCAGCTTATTTACCCAATATTTCCATTGACTGTTAGGGAGCAAGTTTTAATGGAGTTACATTTGATGTATCCAAATGATATGACCTCATTTGACCCTGTGACCTCCTCTTTTTACCTGCGTTGCTGGTGAGTGGGGGGTAAATTCTCCGAGGATCAATTTTGAAGGTAAGAATATAGATCAGTGCAGCTTTAATTGAGACATTAACCCACAGTGAATCCATCCAGTGGTTATAGGCCTGTGTTATGCGTATGGAAGAATAATATTCAGATTTTGTGCTGAACATCTAATATGTTGGACGTCTAGCCGACTCAGGCTGTTTATTCACAACTTGAATCTGTATTTGCAGGCTAACGGTGTTTCTCTGCTCACAATCCAATCTCCACTCCTGAAACAACCCACTAGTCAGCCACTCTTCCTCCTGTGCAACTTTGCCTCTCATCTGTCATCCGCTGCCTCCCCTCTCCTGTTTTACCCCCTCTCTGCACTCTCTTATTGTCTTTCCGCCCCATTCTCTCTTCCCCACTGTCTTTGTTTACTCGTTCCCTCTCCTCTGCTTCCTCTGTGTCTCCTATTGATGGAACAGAAAGTTCAAGTCCTCAGTCCCCAGAATGCCAAATAACATCTTAGCTGCCCCACCACAGAGCTCAGTTTCCACAGAAAAAGACAAATCAATACACTCACACTGATCCTGGCTCACCTGTGTTACGACCAGCTAATAATGTGTTGTTCACTTGCTACTTTGTCTCGAGGATGTGTCCGAATCAACTCTGTCTCCATTATATACATATACACTACCGGTCAAAAGTTTTAGAACACCCCAATTTTTCCAGTTTTTTATTGAAATTCAAGCAGTTCAAGTCAAATGAACAGCTTGAAAGGGTACAAAGGTAAGTGGTGAACTGCCAGAGGTAAATAAAAAAAGGTAAGCTTAACCAAAACTGAAAGATAATGTACATTTCAGAATTATACAAGTAGGCCTTTTTCAGGGAACAAGAAGTGGGTTAACAACTTAACTCTATGGAGTCTTGGGCTATTTTGTCCATTTTTGAATTCTTTTCATGTCTTTGTAAGTCATTTTGTGTCTTTTTTTGGTCATTTTGTGTCTTTTTTTGGTCATTTTGTGTCTTTTTTTTAGTCATTTTGTGTCTTTTTTTTGGTCATTTTGTGTCTTTTTTTAGTCCTTTAGTCCATAAAATGTGATTTTGAATCTTTTTTTTACTTTCAAAACACTATCATGCTCAATAAAGAATTTTAAATGTTGCAAATGTGCATTAATTTCAGAGTACACTGAGACATTAAACTGCATAATTTTCAATTAAATTCTGGAAAAGTTGGTGTGTTCTAAAACTTTTGACCGGTAGTGTATATAACTAATTCAAGCCCAGCGCAAATTCACTGAGACGGACAGAGCCCCTTGGGTCTGCAGAGTTAGAGGGACCACATACCTGTCCCTCGGCAAAGACTAAAGCTGCTGTAATCTGTATTTACCCTCCAGGCGGGAACAGACATCTGTAAGCTCCTGTCAGATGATGTGGAGACTAATGCCTGCTGTCCTTATGGACTCCCTGTTGCTGTCAAAGTCACTGCTGGGCTGCACTTTCACTGCATGCAACAGTGAAATCAGTTTCCTCTACAGAAAATGCTCTCTACTTACATTTTCAGAATCTGATATTTTAATAGCAGGCACACCTGGCATTTAAAGGGGAGATGATATTTGTTCAATTATATTTATGCCCCAAAAACACTTTTGATTATTCATTTATTCATTCATTCATTACCCTTAACCACTTATCCGCACTCGGGCCCAGCTGGACAGTCTCATAGAGACAGACAATCACACTCTCATTCACTCCTACGGGCAATTTAGAGTCACCAATTAAACCTAAGTGCATGTTTTTGGACTGTGGGAGGGAGCCGGAGAACCCAGAGAGAACCCACGCTGACACATGGAGAACATGCAAACTCCACACAGAAGAGCTGCAGTGGAACCGGCGACCACTATACCGCCATGCAGCCCCGCCTTTTATTAATTAAGACTAAATACAACCCATTTGCCCCTTGCTCCTAGCCTGGGTATACCCAGACTGCCTTGCGCGCTCGAATTTCATTTCAAACCTCCATCCAGTCTGGCAACCAGGGCCGTTTCTTAGCCCTGTTTTAGGGATCCAATCACAGAGCGGGGAGGGACGGCAAGACGATGACGCGTACTACCCGGCAGACGGAAGCTTGTAGTTTTCTTACGGATCCAACATGGCTGCTGCAGACCCGAAACTCTCTTTAGCTGTAGATGGTGTTTTAAATAGTTTAGAGCGAAAGTTGAAAGGCGAAAGGTCTCTCGGCGGCTCCGCTGTCCCCCGGTTCGTAGCCAGATCACCGGCGTTACGGTAGCGGGGCTAATAGCGGTATCGCTATGCTACCGTTACGGTGTTAGCGGTAGCTATTAGCTATTAGAGACCCGCAGCAACTTGTTTATTGCCCATAAAATCAGTGGATGTGTGTGGCAGAATGACATGAGGGGGAATAAAGCGTGAAAATAAATAATCTTGCAGAAAGCGAGAACTGGAGAAGCAAAGCAGCAGAAACACTCTCTCACAGACACACACACAACAAACATCCATCTCTGTTGCTCTACTACGTCATCTGGTATAACTGATCTGATTGGCTAAGAGCTACCTACAGACGCTTTGATAGACATTCTAAGCGCCCAATAAACGGCTCCGGAGGATCATAAACCACACCTCCTCTACGGAGAAATGAACGGCTGGTTCCCAGACTAATCTCATTTGTGATTAGTCTGGTGTTAGCCAGGCTAGCTTGCTCCTTAATTTACACTCAGATTATGTGCCATTTAACTCGAAAAAAGTGGACTGAATTGGACTTGTTTGTGTCTTCTTTATTTGGTCCGCTTACATTCTGGTGGAATACAAAATGAAACAAAAGAATCAACTTCACTTTGATTTGGACGAACCAAACGGACTTTGGTTCTGAAAGCGCCCTAAGGCCCAAAAAGTCTGACACATGTCTAATAACATTTAACCAAAACCATTATCTTTAATAACCTTAAACAAAGTGCTTTTGTTGCCTAAACTTGATTACCAACAGGAAAGTGGCTGTGAACCCTCTTTTATAAATGTGATTTCTTGGAGACATTGTTGGTTTGAATGGATGTGACACTGGCTGTTGCTTTGACTTACTGTTTCCCTCAAGAAATGGAACATTTTTCGAGTTTTAGTTGAAGAAGGTTCCTGTCTTCCCTATTTCTGAAAGTATTATAAACATGGAAACCTCACATGCATGTTACTCGGTCCAGCTCACAAGTTGGATACTCCATTGTAAATATGAGTGTTCTCTATTATGCGGCTTGTTGACACCGAAGTACATTTTTATTTGTTTCTATGATTGGATTTTTCAAGCTGCATTGTCATACGCGGGCAATTAAAAAGAAAGTGCTTCTCTGCTGTTTCGCTTCACCCTGTAACCTTGTGATGCTCACTTTTGTTCTCTTTTTCATTTTTTATATTGATTTCTTTTTACCGTTTTTGTTGGTTTTGCTGCTTTGACTGCCGTGTGTGTGTGTGTCTCTGTGTGTGTGTGTGTCTGTGTGTGTGTGTGTGTGTGTGTAATACAGGCTTCAGACAAACAGACAGGTTTACTTTAAATACTCCAATCATATTTTATTAACCATGCAGTCTGAGGAAATCAGTTTTTCTGATGCTTATGTGAATTGACCTCAGCAATATTTTCCCACCTACCTCCAACCAAACATGTTTTTCTTTTGATCCATAAACAAAAAAAAATCTTCTGCAGCTTTGTAGGGTGACTGGACAAACGAAGCACATTGAATCAGACATGATTGTGAGTTATGACTCCAAGGAAACATTGGTCAAAACTTTGTGTCCAGTTATAAACTGATTGTTATTTTTACTGCCTGCAGTTTATTCAACAGAGATTTATAGTTACATTATTTCACTTAATCAAGAGGAAACTCAACATAAGTACGCCCTCCCTTGTCACACAGTGTGAGTAGTAAGTAAAACACAGTTGTTGTACAGTATACAAAACACCCACCTGATTACATGAGAGGCTGCACTTCACCTCTGATTGTCTGGTCTCATTATCTTTAGAGTAGATATCTGCCTCTCCAACATGATTGTTTAACTATGAAAACAGGTCCCTTGAGAGAGATGCCTTAACAAGTGGAAAAAACATAATTTAACCATAGACTGTATAAATAATGGAGGTAGTCACCGTGATGTCAGCCGTTGGTTTGTGGCCCGTTTGAGGCATCGAGTTCAGCGTTACACTCTTGGCCATCTTGTTTCCGATACGGGAAGCAGACCATATTTGGTCTCTGCTCTGGTGCGCTGGCCGCGCAGGGTAATTAAACCTTTAACCAAACGGGCACAGTCGCGATAGTGTTATCATTGTTTTCATTTTATTTTCACGGTAGGCTATAGGTGCTAATGTAGGACAAGGAAGAATAGTTTTACTTTATGTACCATGGCTTTACCGCAAAATCGAAAGTTAAGTGTAAGTCCAAACCATCGCTCCATCAATACATTTAACACTGCCACCTACTGTTGAGGAGGGCGTGCCATTTGTGAATCACCAGCTGCTTGTGGATTCTCTCGACAAGAATGTCTCAAAAATGCTGAATCACAGCAAAAGCCTTTTTTTTTTTTAAACAAATACACATTTATTTGTAAAAAAACAACACTCAAGTTACAAATCCTATGGCGGGCCAGAACACCTCAAAAATGCGTCTTTGAGGAAAGTGATGAGTGTGTGATTGATGATTCACAAATGCAGAGTCACACAAGTTTTACAAATGTCTTTTTTGTTTTTACAAATGGAAAATTGGGTATTTACAAATACACACTTATTTGTAAAAACCAAAATACAAGTTACAAATTAGAAATGGCATGAATTGCAGGTAATCCACACCAGAGGGCTTTCTCATTCAGCCTTTACCTGCAGCTTCAGATAAATTAAGGCAAAGCAACAAACGACACCATAGGAGTGTTAAATCTGAATATACTCAGTTATAGAGGACACAGGATGCATGCATAATGCTCAAACTGCTGCCGTTCTTCTGTTACAGTTTGTTTTCTTCTGATTATTTATGCTCCTTTCAGACAGAAAGCGTGACTCCGGCTGACAGTCAGAAAGAGGAAATGGCTGTGTGTCATTAGAGCAGACAGGCCTGCTCCTGACACAGCTTTCTGTTATTCTTTTGCAATTTAATTAAATATTGATGTTAAAACCTTCAACAGGTTTACAAGCTTGTCTGAAAAGGATAGAAAGAAAGTCAAAGAGCAACGAGTGGGCGTGCTGAGACAACTGATGCTAAAAGTCTCATATTTTATACTAAGTTCTTCCTCTGTATGTGAATGCATTTGACAAGCAGCAATTAACTCGACAGCAATTTTATATGAAGGGTTCAAACGTACTAGTCAGACGCATCTCCTGTATGAAATTGTTTATAATGAACACAAGCGAATGTTGAGTAGCTCTTGACAAGATTAACCAGTTTTTTTATAATTACTTGCTGCTGGATCCTGTGTGCAATGTCTTGCTTGTCGCCTTGCTTGTCTTGTTCCCAGCATATATATGTCCATGTCCCTGTGGAGTCTTCTGACAGCTTACTTATGGATTCATAGAATGACACAGAAGATGCTCAACATAACCTAAAGCATGCTGAAGCTTCAGTACTATTAATATACACTAATTTACAGTACAGCCACTGCTAACACTCGCACAAACACCTGCATCAAAAGTGTTTCATTACAAGAATCAGCCTAGAATCTGTGTACAGCCTTACCCTGCTGAAATCTCAGTACTGTTAATATACATACATTTACAGTACAGACCATGAATGTCTGTTTCATTAGGCTTTAGAGCAGTAGTTCTCAACCTTTTTGAGTCACGACCCCCAATTTAACATGCATGTTGTCCGCGACCCCCGCTCACTGAACACAATCTCACACACACAGTTAAAAAAGGAAACAAAATGACCACAAAAAGTCACAAAATGACTAAAAGAAGACACAAAATGACTAAAAAAAAGACACAAATTGACCAAAATATACACAAAATAACCAAAAAACACACAAAATGACTAAAAAAAGACACAAAGTGATCAAAAATAGACACAAAATGACCAAAAAAGACACAAAATGACCAAAAAATACACAAAATTAACAAAAAAGTGACAAAAAATTAACAAAAAAGGCACAAATTGACCACAAAATGGTTAAAAAAAGGCACAAAATGACCCAAAAAAGGACACAAAATTACCAAAAAAGGCCATTAATGACCACAAAATGATAAAAAAGACACAAAAAGCCCAAAAAAGACAAAAAATAACAAAAAGAGACACAAATTGACCATAAAATGATTAAAAAAAAGACACAAATTGACCAAAAAAAGACAGTAATATGCTCTATTTACAAAAAGTGTCTGCATTGTATACTGCAACAATATTGCAACTACTTCAGCACTATACTGTGTTTTAGTCTACTGTAAAAATCAATGAAATGCAGGATTGTTCTGTAAGTCAGTATGTGGTTTTATCACAGTAACATACTGTAAAGTAGATAACAGTAGAGGAACTGTAAAATGAACAGTAGAATGCTGGCAACCCTGCTGCCAGTATTTTATTGTTAATTTACAAGACAATTGTTTACAGTGTAAACATAAAGTGCTCATGACAACAAGGACTACACATGAAACTAAACTAAGGCATGACATAAAACATGAAACACTAAACATGAACATAAACAAGATTAACAAACTTGACGAAACACAATAAATTGTCACGGTTCGCCACTGCAGAAATCCCACCTTTGTTGGATAGTATTTAATGGAAACTCCCAGCTTGGCATGACTTATTGTCCGACTGCTGACATGCATGTTGTCCGCGACCCCGCTCACTGAACACGATCTTACACGCACAGTTCAGATCACCCAAAAAAGAAACAAAATGACCACAAAAAGACACAAAATGACTGAAAAAAGACACAAAATGACCACAAAAAGACACAAAATGACTAAAAAAAGACACTAAATGACCAAAAAAAGACACAAATTGACCAAAATATACACAAAATAACCAAAAAACACACAAAATGACTAAAAAAAGATACAAAGTGATCAAAAATAGACACAAAATGACAAAAAAGACACAAAATGACCAAAAAAATGACAAAAAATGACCAAAAAAGGCACAAATTGACCACAAAATGATTAAAAAAAGGCACAAAATTACAAAAAAAAAGGACACAAAATTACCAAAAAAGAGACAAATTACTAAAAAAAGACACAAAATTACCAAAAAAGGCACAAAATGACCACAAAATGATAAAAAAAGACACAAAATGACAAAAAAAAGACACAAATTGAACACAAAATGATTTAAAAATATACCAAAATTGACCAAAAAAGGAAACAAAATTACCAAAAAAAGACACAAAATTACCAAAAAAAAGACACAAAATTACCAAAAAAGACACAAAATTACCAAAAAGACCAGAAACCCAGAGGGGAACCCTTCAGTGAAGGCTAATAGTAATCCACTCACAATGAGGATCAAAGGAGGATATATAATCTAACACAAACTTCGATCAAACCTGATAATATGAATAACCTGGCTGAGACAAACGTACTTGAAAAGATGAACTGGCAACAAGAGAAAGGGAGACAAGAGCTACACATGAAACTAAACTAAGGCATGACATAAAACATGAAACACTAAACATGAACATAAACAAGATTAACAAACTTGATGAAACACAATAAATTGTCACGGTTCTCCACTGCAGAAATCCCACCTTTGTTGGATATATTTAATGGAAACTCCCAGCTTGGCATGATTTATTATGACTTATTGTCGGACTGCTGAGATTTTGGGCTGCAGCTCCTGAGAGCATTGAGCTGTTAGATATGGCGCTGCCACAGGACAAGGTGGCGACGCTGCAGGAGGCTTGGACGCCGTTCTGAACAGATTTTTGTACACAAAGACAGGACACAGACAGGGCGGCGGTGGTAAGAAAAAAGAGATTTTATTGTATCGGAGGATGAGGATGGGAGGCTGATGACGGGGAAATGGGAATCCGGTGCCAGCAGGGAAGAATAGAGATGATGGTGACTGGCTGGCATGAGCAGGGAGAGAGGGAGAAACATGGCGAGCAGAGGGAGGGAGGAGGCGCAGAGACTGCTGGCAGGCAAGGAGGTGAAACAAACAGGAGGACCATGATGATCCTGGGATACAGAAGCTAGTAACACAGACAAATAATCACTAGAAATATCTCAGCCTGGAGTATAAACACACTGCAAAAAAAGAAAAGTTGGGTGAACTCAAAATTTCAAGGCAACAAATCTGAGATTTGCATTAAAAAACTAACAAAATAATACCACATTTTTTACATTTTTTTCCTAATTCAAATATGTGTTTTTAATAACACGTTTCTGTGGTGTGGAAAACTCAGATCACCTTTATATTTTTGCTTTACCCGGACTTTGAGTAAACGTGTCTAGTCATCTGAGAGAAAGCAAGCACTGCAAAAAAAGAAAAGTTGGGTGAACTCAAAATTTCAAGGCAACAAACTTCGATACAATTTTCAGTTGGACAATTAAACTAAATATTTTAAGTTTTGTTTTTGAGTCTGCTCAACTGTGAATTCAGATTTTTGTCAACTCAACTGTAAGTTGTACTAACTTATAATTTTACATTGTAATAACTTTTAATCCTTACTTCTGCTAACTTCTGCAATGTGCTGAATTGGCACGATTGTAACGCCGCTATGAAATGTCAGCTAATGTTGTGACCACAATTTTGAGTTAGCATTGATACGCTAATGGCTACTCTTGTAGCTGTAACAAGCAGCGCCGCTAGCATCAGTTAGCCGCTAGCATCAGTTAGCCTCTAGCATCAGTTGGCCTCTAGCATCAGTTAGACGCTAGCATCAGTTAGCCTCTAGCATCAGTTAGACGCTAGCATCAGTTAGCCTCTAGCATCAGTTGGCCTCTAGCATCAGTTAGACGCTAGCATCAGTTAGCCTCTAGCATCAGTTAGACCAGGGGTCTCAAACTCGCGGCCCGTGGGCCAATCGTGGCCCTCGTGACGATATTTTGTGGCCCCCACCTTGATATCAAAGTTTAATGTGAGTTTTATATGAATGGCACTTTACCGTGTTGTGTGTGGAAGGTCTCTTTAAATTAAGTTTTTTGGTAATTTTGTGTTTTTTTTGGTAATTTTGTGTCTTTTTTTTAATTATTTTGTGTCTTTTTTCAATTTTGTGTCTTTCTTTGGTCATTTTGATACTGCCTCTAACGGCCCCCAGGTAATTTGAGTTTGAGATCCCTGAGTTAGACGCTAGCATCAGTTAGCTGCTAGCTTTCGCTAATGACCGAATTTCACCGCTTTCCTGCATTTCCCAACAAAGAAATAAGAGTTATCAGAACTATTGTCCCTTGTTGTGAACCCCAACTTAAAGATATAAGTAACAACAACTCACCAACTTGTTTTTGAGCAGACAACTGGCTTCCTTTGTTGTGCTAACTTACATTATTGCCCTAAATGTCAATAATTTATATTTCCAAGTTTTACCAACTTAAGTCACTGTTTTAGGCCAAAAAAATAAACAGAGACAGACAGACAGGAAGGGGAAAAACAAGAGGATCTCTGAGATTTCCATAAGTGACAGCAGCCAAACAGCCCACTAGTCATTTAAGCCCACCTTGCTATCATATACATCAAATTAAGCATGTGTAGATTAGTGTGACGGGTGAAATCTATATGAGGTGCAACAGACCGTCTAGTCATGCATGGGTGACAGTTAGATTGCATGTTTTTTCAGTCATCATATCACCACACAGGCCTTGTTTGCAATATAAAAAGTCATTTTGCTGTGAATTGAATTCTTGATTAAACAGGAACATCACCAGCCTGGGCATCAACTCACTGAAGCGAGACAAAAACAAGTTATTCTCCAGCATGCAGCCATGTGGCTAATTGCAGGTCAGGATAATCACAGCATCATGTGTTTATTTATGTCCTCTGGTGTCTGCTTTTCATGGTGAAAGTACCTTTAGATTCTCAGTACCGTATTTTCCGGACTATAAGTCGCAGTTTTTTTCATAGTTAGGCCGGGGGTGCGACTTATACTCTGGAGCGACTTATGTGTGAAATTATTAACACATTATTACCGGTATATCATTTCACATGTTATTTTCACACTAAACCGCCAGAGGGCGCTCTAGGCCGAGTATGAGGATGAGTCTGACGTAAGCGACGTAGAAGAAGAAGCGCCGCATCTTCTACCTCCGGAGTTAGCGGAGTTGTTTAAAAGTGACACCGAGGATGAAGATTTCATTGGATTTTAGTTATTTGGAGTGACACGGATGGTTTGGTAAACTTCTTAGCATGTTATTTATGCTATAGTTATCTGAATAACTCTTAATATGTTATGTTAACATACCAGGCACGTTCTCAGTTGTGTCATGTAACGTAAGCATACCGTACAATTATTCAGCCTGTTGTTGCCTCTATTCTATTTTTATTTTAAATTGCCTTTCAAGATGACATGTCTGTTCTTGGTGTTGGATTTTATCAAATAAATTTCCCCCAAAAATGCGACTTATACTCCAGTGCGACTTATAAATGTTTTTTTTTTCTTCTTTATTATGCATTTTATGGCTGGTGCGACTTGTACTCTGGAGCGACTTATAGTCCGGAAAATACGGTAGTTTTGAGGGAAATAGCAATTAAAGTTTCTGCGAGATGTGTAGGAAGCTGTCAAAAACATGCAATAATGTACCAGGATTTGGTTCACAATGCACTGAAGAAGGCCATATTAGAGCCTCTGGATTTGTGGGAGCTGGAGTTGCTGTCAGTCAAGACTTTCTGACACCGACTCCTTCCAAGAGGCTGAGAGAAGTGAGGCTGCCTGTGTCCATCACCACCTGTGGTGTAGGATCCTGCCTGAAGGCACATAAAGAATTCACTAGGTGGACATCATTTGTCCCGGATACGAGATCAATCCTCCTTTTTTCCATTCGCATCTTTGCATCTGGAGAGCTGGCATGAGTTCTCCTCCTTCCCTCTGGGATTTTGTAAGGCTTCGAGCTCAAGGCATCTGTTGCCTTGGCTTGTGGCAGCAGTTCTTGCATCTGGCAGTACATGCTGGCCTAGTAGTAGTGTGTGCATAATGTACATATGTAAATAAGTTGATTTGCATTGGGGAGCAGCTCATTAGTTTCTGTTTGGATGAAGTTATCAATGGTTGTCGTGCTGTTTACAGTAAAGTTTAACACACAAAACATCTATTTGATGTTGTGAGAGGTTTTTTTTTCCAGTTTTTTGGACATTTAGTATGAGATATGTCTCATTTTAAGCTGTGGTGAAGCGTTTTAGACGCCAATATGAAACTGCAGCACTGCAAAAAAGCCAACTTGTATTTTTTGGCCTAAAACAGTGATTTAAGTTGGTAAAACTTGGAAATATAAATTACTGAAATTTAGGGCAATAATGTAAGTTAGCACAACAAAGGAAGCCAGTTGTCTGCTCAAAAACAAGTTGGTGAGTTGTTGTTACTTATATATTTAAGTTGGGGTTGGGCAACTGGAGGCCCGGGGGCCACATACGGCCCGCACTCTCACTTGAAGTGGCCCTCAGTACAACTACATGCATTTGAGCATGAAATCTTAAAAGTGCAGTGTAAAAATGCACAAAATTACTTCTTGCAATTAATGTTGGTCTACTGTTCTTGCACTGAAAAAAAAGAAATCACAGTAAGTGGTTATTTTTTATTTGCTTCAACCCTTTTGTATTCCTATTTATACTGTTAAACATGCATTTGAGCATGAAATATGTTAAGTTACTGCACTGTAAACATATTTAAAATTGCAGTTTCATCATATATGGTTAAGTGCACGCTCCTATATGTGGCCCTGTGGTAGTGTCCATGAAAAATTGTGGCCCCCTGCAGCATTTAAGTTGCCCATCCCTGCTCTATATCATGAATATATCATTAAGAACGCCCTTTTGGTGATGTTTTAATGCTTTATACTGGGATTTATTGGCACATACAGCACAGCCAGTGGCGGTTCTACACAGGGGCCTACAGGGGCCACTGCCCCTGTGAAGAAGCCCTTGGCCCCTGCTGTGGCCCCTGTGTCAAATTAATAATAAAATTAACATTTTATAACAATGGACGACGGAACAATTCTTACCTGCTTTTTGTTTGAACAATATCTCATTGTACACAAAAGGAACCCAGAATGTGTACATTGTATAATAGTTTAATTGTGCAATAAAAGCTTGTGTATATATAAAAAAAGATCATTCTCACTGTACTGCACTTTCAAAATAAAAAAAAAGTAATTGTGCACAAAAATGAGAAATGCCATTGTCGTGCAAAAATCATTGTTATTGTTGGTAAGTCTCATTGTTTCAATCAATGTATTTGTATCTTCCAAATACACTTAAATTACATTTTTTAAATAAGCTAAAATAAAGATTTTGAATGCTTAAATATCATCTTTGCCGTTTTTTAATGTGCAGCACTGATTAAACACTGGCCCCTGCTTGGCCCCCACAGTAAAACTGGTCTAGAACCGCCACTGAGCACAGCCGAACCCTCTACCTGACAATGGTACTGTTGCTATTCCCTCTGTGTCCTCTCTGTGTAGAGTTATGTTATATATTTCAGCTGCAGCAGTTGCGTCGCTGTAATTCCACATGGAGCAGAAAGAGAGGAGATAGAGGGAGAGCATTTTTCCCTTTTGGCAAATTCTTACAAAAAGATGGAGTGAGGGATAACGTTGCTAGGAGACCCTGACATCAGCGTTTTATCCCAGAATCAGGCTGTAGCCCACGTGCACTCACACACACTGTAAGTGTGTAAGTGTGTGTGCGCTCCTCTCTCCCCACTGCGTCTGTGTGTCCTCGCTCATGCTCGTACTATAAAGCCGGCAGCATCTCCGTCTCTGCTCCAGTAAAGTCAAGGCTACATTACAGACGACTGAGCCGTGCCTGGAGAATGACCAACGCATGAATCCATTTTGGCAGGCATACTTTTGATTATAGGTTATAGAGCAAATATCAACTCCTACACAAGCCTGTGTCCTCTTTCTGTGAATCAAGTGACTCTTGAATGGAAGGTTAAGACACAGGGTGATTAAAAAATGCTTGAAGCTCACTCCAGAGGAGGGAAGCAGTGGAAGAAAGAGAGGTGAAGTCAAGGAGAGGGAGCTGCGAGGACAGTGGATTGTTTGCCTTTGCTTATTTGATGATCGGGCTCATAGAAGACATCTGTGTGCCTCTAAATAATAACTCTGCATGCTGTGAAAAATCCCCAGGGCTGCTATAGGGGGCTTGTTTATCTCGCGAGTGAGAAACACAGCATGCTTCTAAGCTCTGAGTGGCAGCAGAAGGGCAACATGATCTGAAGAAAAGAAGCACTTTCTTCTCTTTTGTTCGCTTTCTATTCTTCCGTGCCTTGGACGTGCATTGAAATGAACACTTCTCTGCAACTTGGGGGGTCCTGCCTGTCCCCCATTTCACTCCGTCTCCTCCACAAATTCACCTTTTCATTCACAAACCTCCTCCTGTAATACCCATTTAATTTTCCCGGCTCCATTTCTTTTATTTTCAGACATTTCTTCACCTATTCTCCATCGTCTTTCCTTGCACCATGCACTCATGCATCTCCCTTACCTGATTTTTTCCCTCTCCCCATTATTTTTCTCTCCTCTTCTACTATTTTCGACCATTAATTCGTCTCTCCTATACTAGCCTGAGGACATCCAGGACTGAACACGCACCGCTCTTTCTCTCTCCTAATTACCATCTCTCCCCCGCGCTCTTTATCCCGCCTCACTCTCAATCATCCATCCCGTCCTGTCACCATGTATTCCTCCGAGGAGCTCTGGAACTCCACCGAGCGTGTCTGGATCAACAGCTCGGAGGGAAACTTCTCTCTGGGAAGACGGCGAGATGAACACGAGGAGGACGAAGGAGATCAGCATCCCTTCCTCACAGACGCCTGGCTGGTGCCCCTCTTCTTCTCCCTCATCATGCTGGTGGGACTCGTGGGCAACTCTCTGGTGATTTATGTCATCTCCAAACACAGACAGATGAGGACGGCAACCAACTTCTACATAGGTAAGAGGGAAAAAATGATAAGAGACATTACGAGTGAGCAGATAAAAAAAACCAACTAGATTTAAACACAGCATGCGCTGGACATCAGTGGGTTCTGAACTCATGAACTCCCAGAGGATCAACTTCAAATGTATGTTATATTTCATGCATGTCTTCATCTCTTTCATGTATCGAGGAACGCTGCTGTGCATGCCAGCAGTGGGTTCAAAAGAACTTCAATGGTTTGAGATAGCCGAGTGTAATTTCACTCACTTTCCATTTAGCTAATCTACGTGTGAACATGTCCACGTTAATTACAGGCTTCGCTTTCATCATGAAATGCAGATGCAGAAGTTCAGATGTGTCCTGAATTTTTTTTTAAAAAAAGGTAGGAATCTGCTGGGGTCGTTTTGGAAGCCATGATGGTGTTTCCAAAATAAAAAAAAAAATGAATTTGTTTCCGCCTTTTTACAGAGGCTTGGCTATACTGTGAATGATGCGAATGGGATTCATGAAATCACAGTAATCAACATTAAAAACTATTATTATTATTATTATTGAGAAATGTGTTGCTATTATCCCTTTCATCATAAAATGCAGATGTAGAAGTTCAGATGTGTCCTGAATTTTTTTTAAAAACAACAAAATCTTAAAAGGTGGAATCTGCTGGGGTCGTTTTGGAAGCCATGATGGTGTTTCCAAAATTAAAAAAAATGAATTTGTTTCCGCCTTTTTACAGAGGCTTGGCTATCCTGTGAATGATGCGTATGGGATTCATGAAATCACAGAAATCAACATTAAAAACTGAATGACATTATTGAGAAATTTGTTGCTATTATCTGCAATTTATTTTTTTCTTAAGAAAAATATGAGAGAAATCTTCAGTTTTCATGCAAATGAGGAGATGCAACAATGCAACAAGACCATTTACAGTCACATCGTCATCATTTCACGTCTCTTCAGTGGACGTTTACGTCACATGTGTCATGCACGGAAGGATTGCTGACCCTGAGAGTCAGGGGCTTCTCTGGCTTTACACAAACCAATGAAGGAGACTCAAAATGACCACAGAAGACCATAAAACAACTGCAAAGGGACACACACTGACTGACTGTATTCAGAAAATGTTCAATCTAAGACAAAGCCATTATAATTTCAGAGGGGTGTGTATATTTAAAAAGTTAAAAACCAGAACCAACACCAAATCACGATGCACCACGGTAACAGCTGTTAATTTATGGAATAAATTGGAGAAAGACTTGAAAACTTGCAATACCATTAACTTATTCAAAAAATTACTTAAAAATAGGATGATTGATTTATATAAGTTAGAGTAAGGAGCTAATAAGCTTCTTTCTTTTCTCTCTTTTGTGACTGCTTATTTCTTTTGTTGATAAATAACAGATTGTACATTTCTAATTTTTAAACTCACTTGAGTTGTAACAGGGTAATAAGGCTTAATAAGCTGCTTCAGCCTTTTCGGTCCAAATGTCTATTATCAGTTTTCTCTCTCTGTTTACATGTTGTTTACTTTGATCAATGTTTTGTTTTTGTTTTTTCTGGTTTGTTTCGATGACATGTATTGACCGAAATAAACAGAGACGAAACGAAACGAAACACTGACTATGAAAATGTGCAGAACAACCACAAAGAGACACAAACAACTAGAGAGGGAGACAGAATTGCTACCAATAGCCACAAAACAATTGCAAAGTGATACAAAATGACTACAGAGAGACTCAAAAAGAGAGGGCAATGTAAAGAGACAACAATAAAGTCTGTTTCTCATTCTTATGAAGAAGAGGTGGTAGCCTCGGGCCCATTTTCTTATTTTCTGCACTTGTATTTGATGATACACCAATTTCCCCTTAGCCAAGTGCAAAAAAAATGTCTTACTATATATTTTTGCTCCTTTTTTATATCCACTCAGACTTTTGTCTGCAGGGTTTCATTCATCTCAGGTGTATCAATTAAATTGAGGAATCGAAGGAGTGCATCAATCACCCTCCTGCCTCACGTCTCCTCTGGTTTTCAGTGCACTGACTTGAATCCTGTGATTGATTTTGGTTGTAGAAGTCGATTTTGGCACATCTGGTAGAGCCTTGACATCAGATGTCACTCTGGAAGAATTGCAAAGGTGATTGATTGGTTCACGTCGAATTTATAAAACCTATAAAATAATGTAAACGCATGCCACATAGTGCCACCTGTATGAAATTGAGCTCATCTGTTTCCATTCTGTGATTTACTGTAGAACAGGGGTCTCAAACTCAAATTACCTGGGGGCTGCTGGAGGCAGTATCAAAATGACCAAAAAAAGACACAAAATTACAGAAAAAGACAAAATGACTGAAAAAACACTACATTACGTTAAAATAATTACGTTAAAAAGACACCAAATGACCAAAAAAATACACAAAATGACCCAAAAAATACACAAAGTGACCAAAAAGACACAAAATGACAGAAAAAAACTAAATTACTTAAAAAAGACACACAATTACCAAAAGAGACAAAATTATTTAAAAAAGACAAAATTACCCCAAAAAAGTAATAAAAGGGACCTTCCACACACAACACAGTGAAGCAGGGGTCTCTAACTCGCGGCCCGCGGGCCAATTGCGGCCCACGTGACGATATTTGTGGCCCCCACCTTGATATGGAAGTTTAATGTGAGTTTTATATGAATGGCACTTTACCGTGTTGTGTGTGGAAGGTCCCTTTAATTACTTTTCTTGGTAATTTTGTGTCTTTTTTTTGTAATTTTGTGTCTTTTTTAATAATTGTGTGTCTTTTTTAATAATTTTGTGTCTTTAAAAAAAAATAATTTTGTTACTTTTTGGTAATTCTGTGTCTTTTTTTGGTCATTTTGTGTCTTTTTTTTAAAAATAATTTTGTGTCTTTTATGGTAATTCTGTGTCTTTTTTGTCATTTTTGTGTCTTTAAGTAATTTAGTGTTTTTTTCAGTCATTTTGTGTCTTTTTTGGGTCATTTTGTCTTTTTTAAAATAATTTTGTGTCTTTTATGGTAATTCTGTGTCTTTTTTTGGTCATTTTGATACTGCCTCCAGCGGCCCCCAGGTAATTTGAGTTTGAGACCCCTGCAGTAAAGTGTCATTTATATAAAACTCCATCCAAAAGGAATCCCACCTTCACTAAAATATTAAACCAAGTGTAGAACAAGCTTCTAATTTAAGTCCCTCTAATGCAGGGGTCTCAAACTCAAATTAGCTGGGGGCCGCTGCAGGCAGTATAAAAATTACCAAAAAAAGACAGAATTTTAAAAAAAGACAAAAAATGACAAAAAAGACACAAAATGACCGAATAATAATACACAAAATGACCGAATAATAATACACAGAATTACCAAAAAAGACACAAAATTATTTAAAAAAAGACACAAAATGACACAAAAAAGACACAAAATGACCAAAGAAGACACAAATTGACAGAAAAAACTGAATGACTTAAAAAAAACAAAATGACCAAAAAAAGACACAGAATTACCAAAAAAGACACAAAATGACCCAAAAAGGACACAGAATGACAAAAAAGACACAAAATTACCAAAAAAAAGAGACAGAATTATTTAAAAAATACACACATTTATTTAAAAAAGACACAAAATGATTTTAAAAAGATACAAAATTACCCCAAAAAAGTAATAAAAGGGACCTTCCACACACAACACAGTAAAGTGTCATTCATATAAAACTCACATTAAACTTTCATATCAAGGTGGGGGCCACAAAATATCGTGACGAGGGCCGCAATTGGCCCGCGGGCCGCGAGTTTGAGACCCTTGCTGTAGAAGCAATTTGTATCTTTGTTTACATATTGCACCACATGTGACATGGTTGATCTTGGATAACATTCAGGCGAGAGCATTAAATCAGTTTAATATTCAGCAACATTAGATTAGAGGCCTGCACCATCTGCCCAGCCCTCCCTTCCATATAATGGCCGAGCTATAACATGATTAGATCAGATAGTGAAACAAATAGAGAACAGAGTGTGGTGCATTTATCACAATGACACGTTGAATAGAATAACGGGAAAGCAAGATTAGACTGCCAACGCTCCAACCTCTGCTAAACATGCACACTGTAAAAAAACAAACTGTTGTTTTTACGGTAAAAAAACCAGCCGCTGCACTGTAAAACTTTTTACTGTAAAATTACAGTAAATTACTGGCAGCAGTTTCGCCAGTAAGTTACTGCAAAACTTACAGTACCTATACTGTATTATAGAAATACAGGTCCGTTTACTGACAAACTGTCTCGTAACGCAGAAAAAAAATGGCGTGACATTTAAATGTTTAACTCTAAATTATGTTACAACTAATCCATGAAAACTCTATTATTGGGATTGCTGGAAAAACATCACATTGTGATTATTTCAGCCCAGACAAAAAAGAAATAAAATAAAACCTGTCTTCTTTTCGAAAATAATGACTTTATTTTCCTGACATGCTCAGCTGAAAACAGTAAATTCCTGGAAAAAAAATATATAATTTTTATCATTGGAATGCCTGAGCAATCATGATAACTCCCACAATGCATTGTTTTCACAGCAATATACTGTACAATCATAATACAGCAAGTTACTGTTAGAATTTGACTGTAAATTTACAGCAAAGTCTTACAGTGTGTGGTTGCCAGAACTTTACCGTAATAAATACAGTGCAACTTTTTTTAATATTACGGTAAAAAGATATTGGCTAGGTTTAAGATTGCCATTTTATTCATTTTTTTTACAGTGTAAATAAAGAGTTTTTCCATCAAAAGAAACTCTGTTCTGCCATATAATTGACAAGAAAATACTTCATAAGATTTTACTATTAAATATGACAGTATATTTTTGTTAGAGATATTGTGTTTAGAACATTTAACAGTTAGAAAAAGTATTTTTTTACAAAAGATAAATGCAAAAATGACAGTGATGGCTTACACATTAAAACTTTATCTCAGAATATCAGTTGCTTTCACTTAAATTTGCATCTAAAATCTCAGAAAATATTTTTATTTTTTACTCGTAAATGTACTGGTTTTAATCTTAAAGAATTTATTTTTCTCAGAAATTTGAGTTTTTGTCTTTTGCCACTTTCATCTTTATTCATGATATTCAAGTTTGTTTATATATAACAGTATATTTTTGACACAAACACCAGTGCCAGTGAATATTACAGTAGTGTAATGTATTTTTTTTTTTTAAAAAGAAGTAAAACATACTGTTTTGGCTGATATAAACATTTACGGTGTTTCATTGTTACTGAAACTGAATTAACTCATTTATCATTTTACAGTCTTTTACTGTCATGGTTTAGCAGTTTTTCACTGTAAAATCTACAGACATTTTTTACACTGCATGTGTTTTTGTGTGTTCTTATTAAAGATACTCGGCAGGTAAAGTGGATTGAAATTAAGCATTTTGTTTCGTAAGTGTGTGTGTAGGAGTTCTGTACGACCTCTTGTCAGTCAATCAACAGTTTTTCTAAGCAAAATCATCAAGAAAACATGCTGGATCTGCACTACGCTCTTAGATTTACATTACAACACAATCCTGTGGTGGAGACAGAGACAATCATCATCAGTAAACATTATAATCTCCAGGAAGGAAGAATTAACTGCACAGGATTAACACAAGATCGTGCGGATGCTGCTTGTTGTTATGTAAACTCCCAGTAAATTATGATTTATTTAGGAAGTTCCAAAGAGTTTTCCATGCTGTAATGTAGAATTGATCTTCACATTATTTGACACTGGTTGGAGGAGTTCATGCCAGAGTCCATGCAACAATCAGCACAATCTCAACAAAGTCACATTTAGAATCTCTCAGTAGTTTGGCTGCAAGTTTAATTTTTGGATGTGGTGCAGAGCTGCAGCTACTGAGAGGATTAAGGCCTCGTCCACACGTTCACTAGGATAGTTTAACTGTTTTCTGTGCATTTTGTCCTTGTGCATTTGAGGTTACTGAAAACAGATGATATATACAAAAGTAAATTTTCAGAAACTCAGTTATCAGTGTTTACAAGTAGACAAAGAAAACTGAATTTTTGCATTAACCTCCAGATCTGAAAAGTGAAGCAAATGCAGATGGCCAGCAGGGGGCGACTCCACTGGTGGCCAGAATGAAGTCCCCCAAGAGAACATACAGTGTATATATATATATATATATATATATATATATATATACACTACCGGTCAAAAGTTTTAGAACACCCCAATTTTTCCAGTTTTTTATTGAAATTCAAGCAGTTCAAGTCAAATGAACAGCTTGAAAGGGTACAAAGGTAAGTGGTGAACTGCCAGAGGTAAATAAAAAAAGGTAAGCTTAACCAAAACTGGAAAATAATGTACATTTCAGAATTATACAAGTAGGCCTTTTTCAGGGAACAAGAAATGGGTTAACAACTTAACTCTATGGAGTCTTGGGCTATTTTGTCCATTTTTTAATTCTTTTCATGTCTTTGTAAGTCATTTTGTGTCTTTTTTTTGGTCATTTTGTTTCTTTTTTTAGTCATTTTGTGTCTTTTGGTGTCTTTTGTTGTCATTTTGTGTCTTTTTTTGGTCATTTTGTGTCTATTTTTGGTCATTTTATGTCTTTTTTTGGTAATTTTGTGTCTTTTTTTTAGTAATTTTGTGTCTTTTTTTGGTCATTTTGTGTCTTTTTTTTGGTCATTTTGTGCCTTTTGGTGTCTTTTTTTGGTAATTTTGTGTCTTTTTTTTAGTCATTTTGTGTCTTTTGGTGTCTTCTTTTGTCATTTTGTGTCTTTTTTTGGTCATTTTGTGTCTTTTTTTAGTCCTTTAGTCCAACATAAAATGTGATTTTGAATCTTTTTTTTACTTTCAAAACACTATCATGCTCAATAAAGAATTTTAAATGTTGCAAATGTGCATTAATTTCAGAGTACACTGAGACATTAAACTGCATAATTTTCAATGAAATTCTGGAAAAGTTGGTGTGTTCTAAAACTTTTGACCGGTAGTGTATATATATATATATATATATATATATATATATATATATATATATTTAAGTTACAAAATATACATATTGATGATGGTGGACTGATGTTTAGATGTTTCTCTTAACCCACTGAAGCCTGGAAAGCGGATACGTCGTTTTGTAGTATTTGTATGAGCTCTCAAATACTTTTTGAATTTCATTTCTAAAAAAAAAATCTATTATTTAGTAGAAGCGTTGACACTTCTGTTGAATTTCCAGAAAAACTTCAGGTTTTAAGGGCTTATTTTAAAATCGCCCAGAGGTTTTACAGGCGTTTTAGGCTTCAATGGGTAAAAATCTATGAGGAATCTGTGTTTTATTTCCCTGACACATCTTTAGATAACCTATCTGCTGCAGACAACCTGTACTTCATGCTGTTTTCTCTCTGTTCAGCCAACCTGGCAGCCACTGACATCATCTTCCTGGTGTGCTGCGTCCCCTTCACCGCGACCCTCTATCCTCTCCCCGGATGGATCTTCGGCAATTTCATGTGCAAATTTGTTGCTTTTCTACAGCAGGTAAGAACATGTTTATTCAGTTTTTTTCACATTCATAATTACATTTCTTCCTGTCTCAGAAATCTGCTCTTCACACACAAAAGATTTTGCTGTGCTTTCAACAAAAAGAACAGAAAAAAGAGCTTTATCAGATTTGCTCTTGAGTTGAGTAAACCATAATTATTCTAATCCAATAAAGTTACTGACATTCAGGACGATCAGGTGCCCTTCAGCAGGAGCAGCAAAATGTGCACCAATTTCATAACTCAAACGTAAATAGGGAAAGCAATCACTTAAATCCATTTAAGGAGGTCACAGCCAATACTTCTGAAAGAAAGGTCTCAAAGAAAGCTTCAAACCACAAAGAGCCACTGTTGGATTTTTTTGCTGGTTTTTCAAAGGAGTGAAAAAATGAAAGAAATTTAATTCACACAGCAGAAAAAAGAGACAGAGAAGCACAAACAACAGCAGCTGTTGACTGTGAAGAAAACAATACTACGAGTTGTAACAAATTTGGAAGAAATATTTAGGATGGATGCCACCATCTGACTCATGAGTTAGCCAGCACTGAAAGGAGCATCAAGATGGAGTTAGCGTTAGCGTTAGCTCCTTGTTTGTCGCTGACCAATGCACAACTAATGGGATGACAGTGTTTCCTGTAGGATTTTTTCAGCAGCGGGGGTAAAGGGTTATTTCCCCACTGGATGGTGTGAGTGTGTAAATATCAATCAGCAATTTATAAATATAAAAAATGACACTCGGCTGCAAAACAAGCAACCAGTGTACTATAACGGGGACCTGAACAAAGTAGGGGGGTCCGGCTGCATGCTCCCACGGAGAAATTTTTTGCCTGGTGGCCTCTCGCACATTCAAATGCCACTATTCCATCTTAATCATTGCATATTTTAATGAATTGTTCTAAAGGAGAAAAAGGGTTATTCTGTTTTATTTAAGGCATCATATTTAGACAGTCGTGCTCTTATTTTGAAAGCTATATGTCAGTGATCATCAACTGGCGGCCCGCGGGACGAATCCCGCCCGCCAAACTGTCCAATCCAGCCCGTGACTGGATTCCAAAATTGTAAATTAAGGAGAAAATATAATGTGGTTCGCACAATTAAAGCAGCTGAAAACAGCAACGACAACTGAGATTCTTAACTATCAGTAATCCCCACCATGTCTCTATTTAATGAGGACAAACTCGCTGCACTGTTTAAATTAACATTTATTGTTTCACACAGTACTTGTTTTTTTTGGGGTTTTTTAACGTAACTTTTCCTCATGCCATTACGTAACATGGTTGGTTTTTATTTCAAAGTCTCAACAACAAGCTTGTAGAACAAATAATGATTGCACATCAAATAAAATGTGACTCATAAAGGCTAAAAATGCCTTCAGTTTTGTAATGACATGAAAAAATATGAACAATAAATAAACATTACATAATAATGTTATGCCAAAATTTGTTTTTTATTTCATTTTATTTGAGGGTCCGACCCCCAAGGTTCTGGCCCTCCGACAAATGTAGTTGGTGACCCCTGCTATATGTGTTTGCTTTTATTTTGAAGGCGGGTCTAGCACGTTCTTACCGTAACGCTTAGCACCCGGAAAACAAGTGGAGGTTGACTGGCCACAGTGTGCTGTGGTCTCTTCCAGTAACTGTAGCAGCCATCCGCTCCAACAGGCAGTCAAACCTCACAGTGATGCTAACAGAGTGCTGTTAGGTGTTTTTGTCTTCATTTTGAACTTGCCGTCCAACAGAAGTTGAATCAGTCAACTTTTGTTCAGGAGGCGTGTTTATCAGCTCCTCTTTGAGCCTCTCCATTACCCATAATATCCTCCTCTGCACTGGTTTGCAGAGACTTTACATGCATCTTGAGAGAGGCTTAATTCCAATTTATTCAATCTAATTTTAACTTTGCTATAATATCACCAACTCCTGAGGAAAATATCTGGATCTTTAGCTGCTAAGAGCACCTTTATGTTCTTGTAACTCTGGTCAGTCAAGTGTTGAACGGGTCGTGAACAGTGGCTTTTTAACTGAAAACCAACGTCCTGGTGAGAGTGGTTAAACTGAACCAAAACAAGCACTTTCTCATGCATTAATTAATTTGATCCTTTGTTAATATGAAAATATGGACCAGGCTGCATGCAGCTTATTCAAAGAGAATAGCCTATTAAAATGGAGCTCAGGCATTAAATAACCACGTTGCTCTGCTACACTGTAATTACACTTGTCATGCACTAATAAGTGCTGAATACTATAAATACGCTCAATTGCCACCCAGACCCAAGCAGCTTGACAAAGCTACACTGTCACTAAGAGCTGGAAGAAGTGCAGGTTTTGCCACAGCTCCTATGCAGTTAATAAGCAACCTGTCAAGACCAACACAGTGTCACTAGAAGAAAAGAAAAAAAACAGTCCTTTAGAAAACGACGCTTGACTAAAACATGAGGTAATTTCAATTATTTCCCATCGTGTTTGGAGACTGGGTTCAGAGTGCTGCCTGTTAATTATGAAGCGAGAAGGTAGGAGGAGACGATCCGTCAAGAAATTGTCTTTTGAAGGCAGAATGTCAAGATGTTCATGACTAATTCGAGCACAAAAGAGTTAGTCTTCTGAGAGGCAGGCCATGAACAGAGGCGGGCGGGCGTGCAGGAAGGCTAAAAGCATTTTTTAATTGAAAACACAGAGACGTGATTTAGTTTCTGGTCATGGAGTCCAGTACCCTTTAGTGAGTGAAACAGTGACTCCTGAGGATAGCAATTGAACCCCAACCTTCTCTTTTTTGAAAAGCAATTGTCTGTCAAGTGTTAGAAAAATTGCATGAGGAAACCTTGAAAATTGATAATCTGTCACCAACAGAAAAAACCTCACCATTTTTCTGCGCAGTTCGTTGATGGGGAAATGAAGAGCTGGAGACGTCCGAGTTCTCAGTTTAACAAAGTTTTATTACAATACGTCAAAAAATGTGCACTTTACAGAGATTCTCCAGGTTCAAAAACTCATGTCCCTGAATACAAACGGACGTGTTTCAGTTTGTGAAGTCTGAACCACGACTCTCCCTGAACCCATTAAAATACTAACATTTGTTTACAAAACATGCTGGTCGATTTCCTCCAGGAAGTCCCGCCTTCTTGATCCACTGATTCGCCAGTTTTAATCAATACTATGGCACGTCATCTTCTCCAGAACATTCAACAAAAACCTCCTGCCTTGTTATGTCTTACAAAGATAGTATGTTTTACAGAGCCAAAGGATTTTCACTGTCTCACATAGATTCAAAAAGTCTAAAAAATATGAAACAGACAATGAAATATATGTTATAACATTAACACACAAACATAATCATTGTATCAAAATCATATTGCCTGATAAATATAAATGCATAGAGAGAGATATTACACTCAAGGTTTGACCTTTGATAGTGACCTGCATCACTCACAGAGACAGACAACAGAGAAGCAGAAATCAAGCATAAAATCATTTACCAATATAGAAAATAATCAATTATTTTAACACAAGCTTTGTCTGATTTTCTGTCTGTTTCATTCTACCATTCCAACACTACTTGTATATTAAAACAGTTGAATTAGTCCCTGCTGAGGAAACTGCCACCATTTGTAATTGCACATGCAGGAGAAAAGGTTAATTAGCTTTTAATGATTCTAATGAGGCTGACCGCTCTTTCTGCCTCAGTCACACATTTGTCTCATCATTTCCACACTTAAATGAAAACAACCAAAGGGAAACGGCAGGTGAAGTGAACCATACCGGCTGTGTTTACATCCATCATCAGTCTCGGTTAGAGCAGCATGACATGACAGATTAAACCACCATGCTACCACTCCATATAGTACAATTGATTGTACTGCAGCAGGGAACAACCGACGGACTAATAGATTTGTTGATCAATACTGAAGTCTCAGCCACTACCTTCAAATTTGACACCTAAAGGTTTGCTTTCAGGACTCATTTTCCTCTCACAGACCAGCTTCAGAGGAGCTGCTGGACAGATTTTAGATGTTTGTGAATAGTCTCTTCTCATCTCAATCTCAACAAGAAAGCAAATAATCTATTAAAGTCCAAACTAGTCCTTTAAAACTGTCTAAATCAGGGATTCCCAAAGTGTGGTGCGTGGACCCCTGGGGGTGCGTGAGCTGCTGCTAGGGGGTGCGCGAGATGAAAAATGTAATGGCGGTCTGATAATGACACAATTACATTTTTTTTCCCCCACACAATAAAGACGTGTTATTAATTAATTAATAAATACAGGCTATTCAATTTTGTGTCATTTTTTGGTCATTTTTGCATCTATTTTGGTCATTTTTGCATCTATTTTTTGGTTGTTTGGTAATTTTTACATGTATTTTTGATCAATTTGTGTCTATTTTGATAATTTTGTGTCATCTTTGGTCATTTTTGCATCTATTTTTGTTGTTTTTGATCTTATAATGGAGCGTAGAAGAAGTTATCTTCTTGTTCTTGTATCATTTTTCCAACCTGTGTTATGATGACGGGGTTGTGTTCACTCCACGCTCATTTAAATTTGCTGCAATTTTTGTTCAACGCAGCTCAAAATATTATAACATTTTCCCAACTGATCTGCTTTCTGCCTCTGATCCTGAGTTCGTCTGAAGTTCGTCTTGCAATGGCTCAGACAAAAAAACAAGAACACCTGAGCCCAAACATGACTCACATGCAGACAGGTTAAAGCTGGGGTAGACAGTTCTTGAAAAAAGAAAACAAACAAAAACTGGCTTGCACGCCTCTGCCAACCAGCCAAGTTGTAGTTTACATCTACACTGCAAAAAAAAGAAAAGTTGGGTGAACTCAAAATTTCAAGGCAACAAACTTCGATAACATTTTAAGTTGGACAATTAAACTAATTATTTTAAGTTTTGTTTTTGAGTCTGCTCAACTTATATCTTTAAGTTGGGGTTCACAACAAGGGACAATAGTTCTGATAACTCTTATTTCTTTGTTGTGAAATGCGGGAAAGCGGTGAAATTCAGTCATTAGCGAAAGCTAGCGGCTAACTGATGCTAGCGGCTAACTGATGCTAGCGGCTAACTGATGCTAGCGGCGCTGCTTGTTACAGCTACAAGAGTAGCCATTAGCGTATCAATGCTAACTCAAAATTGTGGTCGCAACATTAGCTGACATTTCATAGCGGCGTTACAATCGTGCCAATTCAGCAAATTGCAGAAGTTAGCAGAAGTAAGGATTAAAAGTTATTACAAGGTAAAATTATAAGTTAGTACAATTTACAGTTGAGTTGACAAAAATCTGAATTCAGAGTTGAGCAAAATCAAAAACAAAACTTTAAATATTTAGTTTAATTGTCCAACTTAAAATTTTATCGAAGTTTGTTGCCTTGAAATTTTGAGTTCACCCAACTTTTATTTTTTTTGCAGTGCTTGCTTTCTCTCAGATGACTAGACACGTTTACTCAAACTCCGGGTAAAGCAAAAATAAAAAGGTGATCTAAAATTTCCACACCACAGAAACGTGTTATTAAAAACACATATTTGAATTAGGAAAAAAATGTAAAAAAATTGGTATTATTTTGTATGTTTTTTAATGCAAATCTCAGATTTTACTTTACCTGAACTTTGAATATTAAAAACAGGCGCAGGCAAAATTAAATCATGGATCGGTGGATCGTGCAGTCAGAACAGAACAATGGCTGGAACAATTCTAGGGGGGAATGCGAACTAGACAATCTGACAAAAATAGATATGTACTGTATATATAAATATAGTGCAGGACTAATGAGGGAAGTGTCAGGTGATGGGACGACGGGTTACTGCAGGCCAGGAGGGAGTGACAGGAGACTTAAAAAACAAAGCAGTCAACAGAATGAATGCTAGAAGCTGTGGTGCAGTTTTGACACAACTAATTAACTAACATGAATTTTTAAACTGATGATTAATTTACTCGTATACTGAATCGACACAGCATCTGGGTTTTGTTTATTCCGAGGCAATAGGGCAAATGAGTGACAGAGTCAGCTCCAGTGACAGCGAGTGCCAAACACACATCCATCAATTATGTTTGACACCACTGACTATTTCTGTATTCTGCAAAACAACATTGAGCTGCAGAAATCTAACCCTCAACATGCATTTTACAATATTCATGCAAGTGGAGGGCCAAACCGTGTTTTTAATAAGCCAACCGTTTGTCCTCCAGACAGACTTTACTTTTTTGATATAATGAGTTCTGCAGCCTGTAGAGGGGATTCAAGAGGCTTTACAGTTTTTTTTACACTTTTACAACTATATACAATAATAAATCTGCCCGCTGGACTATCTTTCAAAATGAAAGCACCTGTTTCACACTGGACGGCACCTTTTCAAAATAAAAGCATCACAACATCGTTAAACATCTTGAAAATGTACAAACATGAAAAACAAGCTATATAATTTTAAAAACAAAAATAGGAAGCTTACTAAAGGACATTTACAGCTGTGTTTAAAATAAATGTTAAAGTGATATAGTTTTTACTGCTGTATTTGATTTACTCCACATTAACAGTCTTATCATAACATGTATTCTTATCAGTAGCAGCTCAAAACCAGATAATTTACTGTATTTTATAAAGCGATTACATTAACATTGAGCAGAATTTAGTTCAGAGTTTTGGTCCGGCCCCTGCAACCTTCGTGGTATTGGTCATGTGGCCCCTTGGGAAAATTAATTGCCCACCCCTGCTGTAGAGGGAATTCAAGAGGCTTTACAATTTTTTTTTTTAACACTTTTACAACTATATACAATAATAAATCTGCCCGCTGGACTAGCTTTATCTATCACAGACTGTAGTGGGCTCAATGCTAATGCTATAGTGAAGGTAATGGCATCAAGAAGGAATAGAAGACATAAGAATGGGGTCCAACCGTGACATGAAATCTTGTCGTGAAAGGGGCAAAATAACGCTTTAAACTTTACAGATGGAAATGCTGACATAGCCACTCGAATGGGTCCCTTGACCTCTGACCTCAAGATATCTGAATGAAAAGGAGTTCTATGGATTTAACAAGTCTCCCCTTAACAGACATGCCCACTTTGGGACAGAAACTATGTAATTTTTGTAATGCAGTGAATGTTTCTGCACACTGGGGTCCCAAAACAGCCTGTGAATTGCATAAATTGGGTATGACGGTCAGAGGTACAAATACTTTGTTACCTTACTTAAGTAGAAATTTTGGCTATATCTATACTCTACTGGAGTAATTATTTTTCGGCTTACTTTTTACTTCTACTCCTTTAATTCACCTCTACAAATGCCTGATCCCAATTCCACATAACTTTTCCTCCTTTTTTCACCCTGAAATATCCATATATATATACAAACACTTATAAATACAAAGTACACACACACTTTCACACACATCCACACCCACACACACACATACGCATCTGTAGCATTTACATAAAAAAATATATATATATTGTGTGACGTCCACCAAGTTACACTGAATCTAGAATCTCTGGCAGTTATTATTAAAAAAAATCTACAATATTAAATTCAATAATTTACCAAAAAGTGGAATACCGATTACAATTCAAATAAATTATTAAAAACAGTTTTTAAAAGATACAAAATCAATACCTGGCTTATATGAAACAGAAAAACAAAAGCTAACAAACACAGCAAAACA
Organism: Centropristis striata; assembly: GCF_030273125.1. Taxonomy (NCBI): domain Eukaryota; kingdom Metazoa; phylum Chordata; class Actinopteri; order Perciformes; family Serranidae; genus Centropristis; species Centropristis striata. The sequence continues at coordinate 36,716,989 of NC_081527.1, forward strand.
AAAACAAAAAGCAACAAGAAGTCAGACTCTATACATTCACCTTTCTAAAGACATCTTTCTCAGTTGTTTTTTAAAACTACTTCTGTTCTCCAGTAATAAGAGCTCAGATGGAAGCTTGACATGCTACAAACTCAAAGGATGCACTGTAAAAAATTGCTGTAAGAAAACAGCCAAATTGTGACAGGAACATACTGTTTTCCATTAAAAAGGTATTATACTGTAGAAAACAATGCATTCTGGGCAATATTTGTAGGTAGCTTGCCATTTCCCATAAAATATATGATATATATATCTATGATATTTTCTATTCTTGTCCACATTTTAATGGCTGTATTTTATTTAACTAACTCATTCAGTATATGGTTTATTAAAATTACTGAGGTTACAGTGAAGACAGCGCTTAATTCATAGTAATTGGCTATCAGACAGTAATATGCTCTATTTACAAAAAAATGACTACATTGTTTATTGCAACAATATTGCAACTAGCTTTCTTTGATTTTCTCTAAGGTCTTGATGTAAGTAAAGTTTGTTAACAGTTATGCAAAGAAAGTGTTTTCCAGTACACCTGTTTTTTTCTCTTTTTGTTTTTTTTTGCTGCAAGAAATCTCAAATTCAGCAGTAATTGAAACAGGTGTTACTTGAAAAAGAAAATGAATTCCAGTTTGTAGGCAAGATATAAAGCCTGCCTTCTGTCCCCGATTTAACGACAGAAGAAGAAAAGCAACTTTAAAGTTTTTCTTTTTAAAGGAGAAAAAGAAGCAATAATTAGTTGTTTCTTGTTTAATTTACCCAGAAGCCACTTGCATTTGTTCCTGTCAGAACAATTTTAAATGCGTTCTGAGCAGGAAGAGAGCACAAACTGTATTATAGCGAGGTGCTACATCTCACTTCATTTGTTGTTTTTTTTCTTGTCACCCAATTACCTTTTCTCTTCAGCAAATGGAAGAGACGAGAAGCTTTTCTGTCTTTGCAGTTGTACAGTTTTGATCACTGGTGTTATGATGAGAAATTACAGAAGCTCCCGCAGTGGCTGGTGATTAAGAAGAGAGGAAGGAAGTGATTAATACAGATATATAGATCCAAATAGATTTCTATTAATTAATATTTAAAGCGGTGGCCTGAATAAATCATAAGATGCATATGTTGAACTGTTGATCAGTAATGGTAAAAGATCAAAAGAAAAACATAGAGCCCCTATTGACTATATTTTGTTGTCTCCGTTAGCTTTTCTTTGTTCTGCTGTCAATTATTTACCAAAAACAACAAAAAATACAATATGACAACTGCTTCCTTTTAAGGTAGACTGTGGAGCTTAGCCTTATTCAGCTGGGAGGTGGACCTGTCGACAGGCATTACTTTTTTCTTAAATTTATCTTTTATTAACATTTTTATTATTATACAACATAAGATAGACACAATACAACCACAAACAACCACAGTATAATAGATCAGACATAACAAACCACAACAAACACCACAAGACACGCATACAAACACATACACTCATATACAAAATCAAATTACAAACACTAATTGTTCTTTTCAAAATAATGTGAATTTCATAATCTTTTTCAAGTTAATTTACATGGAAACAAGTTGACAACGTGACAGTGGGCTCTTACAGGGCTGCAGAGCAAGGCTCGTTCAAGGCTTGTTCCCAATTTATTCCAAAATTATCATCATTCATCAAATCGGTCATTCGCTCCATTCCAAGGAGATCAAAAAATTAAAGTAACCATGATTCTTTTGAAAAACAATTTCTCTTACGTGTCTTCCAATTCATCAAAATCATTCTTTTGGCAACCAAAAAAAAAAAAAATGTCGACAGGCATTACTAATAAATATTTAGAAATAGCAAATTCATGGTGTTGTGGTCTTCTGCATCAAGGTTGCACATGATTTGTGTTCAGAGATGGTCTTCTGCAGACCTTGGTTATAACGAGTGGTTATTTTCTCAATCACTCAAGTGGTTATTTTTTCAATCCAAAGAAATTATTAAAAACAGTTTTTAAAACAAAAAAAAATAAGCTATATCGTGTCACCCAAGGCTATTGTCTTTACGAAAATCTTTCGTGAAAAATAATGAATCATTTTTCTTCATTTTTCTTCATCTAACGCAGGGGTGTCAAACTCTGGCCCGCGGGCCAAATTTGGCCCGCAGTGTAATTTTATTTGGCCCGCAAGGCAATACCAAATTATTATATTATTATTGTACTATAAAAGCTGACCCGCCGGTATTATACGGCGCATTTACCGATAATACTAGATTTATTATTGTTATTTTATTTTTAAATGTATTAACCTGTTGAAAAACTATATTTTGATATTTAAATCAGAAGGATGCAAATAGAAAAGGAAAGGAAAACGATTTTTATTTAATTTTTCTTTAATAAATTAATGACATTGATGTGTTTTTTATTTGAAATTTGATTTTGCATGTCTGCACTATTTAGTTATATATTGAATGTTTATAAGCGTTGCTGGTTCCATATTTAATGTTAAAGCAAAACATGTTTGGTATATATTAAAAGGTTTATTTGTTCAATGTTGGCCCGCGATTTTATTCAAGTTTTAAATTTTGGCCCATTGTGTATTTGAGTTTGACACCCCTGATCTAACAAAACAACATGTGAAGAAAAAAATGAACATAAATATATTCTCTTTGCATATCCAAGCCCATTCCTCTGAATACAAACTATGCATCAACATGGTCCTGATGCACCAGGCTTCTTATAAATTAAAGGATAGCAGTAGCACTTGCTCAGCGGCGTCACACTGAACTCACCGCGACCCCTTTCTGTCTCTCTCATCACGTCCTTTGAAACTCTGATGTGCTGCTCCAAACCTCAGGAGGGTAATGGGTGATGGCTCCACAGTGACAGATGAGAGGTGGAGAGAGAAAGAGGCAGATACCTCGACAAAAGAGGGACATAATTACATGCTCTTTGTAGAAGAGCAGAGGGAGAACTTGTGACCTCTCATTTGTCACCCTATGCAGCACATATTTTGTAGTTAACGGCAGAGTTATACATGTTTAAGCAATTTGAATAAACCCGAGGGACAAATGTGTTATATACACTACTGGTCAAAAGTTTTAGAACACACCAACTTTTCCAGAATTTAATTGAAAATGATGCAGTTTAATGTCTCAGTGTACTCTGAAATTAATGCACATTTGCAACATTTAAAATTCTTTATTGAGCATGATAGTGTTTTGAAAGTAAAAAAAAGATTCAAAATCACATTTTATGTTGGACTAAATGACTAAAAAAGATACAAAATGATCAAAAAAAAGACACAAAATGACAAAAAAAGACACCAAAAGACACAAAATGACTTAAAAAAGACACAAAATGACCAAAAAAAGACACCAAAAGACACAAAATGACTAAAAAAAGACACAAAATGACCAAAAAAAGACACAAAATGACTTACCAAGACATGAAAAGAATTAAAAAAATGGACAAAATAGCCCAAGACTCCATAGAGTTAAGTTGTTAACCCATTTCTTGTTCCCTGAAAAAGGCCTACTTGTATAATTCTGAAATGTACATTATTTTCCAGTTTTGGTTAAGCTTACCTTTTTTTATTTACCTCTGGCAGTTCACCACTTACCTTTGTACCCTTTCAAGCTGTTCATTTGCTTGAATTTCAATAAAAAACTGGAAAAATTGGGGTGTTCTAAAACTTTTGACCGGTAGTGTATATATATGTATACAACACAGTAGTCAATCAGATGCCCGGGTATGTTGAAAGGAAGAAAATCTTTGTGAGGAGGATAAAAGACGCATTCGGCTTGTTTCATCTGGTGAAAATCAATGTACACAAACAACAGTAGAACTTCTCTGGTCACGGTGCTTTGTAATGTAGAACATAATGACTGCTGAGCTTTCTGTAGCAGTGTTCTGCAAGTCCCTGAGCATTTTTATTGTAAATTCCACATTTTGCCCTTAAATTATCATTCCTCTGATGCGCCAGAGTTTAATTGAATCAAGCATCATTGAACCCCATTTAAAATCAAGTTGAATGATTTGTTCATATGCTAATTAAAAAGACTTATCTCAAATGCAGCCTCCGCTCCACTTCCCGTTCCTCTGCATCCCTCGCTCTTCCTGCATGCTCTTCACTTTAAAAGCACTCATTAACAAAAATCTCAGACAAGTTGGGGAGAGAGGACAAAAGAGAAAAAAAAGCTAAGCTTAAGCCTCTAAATGAGGGCTGATTAATTATGAGGCTGGCCGCACAGGACAAGAAATGCTGCTCCAATTTATATTGCATCATACCTTCAGCCGGGATATGTGGCCATCAGACAGGAGAGAAATGCCTAGAAAATGTTCATTTCAACTGAAAATTCAAGGTCACTTTAGAAAGAGGGATTTTTCTTTTTCGGACGCTTTCACAACCCAAAGTTTAGTCAATTTAAATTGTACTGGACTAAATCAACCGGGTCCGAGGCCACTTGCAAGAGGGGTTCATGTCTGTTTTCTTTCCAAACAAACCCTAGTGCGATTTGATTGCACTGTGAATGTCATCTGGCCCAAGTACAGGAAATGAACCAAAATACAGCAGATTGTTGGCTGCACGCACGTTTTATGAGATGCAACACGACAGCAAGACTGACTTGCTGTCCGATATCTGCTTGACATCTCAAAAAAACACATACAGGAGATGCTGAATAAAGTCCACAAAAACAATCAAGACATCAGATCAACTGGAGAAGAAAGGATTCATGTGCACAATCAGTACAGACTCAAGGTTCAAAAAAACTTTGACAGCATTATTTCACAGTCAGTGCGTTAACATGCACAGTTTAATCGAGCTATGCTTAAAAATCGATATTGGCGTCTAATAGGACTTCTGTCCTTGTCCCAGTTTACATGCAACTGAGAAAATCGAATAGCTGACGGGAACATGTCCTCCTCCTCAACACTGGGTGGAGATATGTGTCGTTTCAACAGTTCAACACTTTGTGCCATCGCTACCTGGTCGCTACTGACCGGCTAATGTGCTATCGCATGGGTGGCCAACCCGAGGCTACAGAGCCTCATGTGACTCTTTAGGTCGCCTGCAGTGGCTCCCATGGCTAAGACAAAAAAAATTATATTGATATTTTTACATTAAAATGTTCATTTATCAATGGTGTAGACCAAAAGCTATTTGTATTCCTCAATTGTAAAATTGTATAGCCTTTTTACAGCATATTTTAAAAAAGTTTTGACATTTAAGTCAACTAAAATGTGCTTCATAGTTTATGTAAGTCTCCGGCCCGGCGCCTTAACCTTTAAGTTTTGCCAACTTTGAGTTTAGTTTTCAGTTCCCCGATATAGACTAGTTTTTAAAATCATATTAATAAATGCCAATCAATATGACTATCAATAATGTTGGTAGGCTAATTTAGACTTATTAGGCTGTTTCATTTTCATTTTAGGCTCAATATAAGGTTTGTGGCTCCATTCCGCGATTTTGGCCAACAGTGGCTCTTTAGTTAGTAAAGGTTGCCCCCCCCCGTGCTATCGGTTAATGTGCGGCCGGCTAATGCGACCGTTTTTTTTTAATGTTTTTGTTCCGGGGTCATACGTCAGCGCGGAGGATGGAGCATGCGTTGTCTTGTCATACATGCCTTCCAATCGCATTATCTGGGTGTCCTAATCGGAGTAACACATTTACATGCACTTCAGTTGTCCAGTTATAGTCAGATTAAGGCAATAATTTGTTATATTTTTTTTTCAAGTGTATTCACCTCCGTGTATCTTTGTTAAGTCCATGTTCACATTTTCCACCGCCAACTTTCCAGCCAAAAAGAAATAATACTGCAAGTATATTTCAAGCCCTCCACCGTCATACACGCCCCTACGCTAATCTTTTTTTATTTTGTCCGCTTACATTTCTGCACTGTGAAAGCAAATCAGACTAAATACAAAACAAACCAGAAGTTTAAATTTCACTCTAATTCGGACTAACCAAACAGACTTGGGTTGTGAGAGCGAACTTAAAACTGTTCCCTGGACCAATATATCAAATATGTAGCAAATGTACACAAGGCAGGGAGGTGGAATATAGAGACATTTACTAAGACAGTAGTGAGGATCAGGCTGTTGCAACTAACAGGAAAATCAAAAAACCAAGAGAGGTGCACTTCAGTCGACTAGTCCTTATCGTGTCACTTGTGACTGGCAGCCTTTATTCCTTTTTTATTTCAGTTCAACTTTAGTAATAATGGAACATTTTCATGTCACCAGGTCATGCCTGGTGAGGACCAACAGGGTCAAGATGTTCTTGTATTAGTGGATCTTCAGAACATTACAGCAACACATCAATACCTCCTGCTGTAGCAGAATAACCTGGTTGTCTATTTTGAAGTCCTTATGACATCTCCCTCATATTTTTCCTTAATCGTGTGACATTTTCCATTCAGGTCAAAGGAAATTGGTAAGGAAGACATTTTCTTTTCTTTTTGTCAGGCTCGGGCAAAAAGGAGGACTCAGATGCAGATAGGCATCAGTAATGACTAAATATAAATAACTTTATTTATCTGAATAGATTTCTCTTAGACAGAATGATAAATAAACAGGCTATGAACATCTAGAAGGTCCGAAGACACACACTGTAAAAAAAAGACTTTTGTTTTTACGGTAAAAAACTGGCAGCTGTGGTTGCCAGAACTTTACCGTAATAAATACGGTGCAACTTTTTGTAACATTACGGTATAATGATATTAGCACTGTTGATTTCACGTTTAAGGTTGCCATTTTAGTCCATATTTTACCGTATAAATAAAACGTTTTTCCATCAAAAGAAACTTTGTTCTGCCATGTAACTGACAAGAAAATACTTTATAAATGCTGCATAAATTAAAGATTTTACCATTAAATATTACAGTTTATTTCTGTTGGAGATATGGTGTTTAGTACATTTAACAGAGAGAAAAAATATTTTTACAAAAAATGAATGCAAAAATGATGGTATGTACATCATATTTTTTGCTACAAACACTGTGCCAGTGTATTTTACAGTGGAGTAATGTATTTAAAAAATAAATAAAAATTTAAAAAATAATGTTTTGGCTGATATATACATTTACAGTGTTTCATTGTTACTGAAACTGAATTAACTCATTTATCATTTTACGGTCTTTTACTGTCATGGTTTAGCAGTTTTTCACCGTAAAAAATCTACAGACATTTTTTGCAGTGCACAAAGAACACAAAAACAAACACAGAACCTAAAGCGCTCCCGAAGGAGGACAAATATCTACTCTGATCTGATCAGGAATACTAGATGAAAATGTATAAAACAAAACAAAATCACTCCGAAGAGGAAAAGCACACAGGCTATGAAATATTCTACTCTTATCTATGTTACAAAATTTACAAAAAGAAAACGCTCCAAAAGGAGGAAAACAACACTACAAAAATGACTCTGACTTAAAGATTTTAAGAAAAATAAAGAAGCTACCCAGAAAACTATGAACAAGAAATCACTCTGTTTCAGAGGAAAACCAATTCAGAAAACGGGAAGTTACTTTTCAAAATAAAACCGGAAGTTACTTTACAAAATAAAATTCCACTGCAGCCCAGGTCAGTAACAGGCAAGAGAAAAGTGCAGATATTGTGTTTTTTTAGTCATATTGTGTCTTTTTTGGTCATTTTGTGTCTTTTTTTGGTCATTTTGTGTCTTTTTTTGATCATTTTGTTTCCTTTTTTGTCATTTTGTCTCTTTTTTGGGTGATCTGAACTGTGCATGTGAAATTCTGTTCAGTGAGCGGGGGTCGCGGACAACATGCATGTTAAATTGGGGGTCGCGACTCAAAAAGGTTGAGAACTACTGCTCTAGTGGCCATAGTTAGTATGAAGCGAGAAAGGAGGAAGTGAGGCAACTGAGTATAAAGATTGCCAAAGTCCACATGGGGAGGTAGCTGCAGTGGTTGAATGGGTCAGAAAATACAGGACTTTGACCAAAGAGACAGCTGTTTTGTCCCGTTAGCCAAAAGTCTAGATTGTTAATTTAAAGTTAAGTGTTGAACAACTTATTTTAACCCAAACGTTATTTAAAACAGTCATATTTCATAAGAAATCTTATGAACCATGCATACGTTCTCATTAGTTATTATATGGACTTCTGTATGAGCAGTGGTGGAACAAGTATTCAGATCTAAGATCAGATTCAGATGACTGGCACACAATGACATAAGCAGCACTGACAACCTGGTAGGTAATGAATGGAAATGTGCCGATTATATACTGCAGGCTGGAAGTGGAAACAGCTGGTCAGGTGACTGAGACAGGTGGGGAAGTGTGGGCTCATCTGGTGGATGGATGAAGAATGGAGATGCAGGGAAAGAGAGAATGTGGCTGAAAGGGCGGACAGAGAGACAGAGAGACAGATGGGAAAAGCAGGACTGAGGCATATAATCTATACTAGCTCTGTATCTATGGGATCTTTGGTTGCATTCTTCATCTTCTCAGTAATGTCTGTCTGTGAGACCTGGATAATGTGATGCAGGTTCACACGTAGCTTTTCTAAAACAGTTTAAATAGATGGCATTCTGGGCTTTACATTTACATTTAGTCATTTAGCAGACGCTTTTATCCAAAGCGACTTACAGGAAGAGTAAAAAGCAAACAATCAAGGTATAGTGCAATAAGAGCTATTAGTGCATCAATAAGTGCTAGTGACAATTCTTTGAGGAGTAGACTTATCATGTGGTCTAGGAGAGAAGATGCTCTCTGAAGAGCTGAAGGTCTTCAGGAGGTTTTAAAGGTAGAGAGGGACGCCCCTGCTCTGGTAGGAACTGGTAGTGTGTTCCACCAGCGGGGAACAAGAAATGCAAAGAGTCTGGATTGCCTTGGACCAACGGGGGCCAGAGCCAGGCGCCGTTCATTGGAAGAGCGCAGCGGTCGTGAGGTAGCATATGTCTGAATCAGGTTCAGGTAGGTAGGAGCAGTACCGGAGACTACTTTGTAGGCAGCATTAGAGATTTAAATTAGATGCTGCAACAGGTAGCCAGTGGAGCTCAATGAGCAGCGGAGTGACATGTGACCTTTTTGGCTGGATGTAGACCAGACGCGCCGCGTTCTGGATCATCTGAAGCGGTTTTACTGTGCAGGCTGGCAGGCCTGTCAGGAGGGCATTACAGTAGTCAAGTTTTGAGATGACAACAGCTTGTGTCAGGAGTTGAGTGGCATGTTGAGTTAGGTAAGGTCTGATTTTTCTGATGTTGTAAAGTGCAAAGCGGCATGACCGGGTAACCGAGGCGACATGACTGGAAAAGGTGAGTTGGTCATCAATCATCACCCCTAAGTTTCGCACCACCTTGGTGGGTGAAAGACACAGGGAGTCAATCTTGATGTTGATGTTGTGGTGTATTGTGGGTTTAGCAGGGAGGACCAGCAGTTCAGTTTTTGAAAGGTTCAGCTGGAGGTGATGTGCCTTCATCCAAGTGGCTCCATGTCAGAGAGGCAGTCAGAGACCCGAGCAGAGACCGATGGGTCATCAGGAGGAAATGACAGATAGAGCTGAGTGTCATCTGCATAGCAGTGGTAGGAAAAGCCATGTGAGCGGATAACCTCACCCAGAGAGGTGGTGTAGATAGCGAATAGCAGGGGTCCCAGCACTTTCCCAGGGCTTTATGTTACCTGCCAATGTATTTTAGGGGGATGGAGGCTGGGATATACATCTTGAGCCTATTGGATGTGGTTAGACTTATATAGGCGACAAGAGGTTCGGAAAAGGTTGTGACATTTGCAATAAAAACTAAGACCACGATCTTTACCTTAACTTGGGTAGGAACATTTTGCAACTTGGCAGATATATACTATTGTGAGAATGACCACAATTACGGCTGGATAGTACAGCAAAGAATGATCCAAGGCAGGTTTGCGGTGGGTCACAGAGACAATTCTTTATTCAACCATGACAGCATAGAGTCCTCAGTACAAAAAGCCACCCCGGTTGTTAAAATGGCGCCTATTTATAGGGTGTCCCAGCTAATGACTGAGGGAGATTCCATCTACCGGGATCCACTGCCTAACAACATGCTGAACCCACCATTTTATTTCTGCATTCACCCAAACCTCATCAATACTCTATATACACCCCATTTACATCCGCTAACAAAGAAAATTCCAACCTGGTCTCACAGGAATCCGTGAAATAGCCACGGATTTGCTTAACTCAAAATCCGTGGAATAGCCACGGAATCACTCAAATTTCCGTGAAACTGACACGGATTTTGCTACAATGCAAGTTAATGCCAGTCATTTCCCGTGGCTATTCCATGGATATTTGTTCCTATTGGTTTGTTCCAAGTCACGTGACTTTCAAGGTCCCGGCGGTCAGAACAAAAAACATGGCGGACAGTTCTCTCATTTTTAGTGAAAAAAATCAATATTTTGACTTAGTTTCTGCATAAAAATTGATTTTGATCACATTTCTAGCGAGAAATATATGTTTTATTTTCTAAATATTCACTCAGTGAATGTACATAATCACTTTGTATGTTGGAATAGCCACGGGATATGACTGTCATTAACTTGCATTGTAGCGAAATCCGTGTCAGTTTCACGGAAATTTGAGTGATTCCGTGGCTATTCCACGGATTTTGAGTTAAGCGAATCCGTGACTATTTCACGGATTTCTGTGAGACCAGGTTGCACACTCAGTCTAAAGTGCGTGGTGCCAGGTGTGCAAGCCAGGTGACGATGTGCTCTTCGTCACAACTGTATACAATATTTCTGCATTACGTTGATAAATCGTTTCTCCCAAACACATTCTGCTCTTGCAAAAAAACAGAATAAAAATGTAATTACTTGTGGACAGAGTTGGACAAAAAAAGGTCCAAGTGTGTGTTTGTGCATTATGGATTTGATTGACTGTCTTCCCAGGTGACTGTCCAAGCCACCTGTATCACTCTGACCGCCATGAGCGGGGACCGCTGTTACGTCACAGTCTACCCTCTGAAATCTCTCCGCCACCGCACGCCGAGAGTCGCCATGATCGTCAGCATCTGCATTTGGATCGGTACGTCCTGTTAGTTTCATGGAAATTTTCCTTTGAGCACATCTAGTCTTTCAATTAATTCAACACAAAGCTAATTAATAATTAGGACCAATTGTATATAAAGTAGGGAAACTGCACTCAAAAAAATAATTAAGCCAAAAATGTGGACTTTATGTAATTTAATTACATGTAAATTTTCCATGTCATTTTGTTACATACGTTGAATGTAAAAGGTCAAATTAAATGCAATGTTTTTCTTTCATTTGAAAGTAATATAGATAAATTAAATAACGTTAATGCAAATTTCTACATAAACCGAATGTGTAAATTTACTTAAAGTTTATGTATACTTTTACATAAACCTTATGAGTTTAAGCACCAAATTGGGGCAACAGATTACTGTTTAGGGAACACATATTCAACATTAATTAGTTGCTTATTAGCATGCAAATAAGTAACATATTGGCTCTCAATTAGTCATTATTAAGTAGTTATTAATGCCTTATTCTACATGGCCTTATTATACAACCAGTAAGACATTAACTAAGAGTTTTCCCTCAATAACCTCAGAATTATTGCTTATTAGTAGTAAGTAAGGAAGTTGTTGTATATGAGTTATGATCTTAATAAGCTTTACTTTGTATGGACTTTATGCCTCTTTAACTTTATATGTAATATTGAATGAACTCATAAGGTTTATGTACAAGTATACATAAACTTTAAGTAAATTTACACATTAAGTTTATGTAGAAATTTGCATTAAAGTTATTTAATTTATCTATATTACTTTTAAATGAAAGAAAAACATTGCATTTAATTTGACCTTTTACATTCAACGTATGTGACAAAATTACATGGAAAATTTACATGTAATTAAATTACATAAAGTCCACGTTTTTGGCTTAATTCTTTTTTTGAGTGTGTGTGCATAATCTGATTTTCTTCTCTTCCCAGGCTCCTTCATCCTCTCCACCCCGATTTTAATGTACCAGCGTCTGGAGGAGGGCTATTGGTACGGCCCGAGGCAGTACTGCATGGAGAGATTCCCCTCAAAGACTCATGAGAGGGCTTTCATCCTCTACCAGTTTATTGCTGCCTACCTGCTGCCTGTTCTCACTATCTCCTTCTGCTACACTCTGATGGTGAAGAGAGTGGGCCAGCCCACTGTGGAGCCTGTAGACAACAACTATCAGGTATGGACAGAGTTTGTTTTGTGCATATTTACTGTAATTAATTGACTGCAAGGCCTTGCTCCTAATTGTCAGCTAATTAAAAGTTAAAAAGCCTGTGGCACTACCTGTCCCTTTCTAATATTTATTATCTTTCTTTGATGTTGACTGCCTCTGAACGTGTCTTTAAAAGCACCTTCCTTTAATGAGACTTATAACCAAACTCTGCAGTTAACTTGGAGCTTTTCATGTCTTTTTGTTCGTTGTTTTAGTTTTACAGCCTGTGACTTCAATGTCTTGGTAAACCCTCACCCTTTATAGTGTTTAACAGCAGCAGACGTCTGTGTTTAGTGAAAAAGATCTATAAAAAACAACTGTGCACTACCTGCTCATCACACTCAGGTACATTTAGCAACTAGCTGGTGGACACAGAGGTGAATTTAGCAGCTCAAGAGCTAAATATGTCCTCCAAGAGTTGGTGGAGACCAAAAACAGCGCTTCAAGAAGATTAATCAAGTTGCCAGACTAACCCAAACTGGCAACTGTTTGCTTAAAGGTTTGTTAAATCAACTCAAAGGGTGATATTTCAGCTTAATTACACTCTCCACAACTGGCTAAAACAATTGAAGGCGTTATGAGTTTGTGTTTGTGTAACTGTATGGATTGAATTTGGGGTCGCGAGATGATTTCTGGGGGTCGCCAAAAAATTTTGATTCTGATCCATCTCAGCCCCAATAAATTTACTAAGTCATAAAACCAGATAGATGAAATAGATTTCATATCAACCAAAAAGGTTTATGTTTGAAAAAAGTTGTCAAAGACGAAAACTAAGGACATTTTCACTATAATTTTAGTTAGTTATGTAACCACACAATACAGTTTCAGTTCGTTATCGTTTTTTAAAAAACTCCCGTTTTTATTTTTATTTCAGTTAACGAAAATGTTTTTTCAATTCTAGTTTTCGTTATTTCGTTAGTTTTCGTTAACTGAAATAACCTTGGTCTGAACACACCTTCAGCAAACTCCTCTCATGTTTCCCTCCGCAGGTCAACCTGCTGTCTGAGAGAACGATAAGCATCAGGAGCAAAGTCTCCAAGATGGTGGTCGTCATCGTCCTCCTCTTCGCCATCTGCTGGGGTCCCATCCAGATCTTTGCCCTCTTTCAGTCTTTCTATCCCAACTACCAGCCCAACTACGCCACATACAAGATCAAGACGTGGGCCAACTGCATGTCCTACGCCAACTCTTCGGTCAACCCAATAGTTTACGGTTTCATGGGAGCCACTTTCCAAAAGTCCTTCAGGAAAACCTTCCCGTTTCTCTTCAAGCACAAGGTCAGAGACAGCAGCATGGCTTCCAGGACCGCCAACGCTGAGATCAAGTTCGTTGCTGCAGAGGAAGGCAACAATAACAATGCAGCAAATTGAAAAAAGATTTGTATTTGCAGGGAGACGATTAAAAATGATGAACGGTTTCCAGCCGTGGGTTCATTGTGTCAAAGTCTTCATAGAGCAGCTGGCTGCGTTGAAAGGACAGACTGTGCTTGGCAGACACATTGTAGTTATGATAATGAATACAACTAATTAATGAATTGATGTGGGGAAACAGAGACTCATAATACAGATGGACACTAACAGCGTTTGGCACAATATGTTACCTGTTTTGAATGCCAAGGCCAGGCAGCGTTGGCGCCCAGCACCGTGCATCGGGCTGGCAAACACCAAAGCCAAATAACAGACGACACATCTCATGACGAAAGAGGAACATTTGTGTGTGTGAGCTGTCAGCAGGAGCTCTAATCCCTGAAACATCATGGCTGACAAGGTCTGCAGCTCTGGCTATGCAGCTATCCAGCATTTGGACAGCTGATGATATTATGTATTCTGAGAGTAATGCATACTGGGAATGACTGAAAGCTGAAAGTGCATTTTGAATGGACAGTTAATACACCAGAACAGATGCCTGCAGACATGTTGTTTTTGTTCATGTTGTTGACATTTATTCCAATCACTGGAGAGAAAAAGAAAATCTTTCTGTGTTATTTTGGGAAACAGCTAACATTTGTTAAAGGAATAGTTGGACATTTTGAGAACTTTTTTTTGCTTTTTTGCAGAGTAACATGAGAAGATTGTGACCGCTCTCATGTCTGAGACAGCTCACACTGTAAAAAATGTCTGTATAAATTACAGTAAAACAATGTCAAATTGCATCAGAAATAGGGCGTAAAATCAAAGAAAAAGAATAACACAAAACTTTTACTGTCATAAACTGTAGGAAACACACAGTTTTGCTGTAAAAATATAACATTTTCCTGTAAAGTTATAACGGGATTATTCAGTCTAAATTACAGTTTTTGCTGATATTTACATTTAAATTTACAGTAGAAAACCCACTCACTGTATTTTTTACGGGGAAGTTCTGGCAACCACAGCTGCCGGTAATTTACCGGTAATTTACTGTAAATTTAACAGATTATTTTTTACTGTGCACCTGGCAATGTCCAAAGTTAAAAACTGTGTTAAAAACTAATATGCTGACCAGCACCTCTAAAGCTCATGAAGTAATATCAGATTTGTTTAAGTTAATCAAGAAAGAGTCGCAGCACATAACTCTCCATAAAACTGCAACCTTTATCAATTATGTAAAGGCATTAAATAATAAAAAGGAAATAAAAATGGCCTTTTTATAGTAGACAAACAATATACAAAGGTATATAAGGTGTATTTTCTAACTTTACACAGGGACAGGTTAGCTTATTCCCCGGCTTTGTAGCCTTTATGTTAAGGTAAGATATAAAAATGATATTGAAGTTACTGTAATCATGAGTTTCCAACTTGTAAATTGAGTTAATTGCAAGTTGTACCAAACAAACATTGATGCCACAATGTCATTTTAGCCACATTATAACATGTAGTATGGAAATTTGGTTTCCCTCCTCCAGTGAGAATGATCCCAAAATCCATTTTTTGGATGCTCATTTTGATGGATTTTCCACTCCTAGCTTGACAACACAACTTCAGTATTCTTCCTCAGCTTTGCATGAACTCTTTTGGCAAATAATTGAATATAACAGACATTAATTTCTATGTAAAAGTCCCACACTCCAGCTTTAATTAATGTGTGTTCTCAGATTTTTAATTCTGAAATGACCAACTCTGTAACCATTTTAGCTGCCAACCCTGTTTAGTTGACAACTCTTCAGTTGTCTTTAACATGACAGTCTTCTCTTTCCTTCTCATGTGGCGTTGACAACTTTAGTTGACAAATCTTTCGTTGACAACCCTTTTTTCTTGTTTTCAACATGCCAGTCCGTCTCATGTGGCGTGCATGCAGCATAAACACACCGACATGAGAGATTCTCCAAATTGTCACGCTCTTTCTTAAAAAAAACTAGGGTAACACTTTACAATAACCATCATTTATAGATGGTAAATACACCATTTATAAATGGTAAACAGGTAGTTTATTAATGTTTAATCATCATTTATAAACCATATATAGGCCATTTAGAATGGTGAATAGAAAATGTAATGATGTTGAACTATAATTTATAAATGCCAAATAGATTTCTTTACCATAAACAATAATCATTACTTTATTAATAGCTTTACACTCATTATAACATTTTTAACACCATATTAAGTATGTAAATGATTTCGGTAACACTTTACAATAACCATCTAAGTGATGTTTATAGATGGTTTATAAACCAATTATTATTAACCATTTACAAAATTCTATACATATTTAATCTTTAAATGTTTTCAAGCAATTTCTTAAAGGTATAAGAATAATTTTGAAATCATTTACATACTTAATATGGTGTTTAAAAAGTTATAATGAGTGTAAATCTATTAATAAACGAATAATTATGTTTTTTTATGCTAAAGTAATCTATTTGGCATTTATAAATTATAGTTCAACATTATTACATTTTCTATTCACCATTCTAAATGGCCTATATACGGTTTATAAATGATTATTAAACATTAATAAACCATCTGTTTACCATTTATAAATGGTCTTTTTACCATCTATAAATGATGGTTATTGTAAAGTGTTACCATGATTTCAAAATGATTTGTATACCTTTAAGAAATTGCTTGAAAACATTTAAAGATTAAATATGAATAGAATTTTGTAAATGGTTAATAATAATTGGTTTATAAACCATCTATAAACATTACTTAGATGGTTATTGTAAAGTGTTACCAAAACTAGCTGTCTTTGGATGACATTCATTGGTTGTTGGGTGGATCAGACACCCAAATAACCAACACACACACACAAAAAAAAGTTGTACAACCATTTTAGTTTTCATCCCCAATATTGTGAGGCCATTCTGCAAATCCCTCCCTGTTGTCTGTCTCAGACTGTGTTGAAAGCCTGCATCTGAAAATAGAGCAGGATGTTTGTTTCTTCTCTATGTCTTCAGGACAACACGGGGTTAAAGTTTGTTTTTGGTGAGAATCCAATGACACAAAGCCAGCATCCGACTGAATGAAAGTTTTTCTGCTGCCAAATGTGATGAGTGGAAGCTGGCTGAAGCCGAGGTTAGGACCGGTGAAGCATGCACACTGTTTACTTTTCTTTTGTGTCCCACTCACAAACATTCACACCTTCCCAGTGAGTTCATGTGCACAGTGACGGGACACACATGCACACACACTGCAAAAAAAGAAAAGTTGGGTGAACTAAAAATTTCAAGGCAACAAACTTCGATAAAATTTTAAGTTGGACAATTAAACTAAATATTTAAAGTTTTGGGTAACACTTTACAATAACCATCATTTATAGATGGTAATTAGATAGTTTAATGTTTAATCATCATTTATAAACCGTATATAGGCCATTTAGAATGGTGAATAGAAAATGTAATAATGTTGAACTATAATTTATAAATGCCAAATAGATTACTTTACCATAAACAAACATAATTATTACTTTATTAATACCTTTACACACATTATAACATTTTTAACACCATATTTAGTATGTAAATGATTTCAAAATGATTCTTATACCTTTAAGAAATTGCTTGAAACCATTTTAAGATTAAATATGTATAGAATTTTGTAAATGGTTAATAATAATTGGTTTATAAACCATCTATAAACATCACTTAGATGGTTATTGTAAAGTGTTACCAAGTTTTGTTATTGAGTTTGCTCAACTCTGAATTCAGATTTGTCAACTCAACTGTAAATTGTACTAACTTATAATTTTACATTGTAATAACTTTTAATCCTTACTTCTTCTAACTTCTGCAATTTGCTGAATTGGCACGATTGTAACGCCGCTATGAAATGTCAGCTAATGTTGTGACCACAATTTTGAGTTAGCATTGATACGCTAATGGCTACTCTTGTAGCTGTAACAAGCAGAGCCGCTAGCATCAGTTAGCCGCTAGCATCAGTTAGCCGCTAGCTTTCGCTAATGACCGAATTTCACAACAAAGAAATAAGAGTTATCAGAACTATTGTCCCTTGTTGTGAACCCCAACTTAAAGATATAAGTAACAACAACTCACCAACTTGTTTTTGAGCAGACAACTGGCTTCCTTTGTTGTGCTAACTTACATTATTGCCCTAAATGTCAATAATTTATATTTCCAAGTTTTACCAACTTAAATCACTGTTTTAGGCCAAAAAATACAAGCTGGCTTTTTTGCAGTGCAGGCATGCACATGCACTTTCACCCAGTACATCCAGGTGTTGTTTATTGAAATCAGTTGTCACATCTTTGAGGAACACCCTAATATGGTCTTGTCAGGTGGATAAATGGTGGAGGCGACCCACATGGTCTGCTCCTTGTATTTTGAAAGACAACTTGTTTAGGAATCATCTGTCTGGAGATGGAAATAAAGCCTTTCATTGTTTATATAAGACCTGCCAGCTCACTGCTTCCTGGATGCAGTCCTTTCCTCTCCATCCCACACACTGACATTCAAAACCCAGATATCATGGAAAATCTGCTAATGCAATTCTCATTTGAATTTTAGATCTTTGCTGTCATCAGGGCTTTATTTGAATTACATCAGAGTGTCTTGAAAGGAAAACCAGAGTGCTTTTGGTTGCCTTAATTAGCTATAAATAGGTGACACAAAGTGCTCTCAATAATCCAAATAACATTTGGGCACATTTTGCGAACGGAAGTGGACTAAACTTTATCTATTGCTTCATTTATGTCTTATGATGTTACCTAACAAGTTCAGTCGTAGATACTAATTATATATGTAACCTTGGACACAGTTTTAGCACCTTGAAGCCACACAAATTAACAAGTTTTTACTTTCGCTGACTTTAAATCCATTTAATTAATGCTATATTTTGGCAGGGAGTGATAAGCCCTGCATATAATTATAGCAGGCAAAAAGAAATGTCACTCAGTTTCATCAGCAAATTCAGCGTGAAATAAATGACACGACATGAAGTGCGTCACATCTAATCGCCGTTTATTTTTATCTAATTGCTTCTCTAAAAGATGTCAACATGCTTAATTTAATGCAAATGAGTGATTGTTGCTTTTTAATGTGTGATAATTGTGCTGCACTCCTTCCACAGAGAGTTATGTACATCCATTAGGACTGAGTCATTGATTATATGTATGTTTCCTGCTTTACATGAAGTATTCTCTTGTATCTACGCCTCTTCTGACATTGTGATTCTACTACATGTCTGAAATATCTTCACTAAAGCTTCAACCTTTAACAGTAAAACAAAGTGACCATTAAGTGTTTGGGGAGGCCAAATGACTTCACCAGCAACAATGACTGGATCATTTCTCAGGGTTATGTGAAATCATGTCTGCAGAAAGTTTACTTTAATTGTTGAACAAAGGGATTAATGGAACCATTTAAAACTCATTTGTTGGTGGCAATCATGCGTTATCCTTCAAATAATGATGTTGCTATTGTTGAACCCTACATAGCTTCATGTTAGCTCAATTAATGTTTGACATTTGTACTGGGAATCCTCTGGAGACTATGTTTTTCTTTCTTGCTGGCCATTAAACAACAACAACAAAAGATTTGTTTGCTTAGTGGTTGATTTTCTGAGTCTGTCTTCTTAGCAAGTCAGTTGTCTGCAGTAGAATTGTGGTGCCAGTCCAGGAGAGATTTATGTACGGGCACAATTTGGTAAACATTCATGTTTATTTGTGCAACATGCACCAGTGTAAACAATACCGGAATTTCCTTCCGTCATCAGCCGCGTTGGAAATAATAGATATGGCTGCTTTGTACCTGACTGGAAGTCCGAGATAAGTTGTTGTGTCTGGATCAACCTGGTCTCACAGGAATCCGTGAAATAGCCACAGATTCGCTTAACTCAAAATCCGTGGAATAGCCACGGAATCACTCAAATTTCCGTGAAACTGACACGGATTTCGCTACAATGCAAGTTAATGACAGTCATATCCCGTGGCTATTCCAACATACAAAGTGATTATGTACATTCACTGAGTGAATATTTAGAGAATAAAACATATATTTCTCGCTAGAAATGTGATCAAAATCCATTTTCATGCAGAAACTTAGTCAAAATATTGATTTTTTCACAAAAAATGAGAGAACTGTCCGCCATGTTTTTTGTTCTGACCGCCGGGACCTTGAAAGTCACGTGACTTGGAACAAACCAATAGGAACAAATATCCATGGAATAGCCACGGGATATGACTGTCATTAACTTGCATTGTAGCGAAATCCGTGTCAGTTTCACGGAAATTTGAGTGATTCCGTGGCTATTCCATGGATTTTGAGTTAAGCGAATCTGTGGCTATTTCACGGATTCCTGTGAGACCAGGTTCGTCTGGATCCATAACATCACCTGGAGGTGCACACAGTTCGGTGACTTTCACCGCCTTCTCCAGGAGATGACAAACTAAACAGATATTGCTGTGATTTATTTGCAATAAATGGATCAAAAGTCGGCCAAAATAACGACATCATGTTGCGATTTGTAAAAGTCTGTTGCCCATTCATTGTCAGGTCTGTTTGCGAAACAAGATAACAACTTTTTAAATGCTATGCAGGTCAATATGCTTTTGCGATGCACAAGAGAACCTCGAAATCTTTGCACTTTATTTGTACAACCCTAATTCGAAAGAAGTTGGGACGCTGTGGAAAGTATAAGTTATTAAAAGAATGCATCAACTTCTGACCTCAGAGTTTATATTTACGATACAAAAGATTTTAGTTTGAGCATTTAACTCTTTAAACCCACCTGCCTGGTTAGACCAAAACAGCTCTTTAACAGAAGAACAGAAAAAGCATGCATGAGGTTTTCATTTGAAAGATAACATCTTCTCGTTTCTGCAGTTGTGCTTGTTTAGCATGTGGCTAAAACCCAACCAAAACAACAAACATTTAACCCTTACCTGGCAGGCAGGTAGGTTTTAGGAGGTTGAATATATTGTCTTTGTACAGTTTTCAATTGAATATATGTCACAAAGGATTAGAAAATTATTGCATGCTGCTTCATTTACGTTTTGCTTTATGTCCCACGAAAAATGTGGCTTCCCATTTGTGGTGAAGACTTCATTAGTCTTGTTTCAACACAAAAGGAACTACTGCATCACAACATGATTTAGTCGACTAAAACAAAGGATGACACTAAAAAAACCCAACCTGTGACAGATGACAAGGAACTGCTCATCATAAATCAGTTTGGTAGCATTCGACCACCAACTACTACGTCTGCAGAATAAAAAGAATAGCTTCCTCTTCAAATGTCAGGGATTGCCACAAATGTCATGGTGGGAGACACGACATGAGTGCATTTCATTTATTATTTTTCTAATTTTGTGCTCTTCTGCGTCATCTGCATCTGCGTAAAATAAAATATATAATATATTCTACCTAATGGAAATCTTAACAAAAGAAGAGTCCCCATTACTGTTTTTCAGAAGCAGAAAGAACAAAACAAAATGGACAATAACAACTATGAATCATTCCTGAACAGAAGATCTGCCCACACTGTACGCTTAGTAGCAAACACAAACATAAACTCCATTGTTGTTTGTACTGTAGTGTCAGAAAAACACCTATAGTACCATGTTGAGATAAAAAAAAGCCTGCAATAAACCTCAAGTAGACAGAATGTGGGAGGTCTGATTCACTAACAAGGTTAGTAACATAAAGGCTGCAGGGTGCTCAAGTATACTCACTGTACTCAGTGACTGTAGCTTCACCTCTCAATGTTAGCCATTATGCATGCTCCCAGTATAGATTCAATTAGCTTTGTGGTTGAATGAAGACAATAACTGAAATAAAATTGTTCTTGGTAACTTTCCATTAATGCCGAGTTGTATGAAGAACACTGAGTACACATAAACAGGAGTGATGATCTGCAAGCTGCACTTTATAGAGAATTGGGGGACAGGAACAGGGGTCTTTAGGGGGAGATAGCAGGTCAACGGTAGATGCTGTTAAATAATTATGAATTAATTAAAGTGATTAAAGTGAATATATTAGATGAGATTAAATTAGATTAGATTACATTACATTACATTACATTCCCTTTATTGTCATTGTAATAAAAAAATATACAAAGACATTTATGTGTGTTTCTCATATATAAGAGACTTAAAAAAAAAGACTTAATATGTAATAATAAACAGCTTGGGGCGTTCCCGGTGGCACACCTGGTAGAGCGCGTACCATAGAGGCATTGTCCTTGTAAGCGGGCGGCCCGGGTTCGAATCCGACTCAGAGCCCTGTCCCGCATGTCTTCCCCTCTCTCTCCCCCTTTACTCTGCCCTATCAATAAAGCCCAAAAAATGGCCAAAAAATATCTTAAAAAAAAAGATAATAAATAGCTCAAAGGTAAAAGATGAAGTGGTGATGACTGCAAATTACATGTTATTGTCAATTTAGGGTACATACTGCTCTGTCTTTAGTCTGTTTGTCCATGATTTGTGTGACCTGTAGCATTTTCCTGAAGGCAGGAGGGCAAACAGGTGGTTACAGTCTCTGATGACGGCTGAAGCTCTGCCCAGGTGGCGGGTTAGAACATTATGATATGAGAAAATGACAGCATTTGGGCATCTGTTCTTCATCCTACTTGTGCGCATGCAGAGCTCTGTAGTCCAGCTGGACGGCAGTGGGGTGAAGAGGCTGTGTCCGGGGTCGGTCTTTGCAGATGCTTGTAGCTTTGCGGCTGCAGCGGATCTGGTAGATCTCTTCCAGGGATGGGAGCTGTGATCCAATGATCCTTTGGGCTCTTTATGATGCATTGGAGCACTTTTTTGTTCTTGAGGGTGCAGCCCGCGTACTACAATGTAATGCAGTACGTAATGATGTAGTGCAGGGGTGGTCAACCTGTGGCTCCAGAGCCTCGTGTGACTCTTTAGGCCACCTGCTGGGGCTCCCAGTGGCGGAGACAAAAAAAATACATATACATTTTTACATAAAAAATGTAATCAAGCAATGGTGTAGACCAAAAAGTATTCGTATTCTTCAATTGTAAAAAAAAAAAAAAAAAAAGTATATTAATCTTAAATATTTAAAAAGTTTTGACATTTAAGTCAACTAAAATGTGCTTCATAGCTTACGAAAGTCTCCGGCCCGGCGCCTTAACCTTTACGTTTTGCCAACTTTGAGTTTAGTTTTGCGTTTCTCGAGATAGACTAGTTTTCAAAATCTTATTAATACATGCATAATTTGACTATTAATAATATTGGTAGGCTAATTTAGACTTATTAGGCTGTTTAATTTTCTCAATTTTTGCTCAATATAAGATTTGTGGCTCCATTCCGTGATTTTCTCTGGGGTTTTTTTTGGCCAACAGTGGCTCTTTAGTTAGTAAAGGATGCCCACCCCTGATGTAGTGGTAGTTGTGCATCTCAGAAAATGAATCCTCTGAAGGCCTTTCTTGGCCAACACTGTTGTGTTGGTGGATCCTGTCAGGCCGTGGCTGATACGGGATTTGAAACTCAGAAACCCAAACTCGGACAGTCTCCACCCTCTCTCCCACTCTGAGAGTGCGTCTGCAGTCTGGAATCATTTCTTAAGTTTTGTAGGAGTTGGGAACCAGACTGTTGTCTGGGCTCCAGGTCACCAGCCTCTCCACCTCCTCCCTGTGGGCCGTCTCGTTGTTGTTGGCGATCCGGCCAAACACCATGGTGTCGTCTGCAAATGTGATGATGATGTTAGAGTCATCAGCGGGTTTGCAGTCGTGTGTGAAAAGGAAAAAGCCGTGTTTTCATAAGGAATTAAAAACTTTTGACATTTTTTGGAGATTTCTACAAGAATTTTGTTTTTTCAGCGATTTGGATGGCAAGCACTTCTGTTCAGTAATCCTTTGAGAAACCCTCGTTATTGTCAGTATATATAGTGAAGCAGCACATCCTCTGAATGCTCCAAGTCTCTAGTTTATGGTTGTAAAGTTTCATAAGGCTGTGATTATCCTATAATCATATTACACAGTTATATTATATATTATACAGTTAGTTTGTTAGTTAGTTTGTTTCAAGCATACCCCGGCTTACTTTTCATTGTTTGGTACACGGTGCACCATATTTGGCCTCTTTTTTTAAATAATTTTCATTCACATAACTAGAATTTGCACTGTTACAGTGACTAAGCCTCCAGCTGCCAATCTGAGAATCTGCTTCTCAATTTGTGTGGTGTTTTGTCCAGCTGTTTGAGATTAGACAATGATCTAATTGAATTAGATCATCGTCTAATCTTATATACAACACGACCGTTGTCTTGACTGTGTTGTAAATGTGTATACAGCAGTGACCAGCTGTTCTCATGCTCGGAGGAAGGTCGCTCCTTTTTTAACTGCAAATGAAATGAAAATATAAAATTCCTGAGATGTACCTCAGGATTAATCATGCTTCTTTTCCCTCAGGCGATCTGTATGATGGTGATTAACTAGAACGGTTATTCCAATCTATATTTATGGAGCACTGAGGATTTCAAAGGATGTCTACTCTTTTTTACTATCATCATAAAGACAGCTCTTCAAACACCTGTACATGCACTTAAAGGATTATGTAAAAGCAAAGAAAGCACCTCAAAGAAAGCTCCTCGGTGTACGGCTGTATTGAGGAGAAAAAGTACTTTGAGCATGGAAAGTCCTCAGTTCCCAGAATACACCTTTTTATTAGTTTCTTGTTTGTTTTAGATGAGAAACAAAGCTATCAACCACTGATTTGTGTTTGTTCTGTTAAAATCTCATTACCCTCTGCTTTGTTTTCATATTTCTGTTGATTTGTTCATTAAATTTATATCCAAAGCTGCATATTTTACTCCACTGTACAGTGTGACTGATCATTTGAAGTTGCCTCGAAGTTAAATTGTTATTTTCCGTGATGCTGTGTTCCTTTTTATTTTCACATTTGAGCTATTTAATATAACTCTGCAATCACAACCTACAGGGAAAGCATCTTTCACCACTAAACGTTTACAAATGGGGCTTTTTAAACCCTGTCAGGACCGTGAAATAACCCATAATTGTTCCTATTTGGCTCCATTTTCATCCCAATGGGCAGCACAGTTTAGCTCTGAAAACACAGTCATAAGGGTTGGCTGCATCCCCCTCAACTAACAGAAAATCTATACTGGAAGATTCTCCAAAGTGCTGGACAGAGTTGAATTCTAATTACTAATATTTTCACAATGATGCAATTTCTTTAAGTACTCTCACTGTGTATCTAGAAGCACAGCTATGATAATAACAGTGATTAAAAATCAGCAACAATGGTTTGACTGAAGAGTAGAGCAAAGGTGTTCAAACTAATAAATTAGTTCAGTTACAAAGAAATTGGATTCCCCAAAGTACAGAACCAAACACAATGTTTGTTTACAACAACGTCTTCCTGAGTAATGTACATACAATTCAATTGTGCTGATAACAAATGTGATATGTTCTCAACTCAGTTATCTAAAATACATGTTTGATCTGATATTTCATTAGTAACAACACTTTAACTGGAGACCTAATCTGCCTGCCACAGAATAAAGAAACAAACAGGTTGGGTTTCCATAAAGACACCAAAACCTTGAGGAACACCATAGAAAAATCCATGCTGTTATTTGGTATCTAAAACTTTTTTACAGAGGTGGACAGACTGGAATTTCTGGCCTTGAACAGAAAGCATTTTTGGTGAAATCATAATACCTATCATTGATCCGACTTCACTTTGAGCGTCCTGAGTTCTTCCTGAACAGCTACATGTGTTTTTTATGAAGAAAAATGAAGAAATAGCTTTGTAACAGCGATCTAAAAAACTGTTAAATATGCTTTTCTATAGAAATCTTCCTGCGTTTTTAATATGGGAGTCAATGGGGCTGTTGGTGCGTGTTGGTGGCACATCTGTGCGTCCTACGCCCAAACTATAACTCTGACAGCTTTAGGTTTTGGTTTCCATAAAGACACCAAAACCTTGAGGAACACCATAGAAAAATCCATGCTGTTATTTGGTATCTAAAACTTTTTTACAGAGGTGGACAGACTTGAATTTCTGGCCTCGAACAGAAAGCATTTTTGGTGAAACCATAATACCTATCATTGATCCGACTTCACTTT
This sequence comes from Centropristis striata, assembly GCF_030273125.1. Lineage (NCBI taxonomy): Eukaryota > Metazoa > Chordata > Actinopteri > Perciformes > Serranidae > Centropristis > Centropristis striata. Next base: position 36,742,694 of record NC_081527.1, read on the forward strand.
GAGCGTCCTGAGTTCTTCCTGAACAGCTACATGTGTTTTTTGTGAAGAAAAATGAAGAAATAGCTTTGTAAGAGCGATCTAAAAAACTGTTAAATATGCTTTTCTACAGAAATCTTCCTGCGTTTTTAATATGGGGGTCAATGGGGCTGTTGGTGCGTGTTGGTGGCGCATCTGTGTGTCCTACGCCCAAACTATAACTCTGACAGCTTTAGGTTTTGGTTTCCATAAAGACACCAAAACCTTGAGGAACACCACAGAAAAACCCATGCTCTAAAACTTTTTTACAATTTGGAGATTTCTGTAAGATTGGATGCAGGCACTTTTGTTCTGTAAACTGCTTAGAAACCTTAATAGTCTCAGCTTTTCAGTCACACCCAATTTATACATTTCCAAGATTTTTCAATTTTAAATATTCAGTTATCATCTGTAATAACTTTATGTATTTATTTACTTTGGCTACTTAGGGGCAGTGGGAATAAGTTTTCAATACAACGTTGACATTAGATTAGACAGATTTGATTTCATTAATCCCACAATGGGGAAATTTCTTAGTTACAGCCGCAAAATTTCACACAATTTTTAAGATAAGATAAAAAAAACAATCTAAGAAAAGACATTTAACAATATACAAAATATACAATAATAATAATATACTATATACAACTTAGTGCAAATTTAGTGGAGAATGTGCAGAGTGCAGATTATATGCAAAAATGTTCAGATTGTGCTGGTGTTGTACAGTTTTATGGCAGCTGGAATGAATGACCTGCGGAAGCGTTACTCTTGATATGGCTAACTTGAAGCTTTTCTACACATCCACCAGTTGTGGAGTCATGTTTCTGGCCACTGGATGAATGAATGTCCAATAATCACTCACTTTCAGCCATTTATTTGGTCTCTACCAACTCATAAAGGAAAAATCAGGTTGTGGTTCAGACAACTAAACAAAGAAGTGAAAGTGGCTTTTAAGCGCTGCAGATTCAGGCGCTAACTGATCAGAAAAGATTGTTATTATAATACTATCAGTTTTTGAAACATGACACACACCCGTTTACAATACAAAACTCATTACAAAAGCTATGATGCATTTTACCCTGGCTATCACTAGCTTGTTGAATAAAAAGAACCAAAAAGTGAATTTTCAGCTGAGGTACACTCTATTCTTCACTGCCACTCTGTTTCTTTTCCTTTCTCTTTCTTTACCTGCTCCATCACAGGCTTCTTTTAACAGTTTATTAAAGGAGTTTGAGTTGTTGAGGGTTTTCATTATTTGCAGTCTCTTGCTGTTCATTAAAGATTCAGGTCATTCTCTCTTGGGTGAACCACTCCTTTTTGTGCTGCAAGCACATCAAGCACATTGGGGAAAATTGGGACTGAACCTTGTGAAATGAATCAATAGAGAGCAGCACAATGAATGAGCCAGTTTTCACAGTGATGGTGTAATTTTTTCACAGCCAAACATATAATGCTGGAGAATGATTAATTGTGGTAAAAGAGGGTCTCAGGTTCAATCAGTTTTGCTGCTTTGTAGCTTTTCAGTAGACTGTCTGGAGTGTTCTGTACGCCAGTAATTTGTCTTTTTGCTCAGCCCTCCAGTTTTAATATTGAAATCGAGCTCTCCTTTCCTTGAAAGCTGCTCGGCATCTAAAGTGATAAGTTTTGGATTCTGGACTTTTACTCAAAAGTGCGTCTACTAGCTTTTACTGTAAATGATTAAAACACCATTATAACAATGCCTGAGGAAGCCATTCTCTACAATTTATATTAAGAGTCTAAAATGTGTATTGATGTTTTCGTGTACTTTTGTTCCAGGTCTGTTTTTATGGTTTAAAGGAAATCTTGATGTGTTTTTTGTAAAGAAAAATGAAGAAATAGCTTTGTAAGAGCGATCTAAAAAACTGTTAAATATGCTTTTCTACAGAAATCTTCCTGCATTTTTAATATGGGACCCAATGGGGCTGTTGGTGCGTGTTGGTGATGCATCTGTGCGTCGTACGCCCAAACTATAACTCTGACAGCTTTACCAGAGGATTGTGAGGGAGAAGACAAATTTTCCTACGTTACTATGTATAAATTATTTCTGTAGAGTGGAATTTGCGGCCTGGAGCGCAGTTTTCAAATTTATTTTTTGACAATTTTTTTCTCTCCCTCTACACTCTTGCGATGATGTCACATACTGTGACACGAACATTCCGTGCAATACACACCCATTATAATCTCAGAATTTCTCCAAAAAGGATCATGGTCATTGAACAGGGATTGATAAAAAACTATATGACCTATCGAAACATGGATTAATACACCGATACACAAGACTTGTGTCTACTGTTTAAAGTTTAAATGGAGTCTCTAGGTGAAATTATGCCGGAGAAGTAGACATTTGAAAATCTCCAATTATTGATCTTTTTCGCTCATTTTTTTCCGTCCGTCCCATTCATTTCAATGCAAAATTTTGGGCAGTTATTCGCGAAAAAATTCGTATTCCATAGAGAAAAGTAATAGCACATCGATGCCGATCAAACCGCACGTTTTGATATATAATTTGTCCTGCAACTCTTCAAGTTGTAGGACTAAATTGCGTCCGAAAGAGGAAGAAGAAAAAATCCACAGTATAACAGTAGTGCTCGGTGCGATTTCCCCGTGGCCCTAATTATTAATAAAGTTTTATGTTTGAGAAAGTAGCTCTCCGGGTACATTTGCAGAGTGAAAAATCGTTGCACAATACACATAAAAAAGGTCTTTTTTCATTCTAGCTCAAAACATTACTATATCAGTCACCATACTGGTTTTCGATAATTTTTTCCCCTCTAAAATCAGTAAAAAAAAATTTCTCAAAAATCCCATATCAGCCAGGCTCTAATTTCGAAACCAAAGCAATATTTAGATTCATATTACAATATCATGTCAACAGTCTGCCCAGCCCTATGAAGAAGATTAGATTAAATTAGATTTTATTTGTCATTGCACAGAAATACAACGAAATTCAATGCACTCAGGTACTGGACTGGAAAAAAAGCATAATAAATAGTAAATGACAAGATACATTCTTATCATCTCATCTCAATAAATAGTAAATAGAAAAGATACATTCTCATTCTCTCAGCACTTCGTATATTCATGTCATTCATTCACTGTACCATCAACTTAGTGCCATTGTATGCATTAAAACAATACTGTAATTATATAGCAGGATAACTGTTCATGAATCTTGTGGTGCGTGTTCTGATGGATGGAGAAACCGTGTTTTTTCTTTCTCCGCAGCTCTATAATGTGTTGAAGTGTGAAGTCATTGTGTTCCCATTAGATCATGACCTTAACATTCGTTTCCTCCTTCCGAACAAATAATAACACACATCAACATCCCTGTCGTCTCTCCTTAACTCGCCCGTACTTGTTGTCTGGGTGTCTGTGGTCCTGACAGACAAATAGCACCGTTCTTGTTTCTGTGGGCTTCATTTCAACTGAGATTTCTCACCTGTTGTCAAAGCAGAGCTCCCTCTCAGTTACCTAGGCAGCAGCTCTTTAGACAAGCAGACTACAGGCAGTGTTGAGTCTATAGACACTTTTAAAAAAGGACTAAAAACATTCCTTTTTAGCAAAACCTTTGGTTCCTCCCATCTAGATGGTTTTTAGATTATGTTTTCTGTTTCTAGCTGTTTTTTCCCCCTTTTTTTTAATCCTTTTTATAATTAGACTGTTATGCTTTTAACCTGTAGCACTTTGAGATTTCCTGTAATGTAAAGTGCATTACAAATAAAATGTATTATTATTATTATTATTGAAGCAAAAAGCCACTAAAAGTGTTGATAACACTTTACAATAACCAACTAAGTGATGTTTATAGATGGTTTATAAACAATTATTAACCATTTACAAAGTGCTATACATATTTAATCTTTAAATGTTTTCAACCAATTTCTCAAAGGTATGTGAATCATTTAAAAATCATTAACATACTTAATATGCTGTTAAAAATGTTAAAATGAGTGCAACTAAAACTATTAATAAACTATTAATTATAATTTTTTATGGTAAAGTAACTATAAACTTACATTAATATACCATCTATTTGTCATTTATAAATTATTTAGTTAGTTAAACATTAATACATTACGTATTTACCATTCTAAAAGGCCTATATACAGTTTATAAATGATGATTAAACATTAATAAACTATCTGTTTACCATTTATAAATGAGGGTTATTGTAAAGTGTTACCAAAGTGTTTATCTGTCTGTCCAAATATGGCGTTGTGTTTTATCTGATAGACTTTTAAGCTCTCATAAACCTGCTCCTCTCAATATAACACCAAGTGTTCGACATGATTAATAATTTCACCTGGCTGAATGTGTGGCTCCCTCAGGAAATTAATCTTCAGATTAGAAAATGTAACAACGATGATGAAAAACGGTCTGGGAGAAGCCGCAAGAGATTCCTGAGCTACTATTTACCATCCTGGTTAAAACCTCCTGCTTGGCCATAAACTGTAAGTGTGATAGAGTCTAAAAATTAATTTTAATGTCACTCTGACATGGCCATTATTTCCCTGCCAGTGCCTGCTGGTAAGAAGGGTTGTTTAGACCAGTAGTTCTCAACCTTGGGGTCGGGACCCCAATTGGGGTCGCGAGATGATTTCTGGGGGTCGCCAAATCATTCTGGAAGTCAGCTCTGTCTCCACTGTGTTAAAGTGTTCATGTGTTAATGTGTTTTAGTCTTTTTGGTAACTTAATGTCTTTTTTTTTTTGTCATATTGTGTCTTTTTGTGTCTTTTTTTGATCATTTTGTGGTCAATTTGTGTCTTTTTTAGTAATTTTGTTTCCTTTTTTTGGTCATTTTCTGTCCTTTTTTAGTCTTTTTCTGTCTTTTTGGTCATTTTGTTTCTTTTTTTGGTAATTTTCTGTCTTTTTTTGGTCATATTGTCTCTTTTCTGGTAGTTTTGTTTCCTTTTTTGGTCATTTTGTGTCTTTTTTCATCATTCTGTGGTCAATTTGTGTCTTTTTTGGTCATTTTGTTTCTTTTTTGGTGATCTGAACTGTGCGTGTGACATTCTGTTCAGTGAGCGGGGGTCTCCACTGTGTTTTAGTCATTTTGGTCATTTAATGTCTTTTTTTGGTCATTTTGTGTTTTTTTAGTCATTTTGGGTCTTTTTTTTTGGTCATTTTGGGTCTTTTTTGTAATTTTGTGTCTTTTTTGGTCATTTTGTATCTTTTTTTTTGGTCATTTTGCATCTTTTTTTGGTCATTTTGTGTCTTTTTTGGTCATTTTGCTTCTTTTTTGGGTGATCTGAACTGTGCGTGTGAGATTGTGTTCAGTGAGTGGGGGTCGCGGACAACATGGATGTTAAATTGGGGGTCGCGACTCAAAAAGGTTGAGAACTACTAATTTAGACAGTATGCTAAATGAGTCTCAGGGCTCATTTTGTGAATTGATCAACAGGCAATCCATCAGTGAGTGAAGGAGACGAGGCAATCAGTCAATCAAAGTTCAAACTCTTATTGTGTCTGATGTTAACGCAGTATAATACGTCCAGGATGAAAGCCTCAAGGACTTGAGTGCCTCAGTGTCAGTGGCTATAAAGTACAAAGCAATTACCTGAAATGACTGTTAAAAGCAATTTGATCTCTTTTACTTGTCCAATAATGGTTTCCCCTCCTGGCCTGTCGTCTCAAAAAGACTTTGTTCACTTTATATAACGCAGCACTCTGAAGCCTTCACTCCACCGGAGAGACAGAGAACTGTGCAAGATGAAAACATCAGATCTGTGTGGACAGAAACAGCAACCATCCTTAACCCTATAAAGCCTGAACCATGAAATAATTGCCAGAAAATTGTTATTTTTTTAAAACCGAGTGCTTATTAACCTGCTGACGAATTTAAAAAAATAAATAAATTGCATGTATGAATTCTAATTTGTATCATATTTGATACATCAGGTCTTTTTGTGCAATTTGTTGCTCACAGATTGTTTTTCTTGAGCTAACAAAAACATATAAACCCTAACATTTTTAACCTATTAAGACTTTGACTTTTCCTTTTTCCTCAAACATGCAAAATACATATTTTTTCCATATAACACAACATCATACATCAGCTGATATGAAGTTTTTTAATGCAGCAATAACTGATCCACTTGTGGAACCTGCATATCATTTTTGCTACATCTGATATTTTTGTGCAATTTGTTGCTCAGTTTGTTTATCTTCAACACATAGATACATCAGGTTTTTGATGATGTAGAGGTCTCAAAAATTACTGTATCTAATATGATACACTTGGCTGTATAGGGTTAAATTAATGCATGAAGATGCTGTCAGGTTTTCCAACGCCTGAGGCCGAAATCAGATGAAAAACAAATCTGGTATGGATTCTGTTTGTTTTTTTCTCCACCACAACTGTCATCCGAATGAAATGTGTCAATATCTGTTGCTGCAACAGATATTGACATATCTGTTGCAGCAACCACCTATCAAGAATTAATCTTCACACAGTTTACACCCTAAATCAGAGGTGTCAAACTCTGGCCTGTGGGCCAAATTTGTCCCACAGTATAATTATATTTGGCCCGCGAGGAAATACCAATAATAATACTACAAATCCCAGAATGCTCTGCTGGTGTTCTGGCTTGAACACAGTAGATCAGTGTGGAGCAAACTGAGCAACAATTAAAGTTGTCTTTATGCACTTTTTCTTGCTAGTCCAAGGCTTGAATGGCTGCACATTCATTGAAGGATATTATTATTAGTCATTTGGTTTATTATAGTTATTTTATTCTTACATTTATTTTTAGCCTGTGGAAAAAGATTACTGTTAAATTTAAATTTAGGCCGCATATAAAATAAAGGGACATACGATTTTTATTTACATTTTATTTAAGAAATAAATGCCATTGATGTGTTTGTTTGTTTTATTTGATATTCGATTTTGCATGTTTGCAATATTAAGTCATATCAAGCTTTGCTTGTTCCATTTCGTTTGAACTTGTTTAGGTCAATTTTTTCAATAAATATCAATGTTGGCCCGTGACTTTGTCCAAGTTTTTCCAAAACTGGTTTTTCCAATCACAACCAGTTTGAAAACAACCTCCAGCAAATCTATTAGTGTGTCTCAGTGATCAAAACAAGAATCTGAAGCTTAACTGAGTCTCTTCTGTAATAAATGTTGCAACTTCTGATCAGTTAACTAATTTCAATTTCAATCAAGGTCACACAGACTTCAAGTTTAAGCCATTCTGACTACAGATATAGATACGCTGATAGATGTAAGTTTACAATGAAATATGAACAATATTCTACTGTATTGATGCCACACAGTGTAGTACTGTATATTGCAATGCAATCTGAGAGAAACTGATTACAGTGCTTTAAGAGAATTCCATTATTTACAGGAATAATTTACTGTAAATTTACACTGAAAAGTTTTGCAGTGTACTGACAAAACTGTATACAGTATTGTGTTGTAAATTTACAAGAATACAGTAATACACTGCACATTTACTGCTGGTAGCTTATACTAATACGCTGTATTTCTAAAATACAATGAGGAACTGTATAAAAAATATAAAATACATTTTAAAAAGGCAGTACTTTGCAGGCCAGTTAATTACTATAAATTTAGACAGATTTTTCCCCTTGTAATTTAGTTAATTGAACAGATACAGACAATTTGTGCCATCTTCTGTTTTTCTGGCTGTGCATAACAGTAGTAGACAAAGAGTAGACAAAGAATTCAATTTTCTTTTGCAGATTTTTTGGAAATTCTGTGACAATTTGTGTTACATTTTCACCTTCATCTCAAGAAGTTGAAGTTGAAGTTTAATGTCACGGCTTGCAACATTAAACTTCATCACACTGTTGTCTTTTCTGTCTTGCAGTGTGAGATTCAACCTGGTCTCACAGAAATCCGTGAAATAGCCACGGATTTCGCTTAACTCAAAATCCGTGGAATAGCCACAGAATCGCTCAAATTTCCGTGAAACTGACACGGATTTCTCTACAATGCAAGTTAATGACAGTCATATCCCGTGGCTATTGGTTTGTTCCAAGTCAGGTGACTTTCAAGGTCCCAGCGGTCAGAATAAAAAACATGGCGGACAGTTCTCTCATTTTTAGGTGAAAAATCAATATTTTGACTTTGTTTCTGCATAAAAATGGATTTTGATCATTTTGATTTGTAGCGAGAAATATATGTTTTATTTTCTAAATATTCACTCAGTGAATGTACATAATCACTTTGTATGTTGGAATAGCCACGGGATATGACTGTCATTAACTTGCATTGTAGCGAAATCCGTGTCAGTTTCACGGAAATTTGAGTGATTCTGTGGCTATTCCACGGATTTTGAGTTAAGCGAAATCCGTGGCTATTTCACAGATTTCTGTGAGACCAGGTTGGTGAGATTATATGTGTTGCTGCAAGACAATTCGCGCCATTTGTCCTGTTAAGTCAAAAATCAATAGCAATCACTCAATTCCTGAGCTGCATCAGGTGAAAGTAAGAAAAAGAATAGAAAAGCTTTTCTCACAGTGGGATCCTTCAGTCCCATTCCTGCCACTGTGATGAGAGTGGCAGCACTGTGGTGGAGCTTGTTTAACAGCACAGGTTTCAGCTCTGCAGCACATCACAGGAAAGCAGTCAGACAAAAAGACGACCTTATATAAATGAATTGTCAAAAGAAATGCAAATATCAGCGGCATGATCTCCTGAGAGCTGCTGCTCCTGAAGAGGGAGACAGAGAGCCAGAGTCACTTTGGGGGGAAACACTTTGGTTGCAAAGCAGCAAATCACTGTGAGAAAAACTGGATGTCTGGCAGAGACGGCTAATGATCTGTGGTAGCTTTTCTTGGCAACTGTGCGTGCTCTGTGAAACAAAACGGTTGTGTGTCGAGTGTGTTTGTGAGGACAGAAAAATAGTCAAACTACAACAGAAACACCAGTATGACTGTTGACACTTAGGCTTCTGCTCTGGCCCCAAAAACCACATCAGATGACTCGCAGGGGCCCATGAGACGGGGCGAGTGGTGTGTAATGGAGCAACTGGACTCGACTGACAGATTTCTCTGCTTTAGAGGATTGTTGCATGTTGTATACACTGGCTGGTGATTCTGAAATGTGGGGCGTTACATGCAGAATGCTTTTCTTGTCGTGTGGAGATGGAAATTGCCTTGTGGTCTTCGCCTTGATGGCCTTGCGATAAACATAAAATAACAAAAATTATAAAAGTAAAAGTAATATAATTCTGGGTGGCCTGGCCTTGTTAAATACAGCAAATAAAGCTGATGAAAAGAAGCCTCAGACCAAAAAAGTGTTTGAGATCGTTTCCAGCCTGTGAGCCCCCCGGAGCTGTATTCACACATGAAGTAGTAGAGAAAATTAAAGGTGCAGCTGCTGAGGTTCTCTCTTTCTTTCTTTCTGTCTTTTTCCCAGCTTTCTTTCTCAAATAGGATGAGGAATGACGACAGCGGCTTATAGCACATGCACCAAATTGTCAGCTGAAGGTTGGAGGGGAAAATAATTGTCAGCGGTGGTAAATTTGTGTCTTTTTTGGTCATTTTGTTTCCTTTTTTTGGTCATTTTGTGTCTTTTTTGGTCATTTTGTGTCTTTTTTTTGGTCATTTTGTGTCTTTTTTTGGTCATTTTGTGTCTTTTTTTGGTCATTTTGTGTCTTTTTTGGTCATTTTGTGTCTTTTTTTGGTCATTTTGTGTCTTTTTTTGGTCATTTTGTGTCTTTTTTGATCATTTTGTGGTAAATTTGTGTCTTTTTTGGTCATTTTGTTTACTTTTTGAACTTTCTGAGGTTCTCTCTTTTTTTCTGTCTTTTTCCCAGCTTTCTTTCTCAAATAGGATGAGGAATGATGACAGCGGCTTAGCACATGCACCAAATTGTCAGCTGAAGGTTGGAGGGGAAAATAAGATAGATAGATAGATAGATAGATAGATAGATAGATAGATAGATAGATAGATAGATAGATGGATAGATGGATAGATGGATGGATAGATAGATAGATAGATAGATAGATAGATAGATAGATAGATAGATAGATAGATAGATAGATAGATGGGCAATATGGACCAAAAGTCATATCCCGATATATTTAGGCTGAATATCGATATACGATATATATCCTGATATTTTTATCGCAAAGTGAGAGCAAATGTTCAGTCAAAGTTCAAGCCAAATATGACATGTCACAAGTAGTTTTATTGAAATCGTTTATTTAAGTGAACATAAATACTGTATAACAACAGGAGTACCTTTTGTTTTAAAACCAAAGCTCCATAAAGTGCACATTTAAATAAAAAAATATCTTAAATATAAATTGCCTATGAAATTAAATAGGCAAATCTTTTTCTGAAAGAAATATATTTATATGAGAAAAGAATAACAAACACTAAATATGACAAACCCTAGTAAGGGCAGCATTTATATAAAAAAAAGAAAAAAAATGAACGATATCAATATATCAGATATGGTGTAATTCCATATCACATTTGGAAATATATATTACTATATTTTTTAAATCGCCCAGCCCTAGGTATGAGATAGATAGATAGATAGATAGATAGATAGATAGATAGATAGATAGATAGATAGATAGATAGATAGATAGATAGATAGATAGATAGATAGATAGATAGATAGATAGATAGATAGATAGATAGATAGATAGATAGATAGATAGATAGATAGATAGATAGATGGATGTACTTTATTTATCCCAAGCTGGGAAATTACAGTGTAGCAGCAGCATTACACACAGAGACAATAACAACACAATTAAATAATTAAATAAAAAGAACAACCTAGGCATACTTCAAGCAATAAAATATAAAAATACAATAAAATACAATAAAATGTAATGTAAAAATACAAATAAAGTGTCTAAAGAAGGAGTATGTATTAAGGAGTAGAATTCCAGTGCAGAATAAATATGAATATGCAGTATAAAAATGATGTAAGTTTACAATGAAATATGAACAATATTCTACTGTATTGAAGCCACACAGTGTAGTTCTGTATATTGCAATGCAATCTGAGAGAAACTGATTAAAGTGCTTTAAGAGAATTCCATTATTTACAGGAATTTACTGTAAATTTACACTGAAAAGTTTTGCAGTGTACTGCAAATACTCAGAAATTTACTGACAAAACTGTATACAGTATTATGTTGTAAATTTACAAGAATACAGTAATACACTGCACATTTACTGCTGGTAGCTGATACTAATACGCTGTATTTCTAAAATACAATAAGGAAGTGTATAAAAAATATAAAATAAATGTTTAAAAGGCAGTACTTTGCAGGCCAGTTAATTACTATAAATTTAGCAACCTGGTCTCACAGGAATCCGTGAAATAGCCACGGATTTCGCTTAACTCAAAATCCGTGGAATAGCCACGGAATCACTCAAATTTCCGTGAAACTGACACGGATTTCTCTACAATTCAAGTTAATGCCAGTCATATCCCGTGGCTATTCCAACATACAAAGTGATTATGTACATTCACTGAGTGCATATTTAGAAAATAAAACATATATTTCTCACTAGAAATGTGATCAAAATCCATTTTTATGCAGAAACTAAGTCAAAATATTGATTTTTTTCACTAAAAATGAGAGAACTGTCCGCCATGTTTTTTGTTAAAAAGTCACGTGACTTGGAACAAACCAATAGGAAAAAATATTAACTTGCATTGTAGTGAAATCCGTGTCAGTTTCACGGAAATTTGAGTGATTCCGTGGCTATTCCACGGATTTTGAGTTAAGCGAATCCGTGGCTATTTCACGGATTCCTGTGAGACCAGGTTCAAATTTAGACTGATTTTTCCGCCTTGTAATTTAATTAATTGAACAGATACAGACAATTTGTGCCATCTTCTGTTTTGCTAGCTGTGCATAACAGTAGTAGATAGACTATAGATGCACAAAGAATTTAATTCTCTTTAGCTGATTTTTTGGAAATTCTGTGACAATTTGTGTTACATTTTCACCTTCATCTCAAGAAGTTTAAGTTGAAGTTTAATGTCGCGGCTTGCAACATTAAACTTCATCACACTGTTGTCTTTTCTGTCTTGCAGTGTGAGATTATATGTGTTGCTGCAAGACAATTTGCTACATTTGTCCTGTTAAGTCATATAGTCAATAGCAATCACTCAATTCCTGATTCCAATTCCATTATTTACAGGAATTTACTGTAAATTTACACTGTAATGTAGTAATTTTGTGTCTTTTTGGTCATTTTGTGTCTTTTTTGGGTCATTTTGTGTCTTTTTTGATCATTTTGTGGTAAATTTGTGTCTTTTTTGGTAATTTTGTTTCCTTTTTTTGGTCATTTTGTGTCTTTTTTGATCATTTTGTGGTAAATTTGTGTCTTTTTTGGTCATTTTGTTTCCTTTTTTTGGTCATTTTTGTGTCTTTTTTGGTCATTTTGTGTCTTTTTATGGTCATTTTGTGTCTTTTTGATCATTTGGCGGTAAATTTGTGTCTTTTTTGGTCATTTTGTGTCTTTTTTGGTCATTTTGTGTCTTTTTTGGGTCATTTTGTATCTTTTTTTGGTCATTTTGTGTCTTTTCTGGTCATTTTGTGTCTTTTTTGATCATTTTGTGGTAAATTTGTGTCTTTTTTGGTCATTTTGTTTCCTTTTTTTGGTCATTTTGTGTCTTTTTTGGTCATTTTGTGTCTTTTTTTGGTCATTTTGTGTCTTTTTTGATCATTTTGTGGTAAATTTGTGTCTTTTTTGGTCATTTTGTTTACTTTTTGAAAAGTTTTGCAGTGTACTGCAAATACTCAGAAATTTACCGACAAAACTGTATACAGTATTGTGCTGTAAATGTACAAGAATACAGTAATACACTGCACATTTACAGCTGCTGAGGTTCTTTCTTTCTTTCTGTCTTTTTCCCAGCTTTCTTTCTCAAATAGGATGAGGAATGACGACAGCGGCTTTGCACATGCACCAAATTGTCAGCTGAAGGTTGGAGGGGGAAAATAATTGTCAGCGGTGGTAAATTTGTGTCTTTTTTGGTCATTTTGTTTCCTTTTTTTGGTCATTTTGTGTCTTTTTTGGTCATTTTGTGACTTTTTTTGGTCATTTTGTGTCTTTTTTTGGTCATTTTGTGTCTTTTTTGGTCATTTTGTGGTAAATTTGTGTCTTTTTTGGTCATTTTGTTTACTTTTTGAAAAGTTTTGCAGTGTACTGCAAATACTCAGAAATGTACTGACAAAACTGTATACAGTATTGTGTTGTAAATTTACAAGAACACAGTAATACACTGCACATTTACAGCTGCTGAGGTTCTCTCTTTCTTTCTGTCTTTTTCCCAGCTTTCTTTCTTTCAAATAGGATGAGGAATGACGACAGCGGCTTAGCACATGCACCAAATTGTCAGCTGAAGGTTGGAGGGGGAAAATAATTGTCAGCGGTGGTAAATTTGTGTCTTTTTTGGTCATTTTGTTTCCTTTTTTTGGTCATTTTGTGTCTTTTTTGGTCATTTTGTGTCTTTTTTTGGTCATTATGTGTCTTTTTTGATCATTTTGTGTCTTTTTTTGGTCATTTTGTGTCTTTTTTTGGTCATTTTGTGTCTTTTTTGGTCATTTTGTGTCTTTTTTTGGTCATTTTGTGTCTTTTTTGATCATTTTGTGGTAAATTTGTGTCTTTTTTGGTCATTTTGTTTACTTTTTGAAAAGTTTTGCAGTGTACTGCAAATACTCAGAAATTTACTGACAAAACTGTATTGTGTTGTAAATTTACAAGAATACAGTAATACACTGCACATTTACAGCTGCTGAGGTTCTTTCTTTCTGTCTTTTTCCCAGCTTTCTTTCTCAAATAGGATGAGGAATGACGACAGCGGCTTAGCACATGCACCAAATTGTCAGCTGAAGGTTGGAGGGGGAAAATAATTGTCAGCGGTGGAAAAGGCAGAGACGGTCAGACACAAAGAGGCCTTTCTACCAGAGAGCTGAAACTGCCTCACGTCACAACACAAGCAGGAAACCACACCAGCACCACCACCTTGCCCCTGGGAATGAATGAGAGAGAGAGAGAGAGAGAGAGAGAGAGAGAGAGAGAGAGAGGTGGAGGAGTGGTTGGGGCAGGAGGGAAAAGAAAGAAAGGGGTCTGGGACATTTAATGAAACCCAATATCCTGCCTCTGGTCTAAAAATATACGGAGCACATAAACACAACGTAGTGTGTGTGTGTGTGTGTGTTTTCATATGTGTGTGTATGACGTACAGGCGAAGAGAGGTGTGAGAGAGACGTATTCATTTCGCAGGTTTATTTGAGCTGAAAATGAACATTGTATCCCCCCCGCTGCAGCTCACACACACACTTATAAACAGATGAAGAGGTGAGGTAACAGCGCTGGCTGAACGCGTAATGTCAGCTTGATTACGGAAACGAAACAGGCCATCGACTCTCCGCTGTAAAGGCAATTAAATGGTAGACTGAGTCCAAGCAATTAAATAGTGACCCCGAAACTTTAGAGCGGCATATTTTCCCTCAGTGTTATTCTAAGAGTGTGTGTGCATGTGTCTGATAATTACTAATTACTCACAGACAGGTAGGGCTCCGTAAAGTTTTTCTCTGCTGGAGTTTTAATGCGCCAAGACGAAGGTGTCACAATAACATTAATTATTTATACAGCAGAACCAGCCCGTTCCTCCCACACTCTGCCAAAGGCTGCCAAATATCTCGAAATATTCTACAAATATTCCCTAAAGACCTGTGCTTTAATCCAGCTATTCTCAACCTTGGGGTCGGGACCCCAATTGGGGTCGCGAGATGATTTCTGGGGGTCGCCAAATCATTTGTTTTAGTCTTTTTGGTCACTTAATGTCTTTTTTTGTTAATTTTGTGTCTTTTTTTGATCATTTTGTGTCTTTTTTGTCATTTTGTGTCTTTTTTTGGTCATTTTGTGTCTTTTTTTGGTCATTTTGAGTCTTTTCTGGTCATTTTGTGTCTTTTTTTATCATTTTGTGGTAAATTTGTGTCTTTTTTTGATCATTTTGTGGTCAATTTGTGTCTTTTTTGGTAATTTGGTTTCCTTTTTTTGGTCATTTTGTTTCTTTTTTAGTCATTTAATGTCTTTTTTTGGTCATTTTGTGTCTTTTTTTGGTCATTTTGTGTCTTTTTTGGTCATTTTGTGTCTTTTTTGGTCATTTTGTGTCTTTTTTGATCATTTTGTGGTAAATTTGTGTCCTTTTTGGTCATTTTGTTTACTTTTTTGGTCATTTTGTTTCTTTTTTGGGTGATCTGAACTGTGCGTGTGAGATTCTGTTCAGTGAGCGGGGGTCACGGACAACATGCATGTTAAATTGGGGGTCACGACTCAAAAAGGTTGAGAACTACTGCTATAAACTACGAGGCTCGATGTGGCCATTGGTGGTGGAAGTCCAAAGGAAGTTTAGTATAAAGAGTGATAAAGTACGCAAAGGGTGTTTCACACAGGCGGCAACCTCCGTGTCTGAGCATGGAGGCAAACCAGGAAGTGCCTTATTAAGCTGCATCCTACCGAAAATTCCAGCAGGGGGCGCTAAGTTTGGCTGTGATTCTGTCCATTCATTTCAGTGCAAAATGAGAAAATTCTCACTTGATTTATTACCTCAGAAACATTATAGTCTCAATTGCTAGTAAAAAATCTTCTTCAAGACAATTTGATGTCAATAGTTCTAATAATGGCCCCATTCAGAAGAAAATAGAAGATAAAGAATCGTATGATTTGGGGCGGGGCTACCTTTGATTGACAGGTCACTAACAGGGCGAGCCGTCACCAGGAGAGAAGCAGAACAATGCGTATCCACGGCAACGTGTGTTAATAAAGTTATTTATTTAACGTTATATAGATAGAAAAGAGGACGTTTAGTGGTTTGGTCTCATAACTTTGACCCTTTCACTGTATTTTCACTTAATTTAATTAATTTACTTAATTTATTTGAACATTTTGTTCAGGATCCCGTTTAGGATTCCTTCAGTTTTCATCAAGTCAAATTATGTGCAGAGAGCGGATCAGGTGATTAAAAGTGGTAAAACACTGAATAGTGTTCTTTCTTATTTTATTTTTTTGACGCTGTTCGGGGAAAGCTGCTGCTTACATGAACACTTTGTTCGGAAAAACTGAAATCAAATTGAACATTTTCTTATATGCTATGTATCTCAATGTTACTGGCATCAATAGAATCACTCATTTCTGTCCTCTTTGCTTTGTGACAGCTCTTCCTTACATGGTTTTGTCGTTCCACCTTTCTTCCTTGTTTCTAGTAAGTATGGTTCTCTGATAAATTAGGATCCAGGCGTCCAATGGCTAAAATGCTTAATCTGGTTAAAATACATCCTGAAAAATGACCCAGACTTAAAATGTGTATCACAAAAATGTGGTTGAAACTAGATAAAGTGAATTTAGAGAGAGATTATGCATGCACAACAGGTATATGACACCATTGACAGGCGACCAAATGAAAACCATTACCTTGATTACAATTACAATTATTCTGAATTTTGAAAATGGAAACATTTAGATAATGTTAATACACAACAGAACATACATAACATACTTTATGTCTGGTCATATTTAGACCTTTTATTTACCTTTGTTCAATGTTACTTTGTCATTTAGTCTTACATTAGCATTACATATTGGTGAGCAATTTCCGATATTTAATCTTTACGTCATTATTCAATATGATGTACCTGGTTATGCTAACTTAAACACTCAATAACGAATTTTCTGCCAATTTAAGCATTTTTCAAGTATCAGGTCAAACGTGTTGACCCTATTCCATTAGTCTACTATGTATACTCTTTATTCAAATATGTTATATATTAGCAAGCTAACACGAGTAAGAACTAGTTTGCAATCTATTTTATTGCGTCTTACAGATGTAGCTAAATGTATATAAACCTTGTTATAACCTAAGTAATTCATCCAAAGAAGATTATTTTAAATTTGATATTTTGCATGTAACCTGCCTGTCCCTGGTCAGCTGTGGTATTTTTTTTCATGCTCCTCACCAGCGATTCTCTTAAAAAAATGAAAGTGAGGTACCAGCTGTGTTTCATTTGACTCGACTGTATAAAAGATCAGCAGCGCTGCATTCACGTCACGCAGCACCGAAGGCAGAGTTGAGAAAAAATTCCCATGGCCTCCCATTTGCATGTTTCATACTTTTAGAGATACACTCTGTTCACACACACACACACACACACACACACACACACATGCAGGCACAGAGAGCACAGCTGAAGGCAACAAAAACTCTGATGTAACAAAAGAAAAAACAACTGTTTACCACCTATTAATGTACAGATCACATTCAGGAGATCTTTGCATGCAGTCACGAGAAGCTGTCAACCTGCCATACAGCACTGAGGACATGTAGTCATTGTCTGTGTGTGTGTGTGTGTGTGTGTGTGTGTGTGTGTGTGTGTGTGTGTGTGTGTGTGTGTGTAGGAGAGCATGCCAAGCCACCTGGAGCAGGGCAGGTATTATTATTGATGGTGCCAAGAGACACTTAAAATGCAGCCACTCTGTCTAGTACAAACACGCCTGTCTGGGTACAGATCAGGCGTGTGTGTGTGTGTGTGTGTGTGTGTGTGTGTGTGTGTGTTTGCACCTTTGTGAAAGCCTGACAAAGCTCAGGTATTACACGCTACCCGAGTTCACCCAACATTTTATGTTCTATCTTTGATTAGAAGTGCACAGGGACAACATGGTCTCACAGGAATCCGTGAAACTGACACGGATTTCGCTACAATGCAAGTTAATGACAGTCATATCCCGTGGCTATTCCAACATACACTGTAAAAAAGGTTTGTAGAAATAACAGTAAAACTCTGTCAAATACATCAGAAATAGGGCATAAAATGAAAAATTGTATATCACCGTATTAGACACTTTTAATTACCGTAAATCAAAGAATGGCGTAAAACTTTTACTTTTTTCTGTCATAAACTGGAAGAAACACACAGTTTTGCTGTAAAATATAACATTTTCATGCAAAATTTATGGAGAAATACCATGATGTGTGAATGAATGACACAATTACCCTAAAAATAACAGGATTATTCAGACTAAATTACAGTTTTTGCTGATATTTACATTTAAATTTAGAATAGAAAACCCACTCACTGTAATTTTTATGGTGAAGTTCTGGCAACCACAGCTGCCGGTATTTTAACGTAAATTAAACAGATTATTTTTTACAGTGTACAAAGTGATTATGTACATTCACTGAGTGAATATTTAGAAAATAAAACATATATTTCTCACTAGAAATGTGATCAAAATCCATTTTTATGCAGAAACTAAGTCAAAATATTGATTTTTTTTACTAAAAATGAGAGAACTGTCCGCCATGTTTTTTGTTCTGACCGCTGAAACCAATAGGAACAAATATTAACTTGCATTGTAGCGAAATCCGTGTCAGTTTCACGGAAATTTGAGTGAATCCGTGGCTATTCCACGGATTGATTTCTGTGAGACCAGGTTCACAGGGCGTGTCCAGCCCTGTCACCTTCCGTATTTTTAGAAACAACAGAAGAAATTACTCAGCCAGCTGGAGAGCACGTTTATTAGACATGGTGGAATTTATCACTCAACTGCCTGTTGGCACTAATATCGCCATTTTCCTTCCCCCAGTTTTCCAGCCCAACCTCCCATCATCTCCTGAAGTGTTAGAATGCACCCAGCTGATGAAACACAAGGTGAAACATACACAGACCATCTGTCACTTTTACTACTAACACTCTCTACATGCCTGGGTAATAATGTGCTTCAATAATTGCACCCTCTGTTTTCCTCCCCTGTTTGTAAAGTTGCAGGAAAAGTTTATTTTTGTCTGAATTTGTTAGATATTTCCATCTGCTGTTTAATCCAGCAGGGTGGTCCCGATAATCGCCTCATGTACACGTTTTTTTTTTGTGTTGTGCTCTCCGTGCAGCCAGGCCGCGGTGTCGGCTTTCAGGTAGAACTGACACAGAAGAGACACATCTAAAGATTTTTTTTTTTGTCAGTAAAGAGGCTTAAGGGCGGGTTGAACACCAGTATCAAGTGTCTGAAACACTGCTGGAATTTTTTTGTTATCGTGATTTTGATCAGCAGCAGTAAGTTGTACCTGTTTGTTGCAATGATTTTTACTTTTAAACTGGATTCATTTAAACATTATTTGGTAACACTTTACAATAACCATCATTTATAGATGGTAAATAGACCATTTATAAATGGTAAGCAGATAGTTTATTAAAGTTTAATCACCATTTCTAAACCGTATATAGGCCATTTAGAATGGTAAATAGAAAATGTATTAATGTTGAACTATAATTTATCAATGCCAAATAGAAGGTATATTAATGTAAGTTGATAGTTACTTTATCATAAACAAACAATTACATTATAATTATCAGTTTATTAATAGTTTTGCACTCATTATAACAATTTTAACACCATATTAAGTGTGTAAATGATTACAAAATGATTCATAAACCTTTAAGAAATTGTTTGAAAACATTTAAAGATTAAATATGAATAGAATTTTGTAAATGGTTAATAATTGGTTTATAAACCATCTATAAACATCACTTAGATGGTTATTTTAAAGTGTTACCCATTATTTTAAAACTTTTATTTTTAATTTTATAGTTTTATAGTTTTTTTAAGGTAATATATCTTTACTAAACTTCACAAGTTTGTGAAAATAATTACACCAATTTTTTTTTTTTTTGTAATTCAAAGTTTTTATTATCTTTTCATTTTTACAACATACAAACGAACATCAAACAAACCAGACAGGATGGAGGTCATAAAAAAAAAAAAAAAATAATAATAATAATAGTAAATAAATAAATAAATTAATGAATAAATAAAATAAAATACAAAATCTGAAAATAAATTAACTAAAAAACAAGAAAACAAGGCAGGTGAGTAGGCAAGGCAAGCAAATTAACACATCTGTCTAATTACACCATTATTAAAGATCATTAGATGATTATAGACGGTGCCCTTGATAAATTATCATTATTAGGAAATCTGAAAATATTTTTCTATTTTTATAAACAATTTGTTTCAGTAATTATGAACTTTTTACATGAATAAATGTGAATTTTTCTTTTTTTTAAATAATTAAAAAAAATTGATTTCTGCTTGCTAGCCTTTTTTACTTAATATATGTAGCATTTGTACATATAAATTAAAGACAAATACATTTATTTAACTAAATAAATTAATATAAGTAAAAGCGTATTACGGCTAAATCTAACAATGATTTAAGTTGTATAAACATTTTCTTCCCCTTTATAATGTTTCAGATTTTTTTTCATAAAACTTAAACTTGTCATCGTTGAGGTGAGTTTGGTCCAGTCTGCACCGAGGTTATTATAGTTAACGAAAACTAACGAAATAACGAAAACTCGAATTGAAAAAAGATTTTTGTTAACTGAAATAAAGATAAAAACTAGAGTTTTTAAAAAAACGATAACTAACTGAAACTGTATTGTGTGTTTACAAAACTAACTAAAATTATAGTGAAAATGTCCTTTTTTCAAAAAATAAAAACTAAACTAAAACTATCAAACTCACTCTAAAAACTAACTAAAACTAACTGAATTTGAAAACAAAAATTCACAAGGAAATTAAAACTAAAACTAATGAAAAATCCAAAACTATTATAACCTTGGTCTGCACCGAGGTTCAGAGCTTTTAAATAGCTTTTGTCCCTCACACATAGAATTGGAAGTTTATTAGCAGCAAAGAAAGCCACATTCTTTTAGTCATTTTTAATAAAGTTAGTCTACTAATGAAATACCACATGGACAAAGAAGCAGCTCTTAGAAGGAAAAAAATGATTAATTCAATTCAATTCAAAGCGTTTTTCTCATAGTTGTACTGAGGATGAGGAACTTCTACTTATTTTTTCTCGGAGATATGTATTTATTTCAAGGTTGTTGTTTTTTTTAAATCTCTATCTATGTCTCTGGTAATGAACTGGGCATTTTCACAACGTTAAAAGCTTCTTTTAACCTCTAAGTGCATCATGTCTCACTCCGGAATGGTTCAATTCAACATTTTCAGACGTTTTACTCCAGTTATTATCAAAGCGAAGTCTTTATAGTGACACCACAGCAGCTTGATTTGTACACTGCTGCGCCGTGGAACAAACCGCCCACAGCTCTGGAGATAATCTCACAATTTCCAGGGATGAGTATTGATTTTACACTCAGTCAAGACACACGAGCTTCTGTGTGGTTGCTGTAAAAAATATTCTGTTTAATTTACGGTAAAATAGCGGCAGCTGTGGTTGCCAGAACTTTACCGTAAAAAATACAGTGAGGGGGTTTTCTACTGTAAATTTAAATGTAAATATCAGCTAAATCTGTCATTTAGACTGAAAAATCACTTGCCATTTTATCCCTATTGTGTCTCTTTTTGGTAATTTTGTGTCTCATTTGATAATTTTACGTATTTTTTTGGTCATTTTGTGTCTTTTTTTTGATAATTTCATGTCTCTTTTGGTCGTTTTCTGTCTTTTTTTTGGTAATTTTGTGTCTTTTAAGTTAGTTTTGTGTCTCTTTTGGTCATTTTGTGTCTTTTTTGATAGTTTTGTGTCTCTTTTGGTCATTTTGTGTCTTTTTTGATGGTTTTGTGTCTCTTTTGGTCGTTTTCTGTCGCTTTTTTTGGTCGTTTTGTGACTCTTTTGGTCATTTTAGGTCCTTTGTTAGGTCCTTTGGTCTGCTATTATTTTTAGGGTAGTTATGTCCTTGTGACGTTATGGTATTTCTCCATTCATTTTAAATGAAAAATCTAATATTTTTTACAGCAAAACTGTGTTTTCTAAAATTTATGACAGAAAAAAGTAAAAGTTTTGTGCTATTCTTTGATTTACGGTAATTAAAAGTGTCTACTATGGTGATATTACATTTTTAATTTCACGCTCTATTTCTGATATAATTTGACAGTGTTTTACTGTAATTTCTACAAACATTTTTTACAGTGCAGAAACACAATTTGTTAAGATAGATGTGAGAGAAAACGTTCTCTTCACACTTTGACGACAAATTCAAAGTATTGAGATCATAACAACACACATGTCAGAGCAGATAGTTCTGTTTGAATTCTGTGATGAAAAATGACTTTTAAAAACCTTTTACGGATTAAAAAAAAAAAAAAACCCACTTGTTTGGTAGAAAAGAAAAGTGTTCTCCAGGACAGATTTAAACACACTGTCAGGAACTGTCATGGCGGCAGGTTCAGCGGTGGATTTCTCGACTCGCTGAGTAAAACTGAATCTATCTTTCAGGACAGATAATTGCGCTTGAAGTGAAACGAAAAAAAACTTCTGCCATGTTCTAACCTGAAGAAAATAACAAAACCCTACCAGCTCTCCAAAACACAAGCCACAAATTGCATGAATGGAACAACTCTGGCGTGTGTGTGTGTGTGTGTGTGTGTGTGTGTGTTCTTGTACTTCCTACATAGTGAGGACCGGAACACGTTTTTATCCAAGAGTGAGGACATTTTTGCAAAGTGAGGACATTCCGGCCGGTCCTCACTTCTTTAAAGGCTTTTTTGAGATTTCAGACTTTGTTTTAAGGGTTAAGGTTACAAAAAATGATGATTAACTGAAACTGTATTGTGTGGTTACACAACTAACTAAAATTATAGTGAAAATGTCCTTCGTTTTCGTCTTTATCAACTTTTTTTCATACATAATTAAGATGGATAAGACAAAGGAAATAAAGGCAAAATTTACTGTGACCTCTTTTAATCTCCCACCCAACAAATACCCCATTACAAAAAACTAAAACTAACACTAAAACTAATAAATACTAAATTAAAACTAGCAAACTTTTTTTGAGATTTAAGACTTTGTTTTAAGGGTTAAGGTTACAAAAAATGATTATTAACTGAAACTGTATTGTGTGGTTACAAAACGAACTAAAACTAACTAAAATTAGAGTGAAAATGTCCTTTGTTTTCGTCTTTATCAACTTTTTTCATACATAATTAAGATGGATCAGACAAAGGAAATAAAGGCAAAATTTACTGTGACCTCTTTTAATCTCCCACCAAACAAATACCCCATTACAAAAAACTAAAGCTAATAAAAACTAAAACTAAAGTATTTCAAAAAATAAATACTAAACTAAAACTATCAAACTCACTTTAAAAACGGATTAAAACTAACTGGACTTGAAAACAAAAATTCACAACGAAATTAAAACTAAAACTAATGAAAAATCCAAAACTATTATAACCTTGGTTGAGACAGAAAACAAAGTTAACTTTCACTGACAACGATTGTTCCTGCAGTCTGTTTATTCACCATGAATAGCCAATGTAGCAACTTTAGCGATAAGCTAGTTTGCAACTAACTGTATGTGCATAATAAATTCTCATACACAGTTGTGGAATGTAAGTAAGTACATTTACTCAAGTACTGTACTTAAGTACAATTTTGAGGTACTTGTACTTTACTTGAGTATTTCCATTTTATGTAACTTTGTACTTCTACTCCTATACATTTTGAGGCAAATATTGGACTTATAACTCCACTACATTAAACTGAAAGCTTTAGTTAGTTTAGTTACTTTTCAGGTCGAAATTTGACATAAACAACACAATACATTTAAAATCGTTACTCATTTTTATTAATTAAACCACATAAAAGTATATTAAGTAGTTAAAATTAGCCCTACCTTGACAACAGTAAATCAAAGCTTACCTAAATGCAAAAAAAATAATGCAATAATATATTTGGACAATATGAGTGGGTCCATTCTGCACAACAAGTACTTTTACTTTTGATACTTTAAGTACATTTTGATAAAAACTAACTGGACTTGAAAACAAAAATTCACAACGAAATTAAAATTAAAACTCATGAAAAATCCAAAACTATTATAACCTTAGCAGGGAATGCACTATTCCAATGAGGGTCCTCACAAAGATAGAAGTACAAGAATGTGTGTGTGTGTGTGTGTGTGTGTGTGTGTGTGTGTGTGTGTGTGTGTGTGTGTGTGTGTGTGTGTGTGTGTGTGTGTGTGTGTTTTACTCTGCCGTTCTCATACTGTCAGTCAGGCATGGTGCCACAGCGAGTGCCCTGGAATGACTTTCCTATTTGGAGATTTTCCATATAAAAAATAAAAAAAAGTAACCGCTTTCATTAACTGAAGCACATTATAGGCCTACAACTCTTTTAACCTCAGACATTTACTGTAATTCAAGAGTTTATTGTGACGTGAGTCAACAAATCTTGCAGCGGGACACAGAAAATAAAAATAAAAGCACCAAATGTGTACCGTATTATATGTAAAAGAGGTCTAGAAACAAAATCTGGAGTTGAGCAGAGCAGTGAAGTATGTGTGAGAGAGTGTTAACAGCCAGGCAGCTTATAAACACTTATAAACACTCAGTCTTTATTGTTCTGAAGAGGCTGCCAGAACATAAACAAAAGGCCAGCGGGATGACATAACCTTATCACTATGAAATATTGGAATACATTTCTGAAGCATGAAACACGTTGATGAAGTGCAGACTGATTAAAATGTGTTACAACAAAAATAAATCAATCAAAAGGAGACAAATCGTAATGTCTTGATGTCTGATTTTTTTTTTACTCTTATTTCTTTATATATCGATGTGCACTGTAAAAAAGGTTTGTAGAAATAACAGTAAAACACTGTCAAATACATCAGAAATAGGGCATAAAATGAAAAATTGTATATCACTGTATTAGACGCTTTTAATTACCGTAAATCAAAGAATAGCACAAAACTTTTACTTTTTTATTGTCATAAACTGGAAGAAACACACAGGTTTTTAGGTAAAATATAACATTTTCATGCAACATTTGTGGAGAAATACCATGATGTATGAATTAATGACACAATTATCCTAAAAAATAACAGGATTATTCAGACTCAATCACAGTTTTTGCTGATATTTACATTTAAATTTAGAATAGAAAACCCGCTCACTGTAATTTTTACGGTGATGTTCTGGCAACCACAGCTGCCAGAATAAGCTGAAAATAAGAAAAATGATGTATGTTGAATATCTGTGATCAATAATCATTTCTTCAAATAAAAACATGTTTAAAAAAAAAGGAGACAAATCAAACAATGTACAACAATAAAGTCGACATAAAACTTTAAATAATCAACTTTTTTTGCCCCTCACACATTAAATTTGACATTAATCAACAGCAAAGAAACCCACATCCTTTGGCTGTCATTTCTAATAAAACTCTAAAATAAAAGCCCACAATTATGTCCTACAATTAGCAAAAATCCATGTACATTAAAAAACTTTTTTTTTTCTCATTACTATGTCATTACCCTGCCACAGGCCGGTTCACTCTGAACCACAGCACTGTTATTATCTGTTTAAGTGGCTACATAGCTGCTATTATTCCAGGTGCCAAGACGGCATCTGAAGCAAAGTCAGAAACTCTTTCTGACTGACAGAATTTTAATCGCAGTCATCTCAGATGCCAGAGACGTTAATATTAATTGGCTCGTGTGCTGCAAGCAGACACATGCAAACCAAATGACGAGAATAAGAAGAAGAGATAATAATAAGAAGAGATAATAATAAGAAGAGATAATAATAAGAAGAGAGGGATTAAAACGAGGAGCGACTGGAGGGCAGACGGCCTGATTGATAAACCTCCATAGAAGGTGTTTGGGAATCACTTTACAAAAAGCTGAATTACACCTTTAAAGTCCAAATTTAATTAAATAAATCTCAATAAGCATGCCCAGAGTTTGTTCTGACTTGACAACTTATTTTTTATTTTATTACATTTTTTTAAAAGGTGGAGTCAGTGATTCTGGAGTCATTTTGATATTTGAACTTAATACCTCAAATACATCCCTCCCATCCTGTTTAATGTAAATCAGACTGCAAAAAAGCATCAAAATTAGAGCTAGACAGATATAACGGTTGACAGATATTATCAGCAGATATTGGCCTGTTAAAGGCATATCGTATCGGTGTGTACACTACCGGTCAAAGGTTTTAGAACACCCCAATTTTTCCAGTTTTTTATAAGCTTAACCAAAACTGAAAAATAATGTACATTTCAGAATTATACAAGTAGGCCTTTTTCAGGGAACAAGAAATGGGTTAACAACTTAACTCTATGGAGTCTTGGGCTATTTTGTCCATTTTTGAATTCTTTTCATGTCTTTGTAAGTCATTTTGTGTCTTTTTTTGGTCATTTTGTGTCTTTTTTTAGTTATTTTGTGTCTTTTGGGTGTCTTTTTTGTCATTTTGTGTCCTTTTTTGGTCATTTTGTGTCTTTTTTTAGTTATTTTGTGTCTTTTGGTGTCTTTTTTGTCATTTTGTGTCTTTTTAGTCATTTTGTGTCTTTTTTTGTCATTTTGTGTCTTTTTTTGGTCATTTTGTGTCTTTTTTTAGTCCTTTAGTCCAACATAAAATGTGATTTTGAATCTTTTTTTTACTTTCAAAACACTATCATGCTCAATAAAGAATTTTAAATGTTGCAGATGTGCATTAATTTCACATTAACTTCAGTACACTGAGACATTAAACTGCATCATTTTCAATTAAATTCTGGAAAAGTTGGTGTGTTCTAAAACTTTTGACCAGTAGTGTATGCTGTCTGATATGTGCCGTTATAACAAAATTTTTTACACAATATATAGTACAGAAAATGTACCTTGGCATGATTTAAAAATCTTTCTTTTTTAATTATTTTCTTTACATAGTCAGCAGTTGACTGAAACTGAACAGTAATGATGTTTGTTAAACTGTTTTTTTAGCCTCAGGTCATTTTACAAAAATTGCCCGGGGCAGAGCAAGTTCAGTATCCCTGCAGTAAAGGTCGAGAATCTCTAATAAATAATAACTAAATCCATGTGTGTTTGCTGAAAATGGAGAAAAACATGTCTTGTGTTGACGTTTGCCCGATAAACAGGGTCATGACATGCATCGGTCAGTAGCGAAGCGTGGAAATTAATAGCACGTCTCCTAGAAACCTCTTAAATATTAGTCGACTGTTGCTGTGGGAAAAGCTCCGTAAGGCTCGAAGCTTGGACACCATTTTTACCAAAATGTCAAAAAAATTACTTTTATACTCTTTGAGGACTCTTGGAAGTGGGAACATGTGCACAACTGCAAATATTTCCTTCCACAGAACATGAAAAGAATTCAAATTTCAGTTTAAAAGGGAGTCAATTTCCCATAAATGTTGCATTCTATCTTCGTTCTGCAGCTGATTTCCTCCTCTTCTGCACTCAAAAAAAGAATTAAGCCAAAAACGTGGACTTTTGGTAATTTAACTACATGTAAATTTTCCATGTCATTTTGTCACATACGTTGAATGTAAAAGGTCAAATTAAATGCAATGTTTTTCTTTCATTTAAAAGTAATATAGATAAATTAAATAACATTAATGCAAATTTCTACACTGTAAAAAAAAACCCTGCTGTTTTTACGGTAAAAAACCGGCAGCTGTAGTTGCCAGAACTTTACCGTAATAAATATGGTGCAACTTTTTTTAATATTACGGTAAAAAGATATTGGCACTGTTGATTTCATGTTTAAGATAACCATTTTTTACTGTATAAATAAAGGGTTTTTCCATCAAAAGAAACACTGTTTTGCCATATAATTGACAAGCAAATACTTTATAAATGAAAATCCATAAATTAAAGATTTTACCATTAAAAATGACAATATATTTTTGTTAGCGATATGGTGTTAAGTACATTTAACAGATGGTATTAATCCATCACTGATTAATTCAGTGATGGATTAATACCATCACTGGGTTAATTCAGTTTCAGTAACAATGAAACACCGTAAATGTATATATACATTTACGGTGTTTCATTGTTACTGAAACTGAATTAACCCATTTATCATTTTACGGTCTTTTACTGTCATGGTTTAGCTGAAATTTGAATTCTTTTCATGTTCTGTGGAAGGAAATATTTACGGTTGTGCACATGTTCCCACTTCCAAGAGTCCTCAAAGAGTATAAAAGTAATTTTTTTTGACATTTTGGTAAAAATGGTGTCCAAGCTTCGAGCCTTACGGAGCTTTTCCCACAGCAACAGTCCACGTTTTTGGCTTAATTCTTTTTTGGAGTGTGTCCTGCTGCATCTTCTTCTTCCTCCTTCGTTCGGCCCATTATAGAGACAAAGAGAAGCCGTTACCCATCGATCACAATGACCCCCAGCGTGACCCCTGGACATACGCCGCCCCCAGTAACCAGGTCTGCTCCGTGCTGCTCTTTGTTTGCTCTCTTCCTGTGTTTCTCAGAGCAGCATTGTGGTACTCTCAACAAGTGGCTCATTAAGCTGCTGCAGCAACAGCAGCATGGCGTGTTGAAACATACATCCTGCTCTAAATGGAGCTTTGACTCACAAACAAATACAAATCAAGCTTTGTGTGTGCACGCTGGAAGTCAAATTGTTATAAAGTGTTGCAGCGAAATGTAATTGTTGATTCTCGCTCAATACCTGGCTCAAATAGAGGCTGTTTTTCCTCCCCTTCGGGGCAGAATTCATTTAAAACAGATGAGAACTCTTCAATCTGGATGACCGCTCTCATATCAGCGCAAAATATTTACAGTTCCTGTGGCTATAGCTGTGTTGGAAGAACTCAAATCCATTTTACTTTGTGGGCAGCGAGGCCCGAGCTTCAAGAGGAAGAGCAGTTTAACAGCAGGACAATGCTGATGAAAGCAGGAGAAATGAGGTGGAGAGGAGATGGGAAGAAGGGAAGGAAAAGAGGAGGCGGAGGAGAGACTGAAACAGGAGGGAGAGGCAGAAGAAATAGAGAAAAACAATATGATTCAGTCGCTCTGATATCTTTTTTTTTTCTTCCCAGAAAGCCCAGAAGGAATGCAGTTTATTGTAAACAACCTAAAGTGCGTTAACTCCCTATTCACAGCATAGGTCATACTAATGGACTTATATAATCATCATTATTTAAGAGGGAAAAAGCACAAACGGCTCACAAAGAAAGCTTATCAAGGCTTCCGTTTTGCATGAACGGTTATGACCTTGTGCATTTGCATCAAAAATGCAAATGAATCCTCGACTATAATTTGAAGTTTCTAATTACTGAGCTACAGTCATGTTTTTGTACCTTTGTGAAGAGATATTTCCTGTATTCACACGTCGGTTACGTGTCTTTTTAAAATCGGTCTGGGTTCAGGCGAGGCAGATATATTCGTTGGAGAAAGCAAATATCCGTTGGAAAGAGAAATCTCCCAACGGAGGGAGGTTGTGACTCATTCACCTTGAAGAAGAACATTGCTGGTGGCTGAGTCACTGAGGTCACACCCCGGCACACACCCACCAGTCACTCAACCGGTTCCCTATCTATCTATCTCCGTCTGGTAACACACACACACACACACACACACACACACACACACACACAAAGACAGGCATATTCAAGTGTAAGCACATGTTTTTGCCTTGCAGGAGCATGTGTGTGTGGTGTGCAATTGGTGCAATTGCAATTAATTAGTTATTGTTAAGCATGCAAACACCCACAAATGGCCTTCACTGCAGTTCAAAATCATTTACATGATTCAAGGTTTAAGTTTTTTCCTGCCATAAACCCACTCGCCTTCATGAGAATTAATTTCTAAATAGGCTATATTTTACTGCATATGATCTCTAAAATGTGCCTTGGGTGTTTATTGAGGCTGGGACTCTCATTTCATGTTCAAACTATACCATTAGTGGATATTTATCAGAGAATCGAGCAAGAATATTGCAGACCCAGACTCAATAAACATATTTATTTTGGGACATTTAAATAACGAAAAAACTAAAAAAATAATGATAAAATAAAATAATAGCTAAACCCAATTCTAAATCCCTTCAATCACCGTTTTCTACATTGTATGTTGTGTAAATAAAGTTAACATATTGGCGCATATTGGAAAACATTAATTCATATTTATTACTACTAGTAGTTTTGGCAAACCACTGGTGGATGGTGTCTTGTCGTGTGTTGTTTGTTAATGTCTTATAGCTCAAATCTTTATTTTCATTCTGTACTTTTCATTTTTATTTTATCTTTATTTTATTATTTTATTCTATTTTTATAATCTTAATCTGTTTTACTGTACTTGTGCTGCTGCAACAACTGAATTTCCCCCATGTGGATTAATAAAGGAATATCTAATCTTAGTATTTGTTGTTATTTATTATATTTGATTTGGGGTTTATCAAACCATTTTAACAGTCCTGGTTATTTGTACTTTGAATAAAGATGATGTGGAAAATTAAATAGAAGCAAAAGAGAAAAATACCCAGTGGATTCAGTCCTGTAGAAGTGCAGAGTGGATTCATCCGGAGCAGTGGAGTAGGAAGCTACTGTAGTGTATTTAAACACAATCTGTCCACATTTGCACTGGCTGTTTCTATGAAGTGCTGAAAGCCGAATGTCAAGTTTTGTCCTTCTATCTGTGTAATCCTGCTTTTGTATTTAAGTGTGTGTGAAAAAAAGGAAAGATAAAAAAAAGGGGAAAAGTCAACTAGAGGAATAAAAAGATGATAATGTTACTTTTTACACATTTACAAGCTGAATTATTGAACCTGCAGTCTAAGCCTACACTGTAAAAAAAAAAAGAAAAGTTGGGTGAACTCAAAATTTCAAGGCAACAAACTTCGATAAAATTTTAAGTTGGACAATTTAACTAAATATTTTAAGTTTTTTTTTTGAGTTTGCTCAACTCTGAATTTCTCTGGCACGATTGTAACGCCGCTATGAAATGTCAGCTAATGTTGTGACCACAATTTTGAGTTAGCATTGATACGCTAATGGCTACTCTTGTAGCTGTAACAAGCAGCGCCGCTAGCATCAGTTAGCCGCTAGCATCAGTTAGCCGCTAGCATAAGTTAGCCACTCGCTTTCGCTAATGACCGAATTTCACAATTTCACATATATCTTATGTAATGTACCTTTATTAACCCAAAACATGATCTTTTACTAAACCTAACCAAGTAGTTTTGTTGCCTATACCTAAACAAACTGGGCTGTTTCACAACATTAACAAAGTGTTTAAAACTGTTTCCACTTAAAACTTTAATTAACTGACTGTAACTTCATATTGACTGTAGAAACATGACTGGTAGTTTGATTGAGAATGAGTTGTTTTTTTTTAACTCAACATGAAAATGATTATCTTCTAAAATTAAATCTTTTTCTGGGTCATTTTTTACAAATTTAAATATGTGACATGTGGAATGTGAACCAAGGAGTGCAGATGTTTGTGAGTTGATGAAAAAGTTGATTGCAGCTGCTAAAATAAAATAAATACAAAAGGAAAATTCTCCTCCTTAACACTGATCTTCCACCCACTCTACATTTGAAGCATTGAACATTCATCCCCCTGTAGACTTTAAAAATAAACCATTTGGAGTTTGCTTTCATGAAAAACTGCTGCTGCGAGGTTGGATTCATGCATATTGTACACAAGGGATTGCAAAGATGACAAAAGCCTTTAAAGAATGAAAAAGAAACAAAACAGCTCTTGCACAATAATCCACTCCTGCACTGTTCATTCATATGCTTATTGTAGTAAATACACCAAATATGGAGTTTCAGTGGAGCAGCATTGACGCAGTATAAACCACTATTGTCTTAGTGGAACAAAAGCAGAATAAATATTTTTTTTCCACCAAAATCTTGTCACCTTTTCATATCATTCTATCTGCCTCTATGAAGAACCACTTTTCCTGCTTACAGGGTAAATGTTTCTCGCTCAACACAGAGTTTAGTTGGAGAGTCACTTTATGTTAAGTGTAATCCACTTACCATATAATCACTAAATGGATGAAAGACTCCTTTTAAACATGCACACCTGCTCCGGCATGATAAAAGAGTTGACTTTATTCATATCCAGTGTTTTACTGTGGGAGAAGGGTCGCAGATTGTGCCGACTACATGTGAAAAAAACTGCCTCTCACATTCATCACGGTCACATATTTTCCTGCGATATACGAGTGTTATTTCCATGCATTAACATCTCAATAAGAACACTGCAAAAAAAGCCAACTTACTTGTATTTTTTGGCCTAAAACAGTGATTTAAGTTGGTAAAACTTGGAAATATAAATTACTGACATTTAGGGCAATAATGTAAGTTAGCACAACAAAGGAAGCCAGTTGTCTGCTCAAAAACAAGTTGGTGAGTTGTTGTTACTTATATCTTTAAGTTGGGGTTCACAACAAGGGACAATAGTTCTGATAACTCTTATTTCTTTGTTGGGAAATTCGGTCATTAGCGTAAGCTAGCGGCTAACTGATGCTAGCGGCTAACTGGCGGCTAATTTGAGAAGATAATCAGTTTCATGTTGAGTTAAAAAAAAAAAAAAAAAAAATTCTCAATCAAACTCATACCATTCATGTTTCTACAGTCAATATAAAGTTACAGTCAGTTAATTAACGTTTTAAGTGGAAACACAGCGGCTAACTGATGCTAGCTGCTAACTGATGCTAGCGGCGCTGCTTGTTACAGCTACAAGAGTAGCCATTAGCGTATCAATGCTAACTCAAAATTGTGGCTACAACATTAGCTGACATTTCATAGCAGCGTTACAATCGTGCCAGAGAAATTCAGAGTGGAGCAAACTCAAAAACAAAACTTAAAATATTTAGTTTAATTGTCCAACTTAAAATGTTATGGAAGTTTGTTGCCTTGAAATTTTGAGTTCACCCAACTTTTCTGTTTTTGCAGTGTAGGCTTAGACTGCAGGTTCAATAATTCAGCTTGTAAATATGTAAAAAGTAACATTATCATCTTTTTATTCCTCTAGTTGAGCCCCCGACGCTGCCTGATCAATATGAAAAGATTCTCCGGGGGTCTACAGATATTCACAGCGGGGGAAGAAGATTAGAGTCACATTGACCTTGAAAGGAACGCTGATTTTGTACTGAATGTCAGCGACGACATTACAACAAGAAAAAATAATTCGCTTAAAATATGAAAACATCTCAGCCAGTCAAAGTGTGCCGGTATTCAACCTGAAAACAACTGACCCGCCACACAAGCTAAACACATTTTGTTCTGGGAAGTGGACTCATCATCGCTTTTCAAATCATAATTACATGTATGAACACATCTGACAGAAATGATGTTTTGATTTTGGTCGCATATAAAAAGAACCGTCTCCACATTAAGGCCTGGGCTCCTCTCACAGCAGATGGTACTTTGGCTTCCTCTGCACATCTTTTGTACTGCTGTGTTTTTTTAAAGAATTTATTTATAACTGTCAAAGCTGCTGACAGGGAAATTAACGGGCGCATTAGTATGATAAGCTTTTGAAAAAGGATAAGTACCTTTATTCCCCTTTTCCAGTTAAAAAAAACTCATAAAAATGCCCATTTATTGTTATTGGGTCATTGTAAAATAATGAAAAAGATCAATTCTAGTGATGTTATGTGTTTTTGTTAGTATTTGTCTGGTTTTAATAACAATAACTCCAGTTTGTTTGTTCTATGGTTATTCACAAAAAAAACTTACATCAGTCTTGCATTAATTCAGAATGTGCTATAAGTCTATATCTACTTTAAAATATTTTATTCCTTGAAGAGAGTGGGGATATTTATATAAAAATGTGACTGTACATTTTTGAATATTTGTTTGTCCTTATTTAACCAGTTTGACAAAAGAATAACTGTCAAAAATATAAATTCATACTGCATGAATGTAAGTTAGAAAAAGGTTCGATTCTGATTTATGATGAATATTTTTTGTCTTTAGCTGCATCCAAATATTTTGATAGTTTGACATGATAATGTTTTTTTACCCTTTATTTTCCTGATTACTTTAAAGACAAAATGTATGTTTTTTCGAGGTCCTTCATTCAGTAATTTACCTCATTTTGTGCCCAACTGATATAGATATGTACTGTATACAACTATTAGGGTTTGGTTTACCTGATGACTATATATACACATATAAACACATAGATAAAGACTAAAAAAGCTGAAGATAAATCTTTTATTTTAATTCCTTTTAAGCGACAATAATACTTATATATTGTCTAGAGAGTATGGCTGGGCAATATGGCAAAAATCTTCCATCCCAGTAAAGGTAATTTCATATTGATATATATTGTGTTTTATATTATGTTTTTTGGTAAGTAAATGGTGTATAAGTCTTTTTTTTGTATAGTCCTGTGTGAATTAACTATTTGATAAATGAAAAGTACTCATTTCATTTTCTAATTTAATTAAGCATTTAAGTGAAAAATGTATACCATGGTTTCAGGTGAAATAGAGAAATAAACAAAATATACATACATAGGTACAAACATAACGTTTTGTTTTTTTAATAGAAATTTTAAGTTAGTATGTGCTTGTTATTTTGAATTCAGACGATGTAATTGTGTATCACTTGTGTGTCCCATTAAATGATTTTTTCACAGTATGATTGCATTGAAAGATGATACATTTTTCTCTCCATCATAAAATACTGTCTCTTTAAGAACATAAACCTGCAAATGCACGCACAGCAGAAAGTAAAGCACGAATAAATAAACAAACCACATGAGTTCCAGTGTCTTCCAGCTATAGCCTCCCTCCTGAACCCGGTGGATTTAATGCACTTTATCAAACTTTATGTTCTCCCCTTGAGACTTCATTTGCGTTCCAGTAAAAACAACTTGAGTTCAGAGGATTATTATAATGTTAGGTCCATTTATTTCTTAATGTTACACCCATTACCAGGAATCCAGAGGCTTTACACGCACTACACACATTTAAAATAACATGCCTGGACGACCGATTCTTAAAGTCCTGTTTAGTTTTAAATCCATATTGGAGCGATTTATGACACGATGTTTGTCGAACGTGCTGAGGGCCCTGAACAGAGTCAAAACAGTGACTCAAGAGAGAGAAAGGTTTCCCTCCAAACATCTACAGACACAGAATGAGTGTACATGCCAGGGTTTTTGAAAGAATGCCACTCTGAAGCAGACTTTCCACATGGTCGGCTGGCTCTTCCAGTAACCGGATGGCACACTTCCCTCTGTTTCCACAGAGGGAGAGAAATTGAAAGCGGGTATCAAGGGCGTGGGCAATTTAAATAGGCACTTTTAATGCCACACTGGCAGTGGAGAAACGATTAATTTGCTCTTGTTCAGTCTCACTGACAGCCCGGGTGAACAAAATGAAAGCTGAGGTCATAAATTGTCAGGTTTATTACCAGGTCTGGTGGAGGTGTTACATATGTGGTGAATCATTGAATTTAACAGCAGTTTGAGGGATTAAAACAGGGTAAATATTGCCCCCCTTGTAGTTAAGTTGTTTAAGATTTGGTGCATACTTAATTGCTTTCTTGCAGAGTTAGATTAAAAGGATTGATGCAACCAGTGGCGGTTCTACACAGGGGCCTCCAGGGGCCACTGCCCCTGTGAAGAAGCCTTTGGCCCCTGCTGTGGCCCCTGTGTCAAATTAATGATAAAATGATCAATTTATAACAATGAACAATGGAACAATTCTAACATGTTCAAACAATATCTCATTGTACACAAAGGGAACCCAGACTGTATTGTATGTAATTGCATAGTATAATAGTTTAACTCCATTGAGTCTTATTGGGCCATTTTGTCCATTTTTGAATCCTTTTCATGTCTTTATGAGTCTTTGTAAGTCATTTTGTGTCTTTTTTTGGTAATTTTGTGTCTGTTGTTGTGTCTTTTTTATTTATTTTGTGTCTTTTTTGTCATTGGTGTCATTTATATGTCTTTTTTGTGTCTGTTTTAGTTATTTTGTGTCTTTTTTTGGTCATTTTGTGTCTTTTTTTGGTCATTTTGTGTCTTTTTCAAGACATTCAAAGATTTTGAATGCTTAAATATCATCTTTGCCATTTTTTCATGTGCTAATGTGCCCCTCTGATTAAACACTGGCCCCTCCTTGGCCCCCACAGTAAAATTGGTCTAGAACCGCCACTGGATGCAACTCACACGTTTGCGAATATAAAGCTGCTAAGCTAACAGAGAGAGAAACAACAAGCCTGTTTAAAGGTGAAAAAATCCGTTTAACTGCATTCACAATGGTCTTAAATCAACAAGTTGTATCTAATTTATTTAATCTGTACTAAAACCAAAAGGGTAAAGGCGAAAACAAATGGACTGTTTTCTCTTCTTCCAGTCTTTGCTAACTAAGCTAACATGCTAATAGCTTTAGCTTCATATTTACTGTGCTAACTAAGCTGACATGCTAATAGCTTTAGCTTCATATTTACTGTGCTAACTAAGCTAACATGCTAATAGCTTTAGCTTCATATTTACTGTACGAACCAGAAAGATTTACGATTCTTCTCCACTTCCACCCACCGTACAAAGGTGAGGCCAAAATATCCCAAACAAGAGAGCTGCCATCTTGGTTTGCTGACATCAATTCACCCGCCTAACTTATCGCAAGCCAAACACAGCTGTCAATCATGACGTTACACCCGTTTTATAGCAGCAAATAACTACTTGTTACAATAATTACAATATTAACCTATCCTATGATATATAGACATGACCGTGATCATTTTGGCTGATTGATTTCGCCTGTTTACATGTTTGTTTGCTTAATAATGTCACCAAAACTTTTGCCAACATGATACCTGAGATACAGCAGGTTTTACTGACTATTATAAGACCTGGTCGTAGTGCAAAGAACAAAAATAAAAATAAAAATTCTGCGCTGTTTTATTTGTTGAGGATATTTTAATATTTTTCTCACATTCACGCGTACATATTCTTAGGGATTAAAATGTCATTGCTCTTTGAAAGGGTGTACTTTACATTATAATCCTAAAATATTATAAGTATGTCAGAAAATTTAAATTGGTCTTCAAATAACAAAACTGTTTATTGCAAGAATTTCTTGACAAAAATAGTGATTGTGACAGGCCTATGACTTGTAGATACATTCGTGTGATGAGAACTACCTAAAATGACAGAAACAACCTTTGGAAAAAATGTATTTGACATGAATTTTTACTTTGTTTCATGGCCCATGTGGCTCTTCAGGCCGTCTGCAGTGGCTGTGACCAAAAAATTGCACGAAATAAAAACATTTACATTTTAATTTAAATGTATCATTGGTGTAGGCCCACATCAATTTGTATTAGTCAATTGTAAAACTGTGTGGCTTATAAATTGCATTATTTTTTATTTTAAAACTCAAAATTCTGACAAATTCAAGTCTAGTTTTCAGTTTCCTTTGCTAGGCTAGTTTTCGATTCCAAATCTCCTGAGATATTTCTTCGGTGTCCAGCCTCGTATTTGAACTTCTCACTGCATTCTGACAAAATCATATTAATAACTGCTCATTATGACTTGTTAGTAATGTTGGTAGGTTAATGTACACTCCAATTAAGGCTGTTTTATCTTCATTTTAAGGCGCAAATAAGTTCTGTGGCTCCATTCCGACATTTTTCCTAATTTTTTGGCCAACAATGGCTCTTTTGTTAGTAAAGGTTGCCGACCCTTGGTCTACCATGAAGGGGGCGGGGTTTATGACCTGTACTGCAGCCAGCCACCAGGGGGCGATCCGTGGGTTTTGGCTTCACTTTTTTGGCGCTTTCAGGCCGTCCATCTTTATATTCAGCCTACAGAGTGGTATCAATCTTTTTATCTAAGAAAAGAAGAAAAGTTCAGAAAATGTCAAACTATTTCTTAAAACGTAAAAGCTTGCCTTGTTTGTGAAAAAAAGTTGCAACTTGAGGTTAGACAATGCAATAAATGAGAAAGGTTAAACAAGTCTTTCATTCAAAAACAGCCTGGTGTAGTTTACTACTATAAAACTTGCCAAACAGTTCCCCCACAGGATGGCACTGGTCCATATGTTATAAACAACACGGCAATAAAAACAAGTGAATACAACCTTTCCTTGCTCCTCTCTTTCATACAAGCTAACGAGACATGGCTCACACCCACTGCCACAATCTGAAATAATAGCTCGATTCAAAATAAATTAAAAAAATATGCCAAGCATGTATAGCGTAATGAAGACCAGCAATGGAGGGTTGCATAAGGTATCATTTAAAGCATTTTGGGGACACGGACGCCTCTCAGGTTGTGTCTTGGATTTGATAATGAAAAAGAGCGTGACAAGAAAATAACAACCTCATGGTGGAGATGTACACATTCACAGATCGGGAATAAACGTTAAAAAAAAACCCAGCAGCAACATACAGCTATATCACAATCTAGGTATCCAATAGATTCATGTTTTTGGTTGTTTTTGGTCATAAAAATGTTTCAGAGTGGGTAAATATTCATGTACAGGTTCTAACTGGCCTCGTTTCTTCACGTTTTTTTCCCTCCTGAAGGAAAACAACACCAAAACAAAGGTAGTCTGTGCAACATAGCAATTTCAGCTGTAACAATATATGTCCCTGTCAGGACCAATGTTCCCACATCAAGCATATGTAGACGACAGGGCTGCAATCTGGGGCTCAGGTCTGCTGCATCTCTGCCCTGTTGCCTTATAATGAGGGCTGACTAGAGCAGAGATTAACGGAGATCTGGTTTACGTTAGCCCCCGCAGCAGCTTCACCAGCCGCAGATAAAGATGAAATATTTTAACATGGGACTATAAGGTGGTTGGTTACTCGTTTCGCCCAGTTTGTCAGGTACGTTCATGAAAAACATGTCGAATTAGGCCGAACTGAATGGATGGCCATGAAAACTACACCCAATTATATAAGAAAAAAAAAAAGCACAACTCCAGGAGGGAAACCTTGTTAGAATGAAATGAATGAAAGTTTGTCCGGCTGATGTTAGCTGATGGGTATGGAGGATGGAAGTGGGCTGATTAAATTAAATAGGGCATTCATTAATTGATAATTGATTGATTTTTCCTTTTATATGTATGTAGAAGAAGAAGAAGATTACTTTATTAATCCCACAATGGGGAAATTCAACCTCTGCATTTAACCCATCCTCCTATATATATATTACATTTTTTAATGTATTTATTTTTATATTTATTTACTTTACTTATTTACTTAATTTACTTACTAATATACATATTTATATACATATAAATAGATTTATTAAATTTTTTAATGTATTTACTTTTTATATTTATTTATTTACTTTACTTATTTACTTAATTTACTTACTAATATACATATTTATATACATATAAATAGATTTATTAAATTTTTTAATGTATTTACTTTTTATATTTATTTATTTACTTTACTTATTTACTTAATTTACTTACTAATATATATATTTATATATATAAAAATAGATTTATTACATTTTTTTATGTATTTACTTTTTATATTTATTTACTTTACTTATTTACTTAATTTACTTACTAATATATATATTTATATATATACAAATAGATTTATTACATTTTTTAATGTATTTACTTTTTATATTTATTTACTTTACTTATTTACTTAATTTACTTACTAATATATATATTTATA
Organism: Centropristis striata; assembly: GCF_030273125.1. Classification (NCBI taxonomy): domain Eukaryota; kingdom Metazoa; phylum Chordata; class Actinopteri; order Perciformes; family Serranidae; genus Centropristis; species Centropristis striata. The sequence continues at coordinate 36,782,127 of NC_081527.1, forward strand.
TATATATAAATAGATTTATTACATTTTTTAATGTATTTACTTTTTGTATTTATTTACTTTACTTATTTACTTAATTTACTTACTAATCATTATATTTATATATATATATATAAATAGATTTATTACATTTTTCAATGTATTTACTTTTTATATTTATTTACTTTCTTCATCCATATATCCAGCAGCATATCTAATAATAATAATAATACATTTTATTTGTAAAGCACTTTTCATAAAGAAATCTCAAAGTGCTACAGAAACCAGAAACAAAATAGACAAAAGACTAAGACTAAAACTCAGACACATTAAAATCAGCAGTAGATAAAAAAGAAACAGTACATTATTAAGAGATTAAGGTGCAGAGATAATAATAATAAAAACATCTAGGATCTCAAGAATAATCTCCCTAAGAGCTCATTTTATGACATAAACATGTGTTGTTAGAGATCACAATGAGTAAGAAGCAAACAAAGCTAAATGTGATGCTTAAACGCATAATGAGAAGCATTTTGACACTTTTTCCTTGTAAACCCAACTTTTAAATTCGCCCTCTACTCTTTAGCTCAACAAGACGTGAAGCTGGAGGCCAATAAACGTGACTGCCAACAACACCAGAGTGCACCGGCACCAGGAGCAGCTAGACCTCCCAGACACTCTGTAACCTGAACCAGCATCAGTAGAAAAATACTTCAAGTCTGTTTGTTGGTTGTATTATTCAAATATATGATGAAAAAATGCAAAGAAACTCAACAATAAGTCAACACACTCACTGCAAAGAAGCCAACTTGTATTTTTTGGCCTAAAACAGTGATTTAAGTTGGTAAAACTTGGAAATATAAATGATTGACATTTAGGGCAATAATGTAAGTTAGCACAACAAAGGAAGCCAGTTGTCTGCTCAAAAACAAGTTGGTGAGTTGTTGTTACTTATATCTTTAAGTTGGGGTTCACAACAATATTGTGAAATGCGGGGAAGCGGTGAAATTCATTAGCGAAAGCTAGCGGCTAACTGATGCTAGCAGCTAACTGATGCTAGCGGCCAACTGACGCTAGCGGCTAACTGACGCTACCTGGCGAGGCAATACCAAATTATTATATTATTATTGTACTATAAAAGCTGACCCGCCGGTATTATACGGCGCATTTACCGCTAATACTACAAATCCCACAATGCCCTGCTGTTGTTTTGGCGCGTCAATCAGGACAGTCGTCATAGCAACCTCAAGCTAGAGCTGTCTCCCAGCTACCCCTTCCCAAAAATGGCGAAAAGAAAGGCAGAAATTATTAACCTGTTGAAAAAGTTTATTTTGATATTTAAATCAGAAGGATGCAAATAGAAAAGAGGCATACGATTTTTATTTAATTTTTATTTAATAAATTAATGACACTGATGTGTTTTTTATTTGAAATTTGATTTTGCATGTCTGCACTATTTAGTTATATATTGTATGTTTATAAGCGTTGCTGGTTCCATATTTAATGTTAAAGCAAAAAATGTATTTTTTTTGTCTTTTTTTTGGTCATTTTGTGTCTTTTTTTGGTGATTTTGTCTTTTTTAGTCATTTTGTCTTTTTTAGTCATTTTGTGTCTTTTTTAGTCATTTTGTGTCTTTTTGTGTCATTTTTTTGGTCATTTTGTGTCTTTTTTTGGTCATTTTGTCTTTTTTAGTCATTTTGTGTCTTTTTTTTAGTCATTTTGTGTCTTTTTTTAGTCATTTTGTGTCATTTTTGGTCATTTTGTGTCATTTTTTTGGTCATTTTGTGTCTTTTTTTTGGTCATTTTGTCTTTTTTAGTCATTTTGTGTCATAGTGTATTAGTTATATATTGTATGTTTATAAGCGTTGCTGGTTCCATATTTAATGTTAAAGCAAAACATGTTTGGTATATATTAAAAGGTTTATTTGTTCAATGTTAGCCCGCGATTTTATTCAAGTTTTACATTTCGGCCCATTGTGTATTTGAGTTTGACACCCCTGGCGTAAACAGATAAAGATTGTGTGCTTTTTTTCCTGTGGTCAGGCTCGATGTCTTCTTTGAACCTTTCTTTGAAATGAAACTCTCGCTGAAATTCAATTTGTCTCTTTGGTGGCGAGCTTCACATGGTAACGTCTCCTCCATCCTTTCAGGGTGGATGCACATGGCTGATGGATTTAGCCTCAGATGGGCCCTCCCTCTCACATTAGAAAGAATTCTGCATCCTGGTTTTTCACTTTCTCCTTCACCACCAACTTAAAAAATGGCTAGACGGCAACTTTGGCACATAATTAAGTCAAGAAATTTTGTAGTGGTTTTAGCATCCAGGCTTCCCTTAACCCTCGGGTTTAACTCCATTCCTGTTTCGAGACGTATTCATCCATCTGCACCCTCTTGATCCCCAGTCCAAACCACAGCGATGACTCACGGGTAAATGAGCTGAAGGAGGAGGAGGAGGAGGAGGAGGAGGAGGAGGAGGGAGCAGAAAGGACAGAAAGCGGACAGATTAAGTCGAAGGGAACAGTCTGTGGCGGGGAATCAGAGACATGTAGTTTGAATGAAACTGCTTGCGGGTTTTTTTCTGTCATTTTGTGTCCTTTTTTTTGTAAATTTGTGTCTTTTTTGGTCATTTTGTGTCTCTTTTATAGTAATTTTGTGTCTTTTTTAAGTAATTTAGTTTTTTTCTGTCATTTTGTGTCCTTTTTTTTAGTAATTTTGTGTCTTTTTTGGTCATTTTGTGTCTCTTTTTTAGTAATTTTGTGTCTTTTTTGTGTCTTTTTTAAGTAATTTAGTTTTTTTCTGTAATTTTGTGTCCTTTTTTTAGTAAATTTGTGTCTTTTTTGGTCATTTTGTGTCTCTTTTATAGTAATTTTGTGTCTTTTTTAAGTAATTTAGTTTTTTTCTGTAATTTTGTGTCCTTTTTTTAGTAATTTTGTGTCTTTTTTGGTCATTTTGTATCTTTTTAAGTCATTTTGTCTGTCTTTTTTGTGTCTTTTTTAAGTAATTTAGTTTTTTTCTGTAATGTTGTGTCCTTTTTTTAGTAATTTTGTGTCTTTTTTGGTCATTTTGTGTCTTTTTAAGTCATTTTGTCTGTCTTTTTTGTGTCTTTTTTAAGTAATTTAGTTTTTTTCTGTAATTTTGTGTCCTTTTTTTAGTAATTTTGTGTCTTTTTTGGTCATTTTGTGTCTCTTTTATAGTAATTTCGTCTGTCTTTTTTAAGTAATTTAGTTTTTTTCTGTCATTTTGTGTCCTTTTATTTAGTAATTTTGTGTCTTTTTTGGTCATTTTGTGTCTTTTTAAGTCATTTTGTCTGTCTTTTTTGTGTCTTTTTTAAGTAATTTCGTTTTTTCTGTCATTTTGTGTCCTTTTATTTAGTAATTTTGTGTCTTTTTTGGTCATTTTGTGTCTTTTGAAGTCATTTTGTCTGTCTTTTTTGTGTCTTTTTTAAGTAATTTAGTTTTTTTCTGTCATTTTGTGTCATTTTTTTAGTAATTTTGTGTCTTTTTTGGTCATTTTGTGTCTTTTTTAAGTCATTTTGTCTGTCTTTTTTAAGTAATTTAGTTTTTTTCTGTCATTTTGTGTCCTTTTATTTAGTAATTTTGTGTCTTTTTTGGTCATTTTGTGTCTTTTTAAGTCATTTTATCTGTCTTTTTTGTGTCTTTTTTAAGTAATTTAGTTTTTTTCTGTAATTTTGTGTCCTTTTTTTAGTAATTTTGTGTCTTTTTTGGTCATTTTGTGTCTCTTTTATAGTAATTTTGTGTCTTTTTTAAGTAATTTAGTTTTTTCCTGTCATTTTGTGTCCTTTTTTTAGTAATTTTGTGTCTTTTTTGTTCATTTTGTGTCTTTTTAAGTCATTTTGTCTGTCTTTTTTGTGTCTTTTTTAAGTAATTTAGTTTTTTTCTGTCATTTTGTGTCCTTTTTTTTAGTCATTTTGTGTCTTTTTTGGTCATTTTGTGTCCTTTTTTTTAGTCATTTTGTGTCTTTTTAAGTCATTTTGTCTGTCTTTTTTGTGTCTTTTTTAAGTAATTTAGTTTTTTTCTGTAATTTTGTGTCCTTTTTTTAGTAATTTTGTGTCTTTTTTGGTCATTTTGTGTCTCTTTTATAGTAATTTTGTGTCTTTTTTAAGTAATTTAGTTTTTTTCTGTCATTTTGTGTCCTTTTTTTAGTAATTTTGTGTCTTTTTTGTTCATTTTGTGTCTTTTTAAGTCATTTTGTCTGTCTTTTTTGTGTCTTTTTTAAGTAATTTAGTTTTTTTCTGTCATTTTGTGTCCTTTTTTTTAGTCATTTTGTGTCTTTTTTGGTCATTTTGTGTCTCTTTTATAGTAATTTTGTGTCTTTTTTAAGTAATTTAGTTTTTTTCTGTCATTTTGTGTCCTTTTTTTAGTAATTTTGTGTCTTTTTTGTTCATTTTGTGTCTTTTTAAGTCATTTTGTCTGTCTTTTTTGTGTCTTTTTTAAGTCATTTAGTTTTTTTCTGTCATTTTGTGTCCTTTTTTTTTAGTAAATTTGTGTCTTTTTTGGTCATTTTGTGTCCTTTTTTTTAGTCATTTTGTGTCTTTTTAAGTCATTTTGTCTGTCTTTTTGTGTGTCTTTTTTAAGTAATTTAGTTTTTTTCTGTCATTTTGCGTCCTTTTTAAGTCATTTTGTCAGTCTTTTTTGTGTCTTTCTTAAGTAATTTAGATTTTTTGGTCATTTTGATACTGCCTCCAGCGGCCCCCAGGTAATTTGAGTTTGAGACCCCTGTTCTAGAGTTCGGGTAAATGAGCTGAAGGAGGAGGAGGAGGAGGAGGAGGAAGGGGGGCAGAAAGGACAGAAAGCGGACAGATTAAGTCTAAGGGAACAGTCTGTGGCGGGGAATCAGAGAAATGTAGTTTGAATGAAACTGCTTGCGGGTGCTGGAGGTCTATCAGGCAGCGCTGTTGCCTGGAATAACAAAGAGAGACTGTCAGGATGACGAGCATGGATGGTGGTCCCTACCGTAAAAAAGCCTTTTATAGTAAAAAAAGAAGATGAATTTCATTTGAATTCTGAAAAAAGGTTTCGGGAAGGCATCCAGTGTGTCCGCAGAGGATAGTAAAACTCTGCTGAGAACAATATGAAACACTACTTTCATTCACAGAACGAGAAGGAAACTATTTTTCTGCTTCTCCTTGACCTTAAGCTGAACACATATTACATTTAAACTAGCAGCAATCCATTATTTTAACCCATGAGAACCCAGACCCAGTTATCCATAAAGGAAAGTTATGGGGGATATATCACAGACCAAGTGAACCACGCAGAACATATTCATGATGTGGGTTTTTTTGGTCATTATAATAGTAATTTTGTGTCTTTTTTGTGTCTTTTTTAAGTAATTTAGTTTTTTTCTGTCATTTTGTGTCCTTTTTTTTGTAATTTTGTGTCTTTTTTGGTCATTTTGTGTCTTTTTTGATCATTTTGTCTGTCTTTTTTGTGTCTTTTTTAAGTAATTTAGGTTTTTTTCTGTCATTTTGTGTCTTTTTTGGTCATTTTGTGTCTTTTTAAGTCATTTTGTCTGTCTTTTTTGTGTCTTTTTTAAGTAATTTAGTTTTTTTCTGTCAGTTTGTGTCCTTTTTTTTAGTAATTTTGTGTCTTTTTTGGTCATTTTGTGTCTTTTTAAGTCATTTTGTCTGTCTTTTTTGTGTCTTTTTTAAGTAATTTAGATTTTTTGCTCATTTTGATACTGCCTCCAGCGGCCCCCAGGTAATTTGAGTTTGAGTTTGAGAAGTGTTTGTTACATGGGTGTCACCGTGGGTTCTTATGGGTTAAACTTAAAGTGGAGAGTTAATTCTGTATTTTAGAATTGTTGTCAACAAATCCCATGAAAAGAGCGATTCCAACAATCTATTTATCTCAAAAATAAGTATTGTCTGTGCAGCCAGAGCCTGTTTAACTTATTCCACTTCTCCACAGAGCTCCATTGTTGTCCAGAAAACATTAAAAACACATTAATGAGCCGCTGCTGCACTGCGTGACATGTTCCTTCATTAAGATGAATAGTCCGGCTGTTGTTAATACTCTCCAGCACACAAATGTGTATTTATCTGCTGCTTAAAGACGTCCCCAACAAATGCACTGTTTATTCCTGTTTGAGAAATGTTTGCAAAAAACTACAGCACCCAGCTTTTTAAAGAAATGACTATGCATTTCATTAAAATTAAACTTTATATTCGTGATCTGTTTTCAAAGATGTTCTGTGGTAGCATGTTCGGGACTGAACTCCACGAGGAAGCATTGATTTGTTGGCAATTTCTCAATCTCAGTCTCTCACATTGTGTTTCAACCTGGTCTCCTAAAGCTATGATCTCACACAACAGAACTCCAAATAAGGTTTTGAGGGAAATGTCCAGAGGTCAGGTGCATTGAAGGATCAAGAAAACGTGAGTTAAGTACTTATTTTAACCCAAACTATGGTCTTACGAAACATAACCAAGTACTTCTCTTCTTAAAACCCACCTCTTCGCGTTTGATTTTTAACACCCCGTAGAGTGTTGATTTTATGTTGATTTTCTGATTATTTTTTTTATTGTATTCATGCATATTTTATTTTGTGCGGGCTGTACATTTTACATTTTATTTTATTTATTTTTTATCCCATTTTTAATTTATTTTATCTTATTGCATCTTACTGTTCTATTGTTTACTACATCTCTTTGTATTGTGTTATGTATTTATTGTTTGTGCAGCACTTTGGAAACCTTGTGTTTGCTAAAATTGTGCTATATAAATAAAGTGGATTGGTTTTGGATACTTTTGTTTCAATTCACAACATTAACCATGTGTTTAAAACTTCGACCATTATCTGACAGAAAATACATTTTCCTTGAAACGTAACTGAGAATGCAGAATCTGTTGTACGGGAAAGGAATTTCATTTTTATTGTACCAAGTGTTTTAAGTCACGTCTTAAAATAGTCCCTAGAAAATCTGTTATTGACTCCTGTGTGAGTAACATCAGGTAAAATCTAGTTTAGTATCGATTTCTAATGAAACTTTAGAAAAAATGGAAAAATAAGACATTTATTTTATTTCGGACTAAATGAATCAGACAACGTGGAAAGTTTTGGTATTTCTATTCAAGACTCATTGAATCCTAAAATAAGACTTTACTTTACCTTTATACTTTACCTGAAAAACTAAAAAAATCATTAAACAATTATGTTCTTCATATTAAGATTTCAATCTAGATAATTGCTACTACACCCCAGTGTTGCTACTCTTTTAACTCAAAACAGAATTAGATAATAGTTCCTTGATTAAATTCACAGTGGAAGTTGAGTTTTCAGTTTGTTTGTCAGCAGGATTATGGAAAAACTGTTGGCCCAATTTTTATGAAACATATTGGAAAGACACGGCAGGGGCCAAGGAAGACTCAATAAAAGTTTGGAGTGGATACACAAATTATTTTTCACTTTTGTCGACACTGTGAGATATAAAGTATTCTGTAGTCATTTCATTTTACTTAATATATTTGATAAAATGTATCAAATTTAAATGCGTCCTTGATTTTGAGGCAGTTGTTTAAGTAACTTTAATATAAAAATGTTTGAGATAGAATCTACTTATTTTGATCACATTAAATATAATCTTTATGTGTCTGTAATTCTAAATCAAGAGAATTTTGAATGAATCCAACACAATAAAATTAGTCAGTTTTTAATTGACACTTAACACTTCCTGTTAAGTTGTTATTAACTCAACTTGTAATGTAGTTAGATTTAATCTGTTGCCTCAATTTTATTGAGTAGCTATTGTTTTGGTTTTTTTGGTGGCGGTTTGTGCTCTTCGGCTTCACTTCTAGTTTAGAAAATATTTGTCAAAAGATGAATCTGGTAACAAAACATGACCAAAACCAACAACAACCCAATGTCAGAAGAAATAATCCAATCCAGAGAGAAAAACATTTTTTTCTTTTGTTGTTTGTTTTCTTTTCCGTATTAATGCTCCCAAAAAACTTTCAAAAAGCCACAGAACGGTCCGACAGCGGTCGATTACTTCAATCCTCTTTATTTTGTGAGTAGAAAACAAGTTAACAAGTTGAGAAAGACAATTTACAAGTATCAGTAAACATCACTTAAAAGGGAATAAGGAGCACATAGTAGTTGAGATGTTTTTGACTACCAATGTTCAATCGTCCCCAGATGGTTGTAGTTGAAGAGCCGGCAGTCTGCCAGTCCACTTCACCAGAGGCTCTGCCATCCAGAGCAGGATCCTCTCAGAAGAAGAAGAAAAACACTTCTGTTCTAGTAAACACCAGTAAAACATGGAGGAAATGAAGGCAAGATAGCTAAAGCAAAGGATCCTTTCTGAGTAAGTCAGTAGTTCTCAACCTTTTTGAGTCGCGACCCCCAATTTAACATGCATGTTGTCCGCGACCCCCACTCACTGAACACAATCTCACATGCACAGTTCAGATCACCCAAAGAAGAAACAAAATGATCAAAAAAAGGAAACAAAATGACCAAAAAAGACACAAAATGACCAGAAAAGACACAAAATGACCAAAAAAAGACACAAAATGACCAAAAAGACACAAATTGACCAAAAAAGACACAAATTGACCAAAAAATGATCAAAAAAGACACAAAATGACCAGAAAAGACACAAAATGACAAAAAAAGACACAAAATGACCAGAAAAGACACAAAATGACCAAAAAAGACACAAATTGACAAAAAAATGATCAAAAAAGACACAAAATGACCAAAAAAAAGACACAAAATGACCAAAAAAGACACAAAATTACCAAAAAAAGACACAAAATTACCAAAAAGACACAATTTGACCAAAAAAGACACAAATTGACCAAAAGAAGGAAACAAAATGACAAAAAAAGACACAAAATGACCAAAAAAGATACAAATTGACCAAAAAAGACACAAAATGACCAAAAAAAGGAAACAAAATGACCAAAAAAGACACAAATTGACCACAAAATGATCAAAAAAAGACACAAAATTACCTAAAAAGACACAAAATGACCAGAAAAGACACAAAATGACAAAAAAAGACACAAAATGACCAAAAAGACACAAAATGACCAATAAAAAACACAAAATGACAAAAAAAAACACAAAATTACCAAAAAAAAGGAAACAAAATGACCAAAAAAGACACAAATTGAGCACAAAATGACCAAAAAAAGACACAAAATGACCCAAAAAGAAACAAAATGACCAAAATAGACACAAATTGAGCACAAAATGACCAAAAAAAGACACAAAATGACCCAAAAAAGAAACAAAATGACCAAAATAGACACAAAAAGACACAAAATGACCAAAAAAGACACAAAATTACAAAAAAAAAGAAAAAAATTACCAAAAAAAGGAAACAAAATTACCAAAAAAGATGCAAATTGACCACAAAATGACCAAAAAAAAGACACAAAATGACTAAAAAAGACACAAAATGACCAAAAAAAGATACAAAATGACTAAAAAAAACCCCACAAAAATACCAAAAAAAAGTGACCAAAAAGACTAAAACACATTAACACATGAACACTTTAACACAGTGGAGACAGAGCTGACTTCCAAAATGATTTGGCGACCCCCAGAAATCATCTCGCGACCCCAATTGGGGTCCCGACCCCAAGGTTGAGAATAGCTGCTGTTAGTGATCTACCTGCAGCATGATCCATCACAGCACACAGAACTCTACAAGAGACCGTTTTCTTTTCTTTCTTCCAGTAAAAAAAAAAGTGCAGCACTAATAATTTCCCCCTCGTGGTTCCTCTCGGAGGTTCTGGCCGTTGTTGAGGAACAAGCTGTACAGTTCAGCTGGTCAAACATGGCGCTGAAAAGGAACCTGTCCAAAGCTTTCATTAGTGTGAGTAATGACGAGCGATATGAGGTGATAATAGCAGAGTTTTGACAAACATGACACGCAGCCTGCTGGTTACAGATTTAACAATAAAACAGATGTGAGTGCTGGATCAAACTAGTCTGTTCTTCTTTTGATTTGTTATGATTTTTCTTTACAAGCGAATCCGACTTTTAAGCCTAAAAGCAGCTGTATGGGCATGATTTACCATTTATTTTACTGTGAAATATATGGCATTAAATTTAAGTCAGTTGTAGAGCCATTTATTGAACCATATAATTGATTAAACAGTGTGTTAACATACAAAAAAAATGTTTTTTTTTAAGTTGACACACATATTCACTGTAGATAGATAGATAGATATATATTATTATTATATTATTATTATTTTTTTTTATTAAAAAAAAATTAAAAAAAATCTTCAAAGTTATGTAATCAAGTTGTGTGAAAGCATAAAGATTGGCATCATATATAAATCCTTTTTTTCCAACATAATTTGTTTAATTTGAAAGGTCTGGATGAAATAAAATTGACAGCTGTTTATAGTATATATTATGTGCATTTATATTAAATATATATACAGTACAGGCCAAAAGTTTGGACACACACCTTCTCATTCAATGCGTTTTCTTTATTTTCATGACTATTTACATTGTAGATTCTCACTGATCAAAACTATGAATGAACACATATGGAATTATGTACTTAACAAAAAAAGTGTGAAATAACTGAAAACATGTCTTGTATTTTAGATTCCTCAAAGTAACCACCCTTTGCTTACTAGAATATAAGACATGTTTTCAGTTATTTCACACTTTTTTGTTAAGTACATAATTCCACATGTGTTCATTAATAGTTTTGATGAATCTACAATGTAAATAGTCTAGGGAAAAAAAGACACAAAATGACAAAAAAAAAAGACACAAAATGACAAAAAAAGACCCAAAATGACCAAAAAGACACAAATTGACCAAAAAAGACACAAATTGACCAAAAAAAAAGACACAAAATGACAAAAAAAGACACAAAATGACCAAAAAAATGAAACAAAATGACCAAAAAAGACACAAATTGACCAAAAAAGACACAAAATGACCAAAAAAAAGGAAACAAAATGACCAAAAAAAAGGAAACAAAATGACCAAAAAAAAAAGACACAAAATGACAAAAAAAGACCCAAAATGACCAAAAAGACACAAATTGACCAAAAAAAAGACACAAAATGACAAAAAAAAGGAAACAAAATGACCAAAAAAGACACAAATTGACCACAAAATGATCAAAAAAAGTCATGTAGTCATCAATCTACAATGTAAATAGTCTAGGAAAAAAAAGACCCAAAATGACAAAAAAAAAGACCCAAAATGACAAAAAAAAAGACACAAAATGACAAAAAAAGACCCAAAATGACAAAAAAAGACACAAATTGACCAAAAAAAAGACACAAAATGACAAAAAAAGACACAAAATGACCAAAAAAAGGAAACAAAATGACCAAAAAAAGACACAAATTGACCACAAAATGATCAAAAAAAGTCATGTAGTCATGAAAATAAAGGAAACGCATTGAATGAGAAGGTGTGTCCAAACTTTTGGCCTGTACTGTAGGCCTATTTATACATAAGTAAAAATCTTGAACAGTTTAACTGTGAGTAGAACAGCTTTATGTTTTGCAGACATCATACGTCGTTACTACAATAACGGCAACGGGGTTCAAAAATACAATGAGTCATTCATAAGTGTATTGGTGTTGTTATGACTTGTGTCTAATCTGCAACAGTGTTTAACTGATGTTACACATTCAGTGACCTCACTGCTGAGCCCGGTTCATGTTTCTCCCTCTGAGCTGTTCCTTTGAAATAAAAGCAGCATGTCGTCGGGTCGACTGAGGTAGCTACAACTCCTTCACTCTGCAGCGGAGGATGTACTCCTCACGCATCCCTGTGTGTGTGTTTGGTGTGTGTGTGTGTGTGTGTGTGTGTGTGTGTGTGTGAGCCTCGCCATCTGGCTGCCAGCAGGTCCTGCTGACAGTCAGAACCAGCTGTCTGACTGGACAACGATATGTTTGTACCAGAGCAGAGCAGCGTCTGACCCGCACTGTGGGAAAATATCAAGTGTATGAACTTGATTGTGACATAAATGACGTTTAGATGGCTTCAGTTTAACTGTACAAAACTACAAGACAGTATGCATCCTAACTCATTATTACACTTCTACCCTTTTTCCCCTATCTCAGAAATTCTTGCTTTAACCCAGAGGGGTCAAACTCTGGCCCGTGGGCCAAATTTGGCCCGCAGTGTAATTTTATTTGGCCCGCGAGGCAATACCAAATGATTATATTATTATTGTACTATAAAAGCTGACCCGCCGGTATTATACGGCGCATTTACAGCTAATACTACAAATCCCACAATGCCCTGCTGTTGTTTTGGCGCGTCAATCAGGACAGGACCCAGAAACGCTCCTCTGTGACAGTCGTCATAGCAACCTCAAGCTAGAGCTGTCTCCCAGCTACCCCTTCCCAAAAATGGAGAAAAGAAAGGCAGAATTTATTAACCTGTTGAAAAAGTTTATTTTGATATTTAAATCAGAACGATGCGAATAGAAAAGAGGCATACGATTTTTATTTAATTTTTATTTAATAAATTAATGACATTGATGTGTTTTTTATTTGAAATTTGATTTTGCATGTCTGCACTATTTAGTTATATATTGTATGTTTATAAGCGTTGCTGGTTCCATATTTAATGTTAAAGCAAAACATGTTTGGTATATATTAAAAGGTTTATTTGTTCAATGTTGGCCTGCGATTTTATTCAAGTTTTAAATTTTGGCCCATTGTGTATTTGAGTTTGACACCCCTGCTTTAACCCATAAGAACCCAGACCCAGTGACCCTTAAAAAGGAAAATGATGGGGGATATACCACAGAACAAGTGGACCACATAGTGGTTAACACAGTGGAGACAGAGCTGACTTCCAAAATGATTTGGTGACCCCCAGAAATCATCTCGCGACCCCAACTGGGGTCCCGACCCCAAGGTTGAGAACAGCTGTTGTATAACATCGTGCTTTCATCCACCAGGATTTCAGTTTTCTGGATTTCGTCTTGGTTCCTTCTCCACCTCACTTGGTCTCGATTACATAGAGGCTCTATTTCTGACCCACAATCCATTTGTGGACACTTCAGACACACCAGATTGACATTCATGTGTGCACTTTATCCGTGAGCTGGCCGTTTCTTCATTTTATTATGGTCGACTCTGTCATGTCCATTTATTTGAGTGGTTGTTTGTGTGTGTTTTTGTTTTTTGGGGGCGGTGATGGTGTTGTTTTGTAAAAAAAGTAATAGGTTCATAATGTATATGTACATTGTTATTGTGAATATATTATAATTATGATAATATTATAACTTTAATGCATGTTTATGTCCTATGTGTGAGTGTGAAATTATTTTTCTAATACATTAAAAGACTGTATGCAATGTAAATGCATATTGTTACTGTGAATATATTATAGTTATGGTAATATTGTCACTTTAATGCACATGTATGTCTGAGTGGGAAATTATTTTCCCAATTCATTAGAAAAAGGCATTCAAAAGTCAGTGGGGCAATGCATATTTAATTTAGTTTATTTAAAAGTACCAATTTTGTTGTATTGATCAGAAAGAGGCTGTTGGCCTGGAGGCGTTTGGCTGTGTAAGAAAAATTAAAAATAAACAACATATGCAGTGATTGTGAAACAATTTTGATTAATACAATACAGTGATGAATGAAAATACAGCTGAACAACGTTTACTTCAGGAGCAGCGGTCCAGAAAATGACTTCCTTGTTGTGTTGTAGTCATTATTTCTGTCATGTTGCTGATGATCTGTTTATTCATTGTGTTAAAGGTTAATCAACAACTATAATTAAATGCATTTAGTCGTTTTTGTTTTTTTGTGAACAACTTTTTAATTGCTTTTAAAGACAGAACAAGTACAGCAGTCCGATAAAATTAAAAGGTACATTACAATCAAATTGAAAATAATAGTAATAATAATAATAATAATGAAATAAATAGAAAAAAACGAAAAAATAGGGAAAATTAAAAATAAAAAGGGACCAGGCGACGACACATATTGTTGTATATATGTATTATATGTCCATTACAGGACATGAGAGACCATGTTCAAGTAAATGCATTTAGTCGTTTTATGTTAGTTTATACTTGTACTTAGCTTCCTTTCAGAGGAAAACATTTAATGTTTTAGATTAAATGTGGTAAAATAAAAAGTGCAGTTACTTTGCAGAGAAAGATTATGAAAACACATAATCAACTTATAAGACATAAAACGAACGAAAAAAAAGAACTATATTTGGTAACTTCGGTGGATATTAAAATGGGGTACTCATGTCTTTGTGTGAGGTCGTAGAAACACATGGATTTGTAATATTTAGAGAAAAAAAGTTGCAAATGTACTAGATTAAAGTGGCAAATCTGCAAGAAAAAAAGTCGCAGATTTAAGAGATTTAAAGTGGCAAATCTTTGCAGATTTACAAGAAAAAAGTGAAGAAAAAAAAATGTTTTTCTCGCATATTCACCACTTTAAATCTCATAAATCTGCACATTTTTTTCTTGTAGATTTGCCACTTTAATCTAGTAAACTTTTTTCTCAAAATATAACCCCCCTCCCCCGCGTCTGTATGTTTTTTTTTTTTTTTTTTACACATTCTGGCTGTATGTAATATCCTCCAATATTCTCTAGGGTTGAAATTTGCAATTTCAATGAGTTGTAGTTGTACCAGGCATTAAAATGTTCAAGAAATTGAAGAAAACAAGGGCGGTCTAATAATTTTTTCCATGACTGTAGACAGAAAAGACCCGCTCTGCATGATGAGAACTTAAACTTTTGGTACTTAGAGTAAATTTGACTGATAATATTTTAACCCATAAGAACCCAGAGCCAGTTATCCTTAAAAAAGGAAAATTATGGGGGATATACCATAGATCAAGTGGACCTTATGATATATCTTATTTTTAAATGAATAAACTAGACACCTTTTCTGCTTACAGAAACACAAATTTGCCTTTTTCTTTGCATCTCCACCACATATATCAAAATTGTGACTTTAATAATGCTGTTAGACAACAAATTCCATTTCAGATTCGTTTTTAAGTAACAAAATAATAATAAATCAATAATAAATAAATAAATAAAAATAGCACTGCCTTATTGGACGGCTTCTCAACAAGCTACTGTAGCTGTAGAACACTAAAAAACACACTTATGTACTTGAGAAAACATACATGAATATTACTAGAATATTTAAAATGTTTGTGACACCCATGTTTCCGTGGGTTCTTATGGGTTAATATATCATAATATTTTATGTACTTGAAGGATGAGACGTTATTCTGCACTTTTGTAAACACAAATCTTAAAAAAAACAAGTCACAAGTCTGCAGTTTCCTTTATAAAAAGCTTGATTTAAACTTATGTGTGTCCTTATAAGCTGTTGTAAGTTATCAGGTCTGGAAGTGGAGGCTTCTGTATTTCCTCCATCGTGATAAGATAAGAGACGGAGCTGAACCAGACACACAGCAGAGAAACGCGAAAGGGCCGAAACATCCTGCAGCGTCTGGGCCTCTGGAGCCTCTGTGTGATATCTGCTCTGTAGCTGGCTCAGCGCCTCAGTCTGCTCGTTGTATATTCAACAAGTACTGTGACGCAGATATCGAATGCATTGTGGAAATGGCCAAACCGCCTGTTCAACTCGCTGGTGAGTCAGTGCATCATTGTTAAGGCCACCTTCGTTGAAAACGGCCCCTGCAGACCAGGACTGGATCAGACCACAGCAGAAAAAAGAGAACAAAGCATGGCCTCTGGCCCGCCGTTGTTCCCACACTTCCCCACTAATCAGTCCACAAACACAGGACAAAACAGGCAGAGATGCCCCGTGTTGGCACTCGCATCAAAACAATATTTGTAGGAGGAATATAATACAGGATGAGCGCAAAAAACTGGGAGACGATGCTAAATTTGGAGAGGAAATCAAAACGGCATGTTGCTAGCATATCATGTGTCCTGCTTTTTAAAGTTCTCACAAATATTAGACCCAGTCCTGTCTGGTTTCAGACACATAATGCATGATTTTCAATGATGCATGTTCTTGATGCGTCACTGGCTTTTATTTTCTTTTGAATACAGTCGGCGCGGATGCCTGTTTTTCTCTGTCTTTTGCAATCAGGGCAGATCCCGTCAGCCGCGAAATAATAAAGAACACTGTGCTCATCGCGGAAAAACAGAAATGAAGACGAATGGAGTAATTTTGTCTCTTTCAAACCGAATGCTGTGATCGTAAAAAGTAAAGCTCAGAGAGAACAGAAGCAAAGATAGAGCCAGAGAGTATATAAAAGTTGAATATGTTAAATTTAGTTAATAGTTCACACATGGCGTGCAGATAAATGAGCCCCCAGAGGTGATAAAAACACATCTTATTGGAGGATTCAGAGCGTCTCAGTGTTACTGTAATTCCGCAAAAATGGTCGTGACATTTCCAGTGATCGTGTATTGTGTCTTTAGAGGCGAGCCTGGATGCCCGGGAGGTCTGAGGGCTGTGACTCATGCTCAAAGCCTTTGCGCCTGTGACATGGAGAAAGGAAATAAGAGCCAGATGCCAACAGATATCCACAAGCACATGGCTCACACGACGGACCCCGCTCTGTGTGGATTCCCAGCAGTCACACACACACACAAAGGATTCAGGTGCGACTCAAGTGATTTTCCAGTGGCTATTTTACGTCAAAGTCCCGACAAAGATGTTTACAAAGTCAGAAATTTGCCGTAAGAGCCAAAACAAGGCCGCGGACAACACACACACACACACACACACACACACACATACATACATGTCTTTAATAGTTGTGAGGACCACCACTTCCCCTAGCCCAACACACACATTTCAGGGTTTACCATCTCTGTTAGGACCTTCCCTGAAATTCATACAGATGATTAATTAAGGCCTTTAGAGGCTATCCTAGCATTTTCTTTGTGAGGACTGGGAAAAATGTCCTCACAACTACAAATGTCCTCACAATGTTGGTATTCTGCCAAGGGTTGGTCCTCACAACTATATGAAGACAAACACACACACACACACACACACACACACACACACACACACACATACTCATGGCAGCAGGCGTGTACAGTACGAGGTATCATGGTTTTTAATTGTTTACTCTGTAACCTATAATTTTGTTCTGGTTTTTATGATGTTTTTTCCAGAGTTTTGGCGGCAATGAAAATGTTTCAGCTAAAACAGATTTTACCAATCATGTTTTAGATTAGCAGAATTGGAGAACTGGCACCGACGTCAGTTTCCATCAGAAATGTCTTAATATACTGTGGTGTGCTGCCAGTGAATCATTTAAAAATAAAAAACCAAGATGATCCACCAAACAGTGGAAATTTCGCCATCTGCTTATGCAGTTGATTCAAAGTATGAACCCGACTTTGTGGAGTGCAGCTTTCCCAGGGTTTTTACAAACTGGACCTGTTTTAATGCAAAAAAGTGGAGCATCGATCACTTATTTTCTTTCTCACAGCCTCTGTGTCCAGTTTTAATCCATCATCAATTCATCTGTAGTCAAAGTAGCCTAGAGTTTACTACTTCACTGGAAAGGCATCCAACTTAGTGTGCACTTTAACCCTATAATACCTGAACCATGAAATAATTGCCAGAAAATTCAATTTTTGTAAAAACTGAGTGCTTATTAACCTGCTGACAAATTTTAAAAAATAAATAAATTGCATATATGAATTCTAATTTGTATCATATTTGATACATCAGGTCTTTTTGTGCAATTTGTTGCTCACAGTCTGTTTTTCTTGAACTAACAAAAACATATAAAACCTAACATGTTTAACTTATTAAGACTTTGACTTTTCCTTTTTCCTCAAACATGCAAAATACATATTTTTTCCATATAACACAACATCATACATCAGCTGATATGAAGTTTTTTAATGCAGCAATGACTGATCCACTCGTGGAACCTGCATATCATTTTTGCTACATCTGGTATTTTTGTGCAATTTGTTGCTCAGTTTGTTTATCTTCAACACATGTATACATCAGGTTTTTGATGATGTAGAGGTCTCAAAAATTACTGTATCTAATATGATACACTTGGCTTTATAGGGTTAAGTGAAACGTGACATAAACTGTAAGTAAACAACACAAAATATAAACAAAGTGGTGGAAGATGCACTCAAATATTTGGCTTAAAGTAAAGTACCAATGTAAAGATCCTCTATTAAAAGTAAAAAATGAATACATTTAAAATCCTACACTGTAAAAAATCATCTGTTTAATTTACGGTAAAATACCGGCAGCTGTGGTTGCCAGAACTTCACCGTAAAAATGACAGTGAGTGGATTTTCTATTCTAAATTTAAATGTAAATATCAGCAAAAACTGTAATTTAGTCTGAATAATCCTGTTATTTTTAGGGTAATTGTGTCATTCATTCACACATCATGGTATTTCTCCATACATTTTGCATGAAAATGTTATATTTTACAGCAAACCTGTGTGTTTCTTCCAGTTTATGACAGAAAAAAGTAAAAGTTTTGCGCTATTCTTTGATTTACGGTAATTAAAAGTGTCTAATACGGTGATATACAATTTTTCATTTTATGCCCTATTTCTGATGTATTTGACAGAGTTTTACTGTTATTTCTACAAACCTTTTTTACAGTGTACTGCAAATATTATCAGTTAAATGAACTGAAAGTATTAAAATAACTTGTTAATACCGACACATGAAGACATAAATAGCATTTTACTGATGTAGTTATATTTATACTTATATTCAGCCCCTCCAATGATGTCGCATTCACATGGGCTGAGCAGGGAGGGCAGCCCATCCTGTGTGGTTTACTTGGGCGGGTGTGAGTGTGTATGTACAGTATGTATAAGAAGGAGTGGTTAGTCAAGTTGAGTCAGAAGTATTTATATAGCATGCTTTAAAACAACTGGAAAGTGCTGCAGAAGTTCATGTTCAAAACTAGAACGTGCATCAGCAAAAACACTAATAAATGGCAGAAGAAAAATATAAGGCAATATCATAATATGTGCACAAATCTAAAATAAAAACAAAATAAAACTTATAAAAAATATTCAATATTGAAACCAAGAAGAGCAACCAAAGCTCAATGCCACAACAGGGCAGTTTCCCAATAGCTTTAATAGTACAGTTGCAAAAGGGCTGAAAATTTCCAGTAAATTTCCAGAAACTTTCCATGGGAAGTTTAATTAAACATTGTACATCACCGTAGCAGATACTTTTAATCACTGTCAATCAAAGAATAGTAAAAAACTTTAAATTCTACCGCCATAAACTGTAGAAAACACACAGCTTTGCTGTAAAAATATACATTTTTCATGTAAAGTTAATGGAGAAATGCCATGATGACACAATTATCCTGAAAGTAATGGGATTATTCAGTATAAATTACAGTTTTTGCTGATATTTACATGTACATACGCTCACTGTATTTTTTACGGTGATGTTCTGGCAACCAAAGCTGCCGGTATTTTACCGTAAATTAAACAGATTTTTTTTTACACTGTAGCCCTGTACTAAGCAGTGTGTTATGTGCATGTGATTGCGGAATATTGCAGAGATATTCAAGTGTACTTACATGAAATCTGGTTGTTTTTGTCAAGATGATGCTAAAATATATTTTCCCCAACTATAAGTTCCCTGTTAATGGCCAACCTTCAATTAAGTAAATTCTCGGTTTATTACTGTTTATTCCCATAAATTACCGTTAATTCCCATGGAAAGTTTCCAACTTTGAAAATTCCTGGAAACCCTATTCAATAGTGAAACAATTAAAAACAATTCTTCTGAGGCTCGGAGTTGGGACAGAAAAGTGTACAGGGTGGCCAGCACAGGTTAGCTGAAGAAAATATATAAATACACTGTAAAAAAAAGGATAAACAATAGCTACTCAATAAAATTTAGGCAACAGATTGCATGCAATTTTATTAATTCAATCTAACTATGTTACAAGTTGAGTTAATAACAACTTAACAGGAAGTGAAGTCATTTAAAAACGGACTAATTCTATTGTGTTGGATTCATTCGAAATTCTCTTGATTTAGAATTACATACACATAAATATTATATTTAATGTGATCAAAATAAGTAGATTCTATCTCAAACATTTTTATGTTAAAGTTACTTAAGCAACTGCCTCAAAATCAAGGACGCATTTATATTTAATACATTTTATCAAATATATTAAGTCAAATGAAATGACTACAGAATAATTTGTTACAGCGTACAGTACAGGCCAAAAGTTTGGACACACCTTCTCATTCAATGTGTTTCCTTTATTTTCATGACTATTTACATTGTAGATTCATCAAAAGTATTAATGAACACATGTGGAATTATGTACTTAACAAAAAAGTGTGAAATAACTGAAAACATGTCTTATATTCTAGTAAGCAAAGGGTGGCTACTTTGAGGAATCTAAAATACAAGACATGTTTTCAGTTATTTCACACTTTTTTGTTAAGTACATAATTCCATATGTGTTCATTCATAGTTTTGATGCCTTCAGTGAGAATCTGCAATGTAAATAGTCATGAAAATAAAGAAAACGCATTGAATGAGAAAGTGTGTGTCCAAACTTTTGGCCTGTAGATCAGAAAAGAGAACACATCTTTTTGCCAGATTCACCTCTCCCCTTTGGCACTATTCTCCTGTTGGAAAGGTGGGTAAGGTTGTTTTTTTATCCTATTCCACATTAATTGCTCATTTGCATTATTTTAGATGTTATAATTTATCATTTTCTACTTGTCAGAATAAATGAAAATTACCCCTGTGTCACGGCATCTTCATTCCAACACAATGCAGCAGCCGCCCGTTACACATCCATCCATGTGTCTGGGACGCTGCTCAAGCTGGCTAACTGTGCCAAAAAATCCAGAAAATGTAAAATGAAAAAACCTTTCCCCCTTGAGGATGAACAGACTGTATCATATTAAAGAGAGAGGAGGGGGAAAGATGCTCTGAAGAAAATCAAGTCTCTTCAATGAGGGCTCCCCAGCGAGCACTATAAGCCACACTAAAAAGACAGATCTGGCAACGGCGTCTCCCAAATGCATCAGCCGTGAATGACGGTTCACGTCTCAGCTGGCTCCATTAAAAAATCAAAGACTATTTTGTACATCTGGAGAACATGGACAAGAGAAGGAAATTATCCAAAATACGCATGTGCCTTCAGAGCGATCTGTCATTTGTTATTAATCAGAACAGGGAAGTTATCCATCACAGTACTTAAAGAAACAATTACCAATCTATCTTTCTATGCATGACACATATTCACACTGTGTACAAAGAGTGGAAGAAGTAATTAGAAGATGTAGAGAGGGCTGTAGGGGGGTTTATTTTAATAAAGCTGTATGTTGTAAAGAGAAAGCATGTGTTCATTAATGTATTGACCACACTGCTGGAAGCCATTTCTCAAATATACAGTGACAAGTAAAGTATAAGTGTCATATTTCAGACCTTATGTGCTCTAGTTGGGCTTAACAACTTGTATCTTTAAGAGAATTAGTCACCTGGATATCTGTAACCTGATCCGTGACGAGAGTTACAATGAGGGTACTATAAACAAAAGCCGAGGGTGAATGGTTTCAATTTGTGAGTTTCTGACCCGTAGCCCTGCTGCTTATCCACGTAATGCTTTTTTAGTTTGACGTGAGTCCTGATGTGACTCATGATGTTTACATTTTCCACCACATTCTTTTTACTGGAGCGCACAGTGAAAGGGAGCAGTCACAGTAGGTGTCGGGCGTGGCTGAGGTCAATTATGGGAGGTTAATAGCGGAGAGTCATCAGCATATTGTTTAAACTTGTCTGATTGAGTCACTTGGCTTTGTTTAAAATTCCTGTCCACATGTTAAAAAAAGAAGAAGATACATTTAAGTCAAGCATGAGAACTTCTCCAGTTTAATAGTCTAGAGCTACAATGTATCATACCTCTCACATAAACACAAACTCACCGACGAGACATTCAAACGTTTGCACTAATTACTACCATGCACGTTACTCAATCAGTTAAATTTTGTCATGCAGTTTCTGTCAGATTTATTGAAACCACATACAAAAAGACAGCCTGAAGAAGCAAAATATAGTAAGCACTGAAGTTACTTGCATTTCAAATATGTATGAAATGCTATTTACAACTTTTTGCAACATTTCAGGTAAATTTCCAGAAACGAGAAGTTAAGCTGGGGAATTTTGAAAATATTCAAAATGTAAAAAAAAAAAGACATTTCTACAGAAGTAGAACTTTAAGTCTTAATTATTTTATTGAACAATTAATTATTTAATTGAACAAACAAAACATGAATGTTGAGTTAATTACTCATCTGCCCCAACCCCACCCATTCAAAAATTAAGTTAAATGTTCCCCAACTATATTTAAATTACCTGTTAAGGGCCAAGCTTCAATTTAGTAAATTCCCGGTTTATTCATGTTTATTCCCATACATTCCAGAATATTCCAGTTTATTCCCATAAATTCCCATGGAAAGTTTCCCACATTGATCCATTAATTAATCCAGTAAAATCAGCCAAACAACAGAAAAAAGATAAAGTGGAACAGTGTTTTGATGCTGGTGAGTGAGTGAGGTTTATAATTTGTCTGAAGTCGCTTCCAAACTAACCAACAGAGTACTACAGCCCTTTTCTCTCTCAAGCCCACTTATCACCTATTACTAGAAACAAAAGATGTCTACCTCATGGCCCAAACCTGACCACAGTCTTTCTGTAACACCTTGGCTGCTCCTTCCTCCCCTTCATCTGCCAAGTCTCACTTCAAAACGAGCCATGAGCCACAAACCAGGTCAACAGTACACTCAAGAAACCAATGACTAAAGGCTTCTGGACTAGATTTCTTTTCACCAGCTTCACTCTAGCACTGTACTGAACAGCTCTCACCTGTCTCAGGAGATCTCTTCAGTTTGTACTTGTACCAATCCATCATAATGCCGGCCTGCTTCAAAACATCTGTCATCATTCAGGTCTCTAAAATACAGACAATAACAAGCCTGAATGACTTTGATAATTCTTGCATCATCTTAAAATCATTACTGACTCTCTCCAAGACTCCAAATATATCTGTGGATGATGTCATAAACCTGTGTTATTCTGCAAAAAAAGGCAACTTGTATTTTTTGGCCTAAAACAGTGATTTAAGTTGGTAAAACTTGGAAATATAAATTATTGACATTTAGGGCATTAATGTAAGTTAGCACAACAAAGGAAGCCAGTTGTCTGCTCAAAAACAAGTTGGTGAGTTGTTGTTACTTATATCTTTAAGTTGGGGTTCACAACAAGGGACAATAGTTCTGATAACTCTTATTTCTTTGTTGTGAAATGCGGGAAAGCGGTGAAATTCGGTCATTAGCGAAAGCTAGCGGCTAACTGATGCTAGCAGCTAACTGAGGCTAGCAGGGCTGCTTGTTACAGCTACAAGAGTAGCCATTAGCGTATCAATGCTAACTCAAAATTTTTGTCGCAACATTAGCTGACATTTCATAGCAGCATTACAATCGTGCCAATTCAGCACATTGCAGAAGTTAGCAGAAGTAAGGATTAAAAGTTATTACAATGTAAAATTCTAAGTTAGTACAGTTAAGCAAACTCAAAAACAAAACTTAAAATATTTAGTTTAATTGTCCAACTTAAAATTTTATCGAAGTTTGTTGCCTTGAAATTTTGAGTTCACCCAACTTTTCTTTTTTTGCAGTGTACTTATATTGTTCTCCCAACACTGTTCGTGCTAGGAGCCTATACCCACCTTACTACTAAAAAAAACTCACAATGGCTCGACTCTACCACTGGATTCATAACTTCCTTTCAAACAGGAAAAAGTTATTCACAGTTGATCAACATGTCACAGAACCACTTTAACATTCACAGGACTTTGTGTTCTCTCTCTTCTGCTTCAATCACCAATTTGTTAAACTTCTTAAGTTTGCGGACGACACCATTATTTTTGTCATGCAGTTTCTGTCAGATTTATTGAAACCACATACAAAAAGACAGCCTGAAGAAGCAACATGTAGTAAGCAATGAAGTTACTTGCATTTCAAATATGTATGGTTTGCATGATGTATTACAAAATATGTACATTGTATTTAATTTTGCAAAATGGGTCGCATGGTCACTGTTTTTCTGGAAATTGAACTACTTGTTAAGGTAACGGTCCCAAAACTGCATGGTTAAGGTTAGGAAAAAGAACAGGGTTTAGGTTAAAATAACTGTGACTAAGTGACTCTACCACTGGATTCATAACTTCCTTTCAAACAGGAAAAAGTTATTCACAGTTGATCAACACGTCACAGAACCACTTTAACATTCACAGGACTTTGTGTTCTCTCTCTTCTGCTTCAGTCACCAATTTGTTAAACTTCTTAAGTTTGCAGACGACACCATTATTTCCTGAGAAAGCTAAAGAAATTTAAACTGAGCCTGAAAAACTGTGACTGTACATAACCACCACAACTAATCTAAACCACTGGTTGCATTGCATAATGTTTATTAAAGTATGCTCTTTTTTGACTGTGAGGGGCCGAGTCAGTCAGCAATGAGGACAACAGGAAGTATATCTAAAAAATAAAAGGGTCTTTATTTACTCAAAGTATAAAGCAACAAAATTTTCAAACAAAAGTAATAAAGAATTGGGCCCATAAGAGGTCAAACTAACAAAACGGTACAACAGAAGACAAACAGACCTGATGACTAAACAAAAGAGGGAACTTATATAGTGGTTGAACACAAAAAACAGCTAATTTACCAACAAAGCAAATCAGGAAAATGAAAATGAATAATTGAAATTACTTATTGTCTAAAGAAAGTAAACAGTGAAGTATTAAATCCTTTTGCCTGGCATTCATAGCTCCCAGCAGCAGCACTGGTAACTCAAAAAGAACAACAATTATGAAACTATACCAAACAAAGACTTTCAAAAGCTAACTGTGCGCGCTTCAAATAGAAACCTAATGAACCTAATGATTGAAGCAGCATGACTAATCCACTTGTTATTTCACTTTGAGTCACTGGAACAGATGACAAACACAACTTGTATAAAAAAAATCAGCTTTGCAGTGTTGTTGCATCGAGCAAAATAAAGACTAATTTGACCGTTTGTCCTTTTTAAATTATAATAAAGATTACTAAACTACCATAGCTGCTAACATTAGCATTGCTAATTTACCATCACCTCTCCGAGTGCCTTAATGTTGCAAGATACCCCTCCATTCAGTTCTTCTGAAGGGAAGTGGCAAAAATTATTTCAAAAGTTTTATGTTTTAATATGAATATATTATTTACAACTCTTTATCTTGGGAATATGCCAGATGGGCTGAGCAAAGCTGATATGAACCTACTGAAGGTCTTGCTGGCTGCAAGTCAAAAGGCCATCACAAAATGTTGGCTCCAGAAAAATGCCTCCACTATAGACTCCTTCATTAATATTGTAAATCAATTACATGTATTAGAGCAAATGACTTACTCAGTCACACTTCAAAAAGATTTAGGGGAAAAACGATGGCAGAAATGGCAAGCCTATTTGGGAACCTGGTCTCACAGGAATCCGTGAAATAGCCACGGATTTCGCTTAACTCAAAATCCGTGGAATAGTCACGGAATCGCTCAAATTTCCGTGAAACTGACACGGATTTCGCTACAATGCAAGTTAATGACAGTCATATCCCGTGGCTATTGGTTTGTTCCAAGTCACGTGACTTTCAAGGTCCCGGCGGTCAGAACAAAAAACATGGTGGACAGTTCTCTCATTTTTAGTGAAAAATCAATATTTTGACTTTGTTTCTGCATAAAAATGGATTTTGATCAAATTTCTAGTGAGAAATATATGTTTTATTTTCTAAATCTTCACTCAGTGAATGTACATAATCACTTTGTATGTTGGAATAGCCACGGGATATGACTGTCATTAACTTGCATTGTAGCGAAATCCGTGTCAGTTTCACAGAAATTTAAGTGATTCCGTGGCTATTCCACGGATTTCTGTGAGACCATGTTGTTATTTGGCTAATGATTGAGACTGTATGTGTGTATTGGGTTTTATACTACTGTCTTCTGGATTTACTGATCACCCCCGGACCTTGAATATGTTTTTTTTTTGTTCAGTGTTTTGTATTTGTCTTTTGTTTTACTTTCCTGTAGTGAAAAATGAAAACGATCTATAAATAAAGAGTTTTAAAAAAAAAAAAATGTTGCAAGATACAATAAACACACACACAACACGTCCATCATGATCACCGCTGTGTGTTCACCAGTCTTCTGGGATCTACTCGGGTATTACGCATAATGTTAAACAGACCCGCGGCAATAGAACAGGAGCCGCTCCAGACCCAATTAACTGGATGCGAACCTGTCAAGTTCTGTCACCAAAACAAATTTCATGTCCAAAAAGGTGAATAAAGTCTGACCCTGACTCAGTAAATTTCTCTCACGGTAAGCAGAATATATGACAAAATGTCTCAATGATCCGAAGATATATTATATATTTACAACTGCTAAAAAAAAAGTTGTCCAGACAATTATGCACGGAGAAAAATCCATGAAACTGAGCCCTTGTTTCACGGTCTGACGGCTAACATGAACCATTTTCTCCAGACTGTTTACATTCATTCACTTCGCTGCAGTTATGTTGAATATTTTGACATGTTTTTCTTGTTTTTCTTTAGATGTAATCCAATTCAGGTGACAAAGATAATTTGCCTCGGTAGAATCAGGCCAGTGAGACGTTGCTGTCTCCACTCAGTGGTTGTACACACAGTGTAGCACTAATGGAGCACACCCGCCTCTGTTTAAGTGTTTCCATATTGCCAGATTGCCTTTAAGTCATACATTTTACATTTGACCTTTCTGCCTTGCCAATTCACGTACCATTAAATACTGGGACAGCTTAATGTTCCCTGGCACTAGAACACAGATAAAATAAAAAAGGCCCCATTCTTTTTCTGAGAATACTGCCAGAATATCAGTGTGCTTATGAATTTCAATGTGCTAAGGCCTGATCGTGATGATTTATTGACTTCTCTGTGCTTCCAGCGGCGTTGTTTATGAGGTCCTTTGAGGATTTCTCATATACATATTGTTTCAGTAAAGGGTGTGGAGGTATTGAGCTGTAAAACCAGAAGAAAAAGCAAGTTTTCCAATTAGATTAAGTGATGTTCAGGGGTGACGATTAGGAGAAAACATCTTTTTTTTCCTTCTTGCTTTTGGAGCTGGCAGCTGTGAGGGTAAACATTTAATTTAAATGATGTTTGCCGCAGGAAAGCTGCTGGCGGCCACTCAGGATTGGAGCCTAATGGTAGGCATTAAAGGGAAATTAAGGGGCCCACATGGCCGCACACTTACTTGATCTCCTGCTAGCCAGCAACTCTGGTCTTTACCCTCTTCGCTCAGAAGAAACTTCAAAGACGAGGACGTCAGAGCACGAGCAGCACAGATTCATAACCGGGAACAGAATGAAGCGGAGCCACGCTGCTCCCACAGCAGCTTGTTGTTTCTCTCTTTATGTTTTTTTTTCGTCGGAGTTTAATTGATGAATCTTTCTTTCAAATCATTCTTTCCAGCTGCCATAAGACTGTACAACAGCAACACAACCTGAACATTTTTGCATAAATCTGCACATTTCTCCACTTAAATTTGCACTAAGTTGTATATAGTATATTATTATTATTGTATATTTGTATACACTACCAGTCAAAAGTTTTAGAACACCCCAATTTTTCCAGTTTTTTATTGAAATTCAAGCAGTTCAAGTCAAATGAACAGCTTGAAAGGGTCCAAAGGTAAGTGGTGAACTGCCAGAGGTAAATAAAAAAAGGTAAGCTTAACCAAAACTGGAAAATAATGTACATTTCAGAATTATACAAGTAGGCCTTTTTCAGGGAACAAGAAATGGGTTAACAACTTAACTCTATGGAGTCTCGGGCTATTTTGTCCATTTTTTAATTATTTTTATGTCTTTGTAAGTCATTTTGTGTCTTTTTGAGTCTTTTTTTTAGTGATTTTGTGTGTTTTTTTGTGATTTTGTGTCTTTTTTTAGTCATTTTGTGTCTTTTTTTAGTCATTTTGTGTCTTTAGGTGTCTTTTTTTGTCATTTTGTGTCTTTTTTTTGTCATTTTGTGTCTTTTTTTAGTCATTTTGTGTCTTTTGGTGTCTTTTTTTAGTCATTTTATGTCTTTTGGTGTCTTTTTTTGGTCATTTTGTGTCTTTTTTTAGTCATTTTGTGTCTTTTGGTGTCTTTTTTTGGTCATTTTGTGTCTTTTTTTAGTCCTTTAGTCCAACATAAAATGTGATTTTGAATCTTTTTTTTACTTTCAAAACACTATCATGCTCAATAAAGAATTTTAAATGTTGCAAATGTGCATTAATTTCAGAGTACACTGAGACATTAAACTGCATCATTTTCAATAAAATTCTGGAAAAGTTGGTGTGTTCTAAAACTTTTGACCAGTAGTGTATTGTTAAATGTCTTTTCTTAGATTGTTTATTTTTTTTATCTCTATCTTAAAAATTGTGTGAAACTTTGCAGCTGTAACAAAGAGATTTCCCCACTGTGGGATTAATAAAGTCAAATCCAAATCCAAATCCGAATCGACAGTGAAAATAGTTTCATTGCCAAAAGCAGATGGTGTTGAGCTGAAGCAGGAGGATTTCAACACACAAGGCCCCTATGTAGCATAACTGCAGCTGCCACGGTAGCTAACTGTTGAGCAAAACCAAGCCCTGATTACACTTAAACTGCAATCCTGCAAACTGGTTGCAGAGTGGAAACTGCGGCTCAGATACACTACTGGTCAAAAGTTTTAGAACACACCAACTTTTCCAGAATTTAATTGAAAATGATGCAGTTTAATGTCTCAGTGTACTCTGAAATTAATGCACATTTGCAACATTTAAAATTCTTTATTGAGCATGATAGTGTTTTGAAAGTAAAAAAAAGATTCAAAATCACATTTTATGTTGGACTAAAGGACTAAAAAAAGACACAAAATGACCAAAAAAAGACACCAAAAGACACAAAATGACTAAAAAAAGACACAAAATGACCAAAAAAAGACACCAAAAGACATAAAATGACTAAAAAAAGACAACAAAAGACACAAAATGACTAAAAAAAGACACAAAATGACCAAAAAAAGACACAAAATGACCAAAAAAAGACACCAAAAGACACAAAATGACTAAAAAAAGACACAAAATGACCAAAAAAAGACACCAAAAGACACAAAATGACTAAAAAAAGACACAAAATGACCAAAAAAGACACAAAATGACTTACAAAGACATGAAAAGAATTCAAAAATGGACAAAACAGCCCAAGACTCCATAGAGTTAAGTTGTTAACCCATTTCTTGTTCCCTGAAAAAGGCCTACTTGTATAATTCTGAAATGTACATTATTTTCCAGTTTTGGTTAAGCTTACCTTTTTTTATTTACCTCTGGCAGTTCACCACTTACCTTTGGACCCTTTCAAGCTGTTCATTTGACTTGAACTGCTTGAATTTCAATAAAAAACTGGAAAAATTGGGGTGTTGTAAAACTTTTGACCAGTAGTGTATATTGTGATGGAAAGTTCTCATGCATGGAACTTCTTACACTTTGACACATTGTTGATTATCTGAATTAAAGTGGAGGTTTTGTGGATGATGAGGGGTTAACACCTGCCGCCTCCTTCACTCGTCACTGAAACAGAACACCAGTTTATGACCTGTTGCTGACATGCTTTGCTGTATTAAACTTTAATTAAAAGGCATGATATGACATGAGCACAAGTCAAATTAGGGCGCTGCTTGACAGACAATATGTAACTGAAACCATCAGAAAAAACAACCAATCCACTCACACAATACAATGTATGTTGGGAGCGAAATTGACATATGTACACACTTTAAAAGCAGATTTTTTTTTTATTCTCATTTTATTATTATGAATTATTTTATTCTCCCTAGTTTTATGTTACACATAATTAAAATATACAGTTTTCAATGTAATTATAATAATATTTGTCTGGATGTTTTTAACATTTTTTTTGTTTTTATTTTGGCTTTCAGTGTTTTAATCTAAAATTACAATTAATTATGACATATTTCACATGATTTATGGGATTTTTAACAAGTGAGAAATGTTTCCTTTTCATTATTATAAATTATTTTATTCTCCCTAGTTTATATGTTACACATAATTAAAATATACAGTTTTCAATGTAATTATAATAATATTTGTCTGGATGTTTTTAACATTTTTGTTTGTTTTTATTTTGGCTTTCAGTATTTTAATCTAAATTACAATTAATTATGACATATTTCACATGATTTATGGGATTTTTAACAAGTGAGAAATGTTTCCTTTTTATTATTATAAATTATTTTATTCTCCCTAGTTTATATTTTACACATAATTAAAATATAAAGTTTTCAATGTAATTATAATAATATTTGTCTGGATGTTTTTAACATTTTTTTTTGTTTTTATTTTGGCTTTCAGTGTTTTAATCTAAATTTACAATTAATTATGACATATTTCACATGATTTATGGGATTTTTAACAAGTGAGAAATGATTCATAAAAATCCTAATAGAAGAAAAAGTTAGAAAAACTTTCAAAATGTAGCCTAAATGTAGTCAATAAAATTCTTGGTGAAGATTTTATGCTTTCCAACATAAAATACTTCACCATAATTACGTCATCTGTCCTTTATGTTTCTATTTTGCTGCTTATTTCCTTTATTTGTGTAATATTAGTACTGTGTTTCTGCTTTTTTTGGAGCAGTTTATCACAAGACTGATCTGCATATTATTACAATTATCCTCATTAAATCATTATTATAATAATGATAACCACACCTGTTCTGCAGCCTGTTGCAATCCTCTTGTGCTTCGTTAATTGTAACTACGCCAACTCTTTGGCTCGACTGTCCCAAAGATTGAGTCAGCGCTAACGGCTCAATCAGCCCCATCTTGAAATACAAGAACAAAACCACATAATAATCCTACTATTACCGGGGTGGTGCATTAAAGTCGGTCAGAAGTGCACAACAGCGGTTCTTTCTGATGCAGGTACCCAAACTAGTTCTAACATTTATAGGTGGAGCCGCTCTGAGTCATACTGTGATGACCTGGTTATTAACGGACACGTCAGCACTGAAAAGCTCCTTTCACTGTATATCAACCAACATTAACATCATTTGGATATGCCCTCAAAAACTGCTACAAATCCCTGTTAAAAATAAATCAATTTTACGATGTGACAACTCTGGTTTGGTTTGGTTCAGCAAAAAAAATATCATACTTTGGGTTAAAATGACTAATTCTAGTAGGGTTGGGAGCTTCGTTGTCCTGGTTGCAATAATAAACACGTGGTTAAGGTTATGGGACGATTATGGTCATGCTTTAAAAATACAAAATGCTGACTCGCAGTAGGAAACAGGAAACCAATAGATGCTCTAGAACGGTGCATTCAGGTGCTCTTTGGATGATCCCATTTCCAGAGTTGGGAAGTAATTCTTCTCACTTTGCTATGTTCTTGCGCTTTAAGTCCTAATTTAAGTCCCTATAATTAGCAAAAGTTGCTAAAAGCATTTAAACGACATGGTAATTCCTTAAAACCATTGAAATATTGCTTAACCTGCCTTTTTATCAGGCTAAATGCAAACACTTCTCTTACACTTTATGTGGACAGCAACTGAAGGTTTCAACCTTATACCATATTACAAATAACATATGAGCAAGAAAATAATAAGAACATTTTCAATTAATACAAGATTTCAATACAGAAGCAGCCCATTTACTTTCATCCACCATGTTTCTGCACACGTTTCACCTCCCAATAGCCTTTTTTTGGTCATTAAAACATGCTCCCGTCCCGCTTCAGTCAGCCAGTCTGCAGGAATATTGTTCATAAAAACTGATTCAAGGTGCAAAAAAGGCTAAGGACCTCAGTTTTAAATGACAACTGCAGCTCGAGTGTCATATTCTAACAAGAAATATTGAAATACAAAATGGTGCATTTGATGCTAAACATTGAACTTGCTTACAAAATACTGAAATTTAATTGCAAACAGCATTTGAGTAGTTGTAAACCCATCTGACGCCACAAGCATTCCAGAAAACAGTCTGATTGGCCTAAACTGCAGCACGCTACTTTCTTTATGGCATGTCCGTAACTCAGCGCACACATTTGTTGCAAAACAACCTTACACACTGCCACAAAAGCACAGTTTCAGTTGGTCACATGCAGGAAGTTATGCAGAAAACGAAGAAAGAAACAGAAGACCTCCAGGGCTTTTTTCTCCTCACTTTATGAGCCATTCAGACATTTTCTTCTCAGGGAAA
Organism: Centropristis striata; assembly: GCF_030273125.1. Classification (NCBI taxonomy): domain Eukaryota; kingdom Metazoa; phylum Chordata; class Actinopteri; order Perciformes; family Serranidae; genus Centropristis; species Centropristis striata. The sequence continues at coordinate 36,814,391 of NC_081527.1, forward strand.
CGCAGACAAAAAAATGTAACTTCTGTCATGATTTATAAGCTCCCAAGACAAGCCCCGAGGCTGCTTTATTTAAAATGAGACATACGAAATGAGGCTATTACAACACGTGTATTACAACTGTAGTGACAGGCAGCCATCGATAACATTTTTCAGTCATGGCGGACACAGAAAGACAGAAGAAAAAAGAGCGCGAGAGGCGGCGATGGGATCCTTCTCTTCCTTTGAGAGGAGTGACATTTGGAACAAAGAGGCCAGTTATGTGAGTAGTTCAGACTGGGACCGGCAGACTGACAGAGGCCAAATACTCCCGGCCCGCCAAATCAACCGCCCACGTAGGGTGGGGTCACTCCAGGATGACTCATTCACACACAGACACAGCGAAACAGGAACACACACACAAAGTGTACACTGTTCACAGTCAAAACTTCCTCAAAAACACGAGTGCTGCACCTCAGAGATGTGCAACTGTGCAAATCTGCAAGGAAATGTTTAATGGAAACGTCAAAAGGAATAAATATCTAGCTCCTGCACTCACAGGTTGTGTCTGCAGCGCAGGTGAAAGTGTTCCTGGTGGGATCGTCTGTCTGTCTGGCAGTCTTTCTCTTGTCACTGATAGCGTGTGCGTAGACAGCCTTTTGTTTTCACACATCTGGGCAACCTGCCAGACCAAATAAGACTTTTTTTTTATACTTTGCTTCCCGAGCCCTCCTTTGTGAGATAGCACTTTATACGGCTCCTTGGAAAGGCTTTGTCAATATTTCAGCATCCATTTAGTCACAGTAAATTATGCCAGCCAGACAAATAAACACCATTTACTGCAGTTTGTGTGGCTTTGGTGTTACTGGTCAGCTTCTTTGCATCTTTCCTGGAACATTTCTTTGTGTCTCTGTGTGTCACAGGCTCTCTGGGAGATTCTGAGTATACGTCGCTGCCGCTAATGTGCATTTGATAAGTTTGATAGAGGTTGGCTGGTTCCCTAGCAACATAATATTTGGCCATAAATAGAAACTAATGGACAAACATCGCCCGGCTTGGTTGCCGTCCAAACACCACCTCTGGTTTCGATGGCCATTTTTATGAATGATCACTCCTCAAACGCTGCATGTGTGAACTTTGCAATAGTTGTGCTGTTCACATAAGCCAGAGGAACTCCCTGGAAGGAAATATTAAATAGTTGAGGAAAGGAGTTGTTTGTTTTCACACCGTAGCTACAAAGTTGTCAGTCTTGATCCGTCCCTGTTTGCTTTGCAGAGTAATGTAAAGTGAAGAATAAAGGGATTTTAACCGACTTTTTAGATTAGTTTGATCAATATTATACTACTAGATGGATTCCAATTACACACCAATGTTATACTTTTTTCTGCTGATATAAAGTAATGTGGCTTGTGTAATGTCCTACTGCCCTACATATCTGATTGTGATTATTAGGGACTGAGCACTAACGTTGCGAGGACCCTATTGTAATTGGTCCGTCTATTTTTATTATTTTTCCGGGTAATCAATCGCCTTTTTGGGGCCTTTCTCGTATTCAAAAACTCACCATTTTTGGAATATACGTCAATCTCCCGTGAAATTTATGTATTCTGGTATTTGCGGGAATGGACCTTGCAAAATGACTCACTAGCGCCCCCTCAAAATGTTCAAAACAGCTTCACAATATAGGTTTTTTTCACGTAGACACACGAAAGTCGGTACATATGTGTATCATGGGAAGACGCACCAAAAAGCCTCAAGAACCCATACCCTCAAACGTACAGGAAGTCGGCCACCTTGGATTGAATATCGCACTTGTCATCGTTTTTGGCCATTTCCAGATCGCATACTTTAATTTTTGATTGATATTGCAAAACAAATATGATTCATGATATTGCAGGGGATGATCATTTATCAATATTTTCCTTTTTTACTGAAAGATGCATTAAAATGATCTCCTGCAAGAATCCATACCAAACTGCACCAAATATACAAAAGATTTTTTTCTTTCTTTTTCTTTTTTGTAGAGCCACAATACTTAATTCATTCGTATTTTGGCAAAAAAAAGCACCTCCTGCCCTGAAGAAGCCCTAGCTGTCGGCACATGTTGGGTTTCTATTAAAGATGAAGCCACAATAACAAAAGGCTTTTTAATTTTTCCTTAACTTTGAAGTGCCTGGATTGGCTCTCCGTTTATCCCATTTCAACATTTAATGGGTTCTTCCTCGGCCAGTAGTTTTCCAGCTGACACTCAGACAAACAGACTGAGCTGAAAACATAACCTCCCCGGCAGGGCAACAAATAAATGCTAAATGGGCTGCACTTAAGGTTTCATTTTGACCCAGAAATTATATATTCAAGACCCATTTTTTAAGATCTTAAGGAGTAACAAAAAGCCTTCCCAAAGTCCGGGAAAGAAGAATCAGAAAGGTTTCTGTCTGACAAGAAAAATATGCCAACTTTTTCCTTTAAGGGTGAATGTTTAGACTTCTTTTAGACGTCAGGGTTACAACACATGGAGTAGTTTTCCAGGAAACATCTTGTTCCGTGTGAGTTTTGATGACTTTAATCCGACGCTGTGTGAAACTAAAGTCTATTTTAAGGCCAGAACGTGGCACTAACACTGCCACAAATAGGAGTCTGATTCCCGCCAAACCTTGGGATGAAATCGCCCACCAAAGGGTCTTCTGTTATGTTATAATAAAGTGAGATCAAATAAACGGCAGGGGCAGAGGAATCGCTCTGGGATTGCACGTGTTTGGTTAACGCCAAACAGATGTAGGCATACTGTATGATTAGTGCATTATAGCATGGATTGTATACCCACTCAGACAGGAAAGAGATGGCAGCTGGTAGCCATCAGCGAGGAGGCAGCCCCAAACTATAGGCCTACTCACACACACACACACACACACACACACACACACACACACACTGCAAAAAACAGAAAAGTTGGGTGAACTCAAAATTTCGAGGCAACAAACTTTTCAGTGGACAATTAAACTAAATATTTTAAGCTTTGTTTTTGAGTTTGCTCAACTCTGAATTCAGATTTTTGTCAACTCAACAAGTTGTACTAACTTATAATTTTACATTGTAATAACTTTTAATCCTCACTTCTGCTAACTTCTACAATGTATCTGTTAGCCGATCGCTAGCATCTGTTAGCCACTAGCATCAGTTAGCCGCTAGCTTTCGCTATTAACAGAATTTCACCACTTTCCCGTATTTCACAACAAAATAAATATTTTAAGTTTTGTTTTTGAGTTTGCTCAACTCTAAATTTCTCTGGCACGATTGTAACGCCGCTATGAAATGTCAGCTAATGTTGTAGCCACAATTTTGAGTTAGCATTGATACGCTAATGGCTACTCTTGTAGCTGTAACAAGCAGCGCCGCTAGCATCAGTTAGCCGCTAGCATCAGTTAGCCGCTTGCTTTCACTAATGACCGAATTTCCCAACAAAGAAATAAGAGTTATCAGAACTATTGTCCCTTGTTGTGAACCCCAACTTAAAGATATAAGTAACAACAACTCACCAACTTGTTTTTGAGCAGACAACTGGCTTCCTTTGTTGTGCTAACTTACATTATTGCCCTAAATGTCAATCATTTATATTTCCAAGTTTTACCAACTTAAATCACTGTTTTAGGCCAAAAAATACAAGTTGGGTTTTTTTTGCAGTGCAGGGACGTATGCACGTGTTGGCAAAATGTACATGGCGGCGCTGCAGCCGGATGGAGGAGCGTGTGGAGGCACGAACACACACAAACACACACACGGGCTAATCTCTTTTATCTGGGTAATCCGATGTTTAACGTCAGGGCCCACCGTACGCCTACCGCCATCTTAAGAAGTACAGAGCGTCTGCCAGATAACATAAACATCCTGAGATGACCGCCGCTCGCCGTCATCATTTTCTTTTTTCATAACAGAGCCTGCTGCCCGGTTATTTCAAGGCTCTGGGTGACCCCGAAACCAGAAGTTTCCTCACTCCTCCTCCTCCTCCTCCTCCTCCTCCTCTCTTGTTATTTAGGGAAAACTTCAGTGTTTCCCTTTCTGCTCTCTCTCTCTCTCTCTCTCTCTCTCTCTCTGTGTCTTACTGGGTGTGGTTTTTCAAGAGGCAAACTTGTGTGAATGATGTGGACTCTATAGTCATAGCTTTGACTCAGTCCACACCCTTCAACTTAAAGAGGAGTTTGGAGGAGGTGGAGCAAAGCAGCGCTCGGAGCACAGTTTGAGCTTGGACTTGAGCTCGGAGGCTTCCACAGGCAGCATGTACGTACGCACCCTGTGACCTGTGTTGACTCTCAGCTAAACTCTTTTGGATCTTGCAGTTTGAGCGTGTAGAGGCATCAGGTTTTTTTTTTTCCTCTTTTTTTTTTTTTTTTCTTTCACTGTCTCCAGTCAAAGACGTACGTGTGTGAGTCTGAGAGCAGTTTCTGCTTCAGTAAAGTTTCAGAGGTGAGTGAAGTTTGCATGTGGTGTCTGCTGTGAAGGTGAAAATGAAAGATTCAGGAGATGTGTTCGGGATGTGTTTCTGGAGAGTTGTACGCACTTAAAATTGTCTTTATAGTACGTGAGGTTTAAAAGTGGGGTGGTTTAAAAAAGTTAACAATACTGTTTTACAATACTGTCACTTTTTTATCAGAATTTAAGGCAAAATGATGAAAATTTTGATCTTGTTGAAATGATTTTACTCACAGGTGATGCACTGTTTTTTATCCTGACAATGTCGATGTGTTTGCATTTTTATTCATTATTTTTTTTAATTTTGTTTACTGCTTGCTAATTCCATCAGGAAATAAGCGCGCGTGACTATTTGCGAGGGATCGGGGCGTGATTTGACACTACATGATAAGAATTAAAGTTTTAATAAACAACACAAAATGTGTTTCTCACTCAGACTGTTTGGTTTTTCTCTAGTTTGTGCACTGATATGAACTCAGAATCAGCATTAAATTCAAGAAAAGCGCCAGAGCGCCCATTTTGATGCTGTTTGTGACTTGATGAGTAAATATTAATCAGATCCACGGTGTACGTGGCGGCTTTGGATTGTTCTCTCTTCATTATAAGGCCGATAAATGACTTAAAGTGGAAATTTCATGGAAACAGCTCCCGCGTTTAAACTTCTAACGTATTATGGGCCTCGTTACCGAACCTTTTTTCGCCAAAACTTGAGAGTTTTAATTGTCTGTACTCGTGGGAATGTAATTGGCTTCTCCATTCAGAATTTCTTTGGCCAGCTTCAGAGTTCCTCTTAAAAAAAAACGACTCAGTTTTCATCCGAATCTGCTGTTTCGGTCTTCAAGCTGATCATATTTAACTGTAACTTTTAACTGGAGTGGCATGATTTGACAAACAGAAAAGGAAACTCAGACCATGTGGCTTCTCTTCTCTCACTTTCTCTCTTTTTCTTTCTCGCTCCGTCTTCCTTCCTCCTCTCTCCATACGTTGAAACGTTGGCACAGACGCAGGAAGTAGCCAGTCTTTTCCACCTGACATCACTTAGCCGTTACACACATGTACACACACACACACACACACACACACACACACACACACACACACACACACACACACACACACAATGGAGTCCCCCAATTCACTGCTGCCCAGTTGGCTTTACTGGTCGGTCTGGGTTTCCTCAGTGAGCAGTAAAAATCAAACTGATGCTGTCCAGAAAACAGCAAACTCAGACAGAGAAAACACACCTGCCTCAGTGTGTGTGTCACAGGGAGTGTGTGTGTGTGTGTGTGTGTGTGTGTGTGTGTGTGGAGTGTGTTGAGACGGAGCAGAGTGTGTTTAACTTTTCTAACAAACTTAAATCGTCCAACAAAGGACCGGTAGGAGCAGAAGCAGGCCACTGCGACAAATTACTGTTTAAAATCATCTAAATTAATATTTATTTATTTTTTTTTACATTTTTGCCAAAGTGACAATTACTGTTGACGTCCTTTTCAATCTAAAAATGTATTTTTTCTTCTTCGTTTTTTCATTTTTATGCTTTTTTTTATGTTTCTTTTTTTATTTGAATATTTTTCGTTGTTGTTTTTGTCAACCACTTTTAGACATACCACATATTTGGATTTTTAAAATCATCTAAATTAATATTTATTTATTTTTTTTTTACATTTTTGCCAAAGTGACAATTACTGTTGACATGAAAATGAGTCATAATAATGTCATATAAAATATTTAGATTTTTAAAGCGTCCTTATGTCTTTTTTTCTTCTTCGTTTTTTCATTTTTATGCTTTTTTTTTATGTTTCTTTTTTTATTTGAATATTTTTCGTTGTTGTTTTTGTCAGCTCCGACAGCGTAGTGAGTCAGAATTAAATGTTCAAAAATACATTTATTTTTCTATTATAACAATACAATTTAATCCTTTTAAAAACATGTTTTAATTGCATTCTTTATCCATGACGAACAGGAGAAAACGTTTTTCATGCAATTTGTCTGCAGCTTGCTGCTCTGTACGACTGCTTTACATCAGCTTTGGATCTAATAAAATCCGACGCATCAGTGGAGGTGTACTCAGACAGGATCCAGGCCCTGCTGATTGAATTTCATTTAGGCTGGAAACCGGGAAATACACTCCCAAATCAAATATGTCATGAGGCTGTTTTACGGATTACGGGTGTTGATAAACAGCAGCTCGGAAAAATGTTGGACACGGTGAGATGTTTAGATGGAAAGATTTTCTAACACAGATGATAATACAACAGATATACAGATTAAATGTTGTATTTAAATAAATGTCACTAGCAATATATTCTGATTTATAGCATACTATAATAAAGAGAATGTCATTTATCATCAAATTATCATCATTTATTTTATTTTGCAATAATAAAAAGTAAAACTCCAGCCCAGATTTAGGAAATATAGAGTATATTTATGTCCATCAGGTGTTTTGTGGACATGTAAGGGAAGAAATAGAGGGCAAAGAAGAAGAAAAAGTGACCTGGAAGAAGAGACAGAGTCAGAAAAAGAGAGCTGAAAGTCAAAGATCCAAGGCTGGGAGCAAGGCAAAGTAAAGGGGGAGCAAAAAAAATGGAGGAAAACAAAGATGAAAGGCTCATTCTAGGCAGCAGTGGAGTGTTGGACGAGTGTGAGAGGATTTGTTCTCCTCAGTCTTGTTTACAGGAAGTTCCACAGATGGCTGCATTCACAGAAAGGATTTTTATTGCATTTTTCCGAGCCCCATAAACTCCCTATACCTTCATTTATGTGTGGGAAAGTATGATTGCTGCTGCTGCTGCTGCTGCTTGGCTCGACGCTGGGCTCATCTCAAGTTTTTGTCTCAAAGTGGATTGTTCCCTCGCTGCAGGTTCAGGTCAACAATCATCACCTTCTAAAGAATTAATTTCAGTTTTGGCAGTGTGTGTGTGTGTGTGTGTGTGTGTGTGACGTTCACAAACTTTACTGTACACGTTAATGGGTTTTCTGTCTTTTTTTTAAAGGTCAAAGCTTTTAACAACAAACAAGAAAAAGAAAAACTGGAAAAAAAAACTATTATCTCATCAACTGACACACTGTAACACTTAGAGCAAAATAGGCCACTGCGACAAATTACTGTTTAAAATCATCTAAATTAATATTTATTTTTTTTTTTACATTTTTGCCAAAGTGACAATTACTGTTGACATGAAAATAAGTCATAATAATGTCATATAAAATATTTAGATTTTTAAAACGTCCTTTTCAATCTTAAAATGTCTTTTTTTCTTCTTCGTTTTTAAATTTTTATGCTTTTTTTTATGTTTCTTTTTTTTTATTTGAATATTTTTCATTGTTGTTTTTGTCAGCTCCGACAGCGTAGTGAGTCAGAATTAAATGTTCAAAAATAAATACATTTTTCTATTATAATAATACAATTTAAAAAAATGAAGTCAAGCACGTGAAGATCTTTCTTAAAATAAAAAATAGGAATTATATCAATTCAATAAAGGGTAAAAGTTAATTTTGCACAAATAGATGAATTCCATTTTTAAAATTAATAAAATCAACAATATGTTGATTTACGTTCCCTTGACCGCACAATTAAAATTCATGATTTAGCAAGATTAAAAAGTTTTAGATATCTTATCGAAACAACCCAACATAATTTTAAATTAATAACCTCTGGACTGCACCCAAAAAAAAAGATTTAGCAAAAAAATGAACCGCAAATTAACTAAAATATCATTTTTTGACACTCTGAAAAATGTATTTGCTCCTTTTGATCCTTATTTTAATCAAGTTTAAGTGGACATCTTGCAAAAACAAAATTTTATTTAAATTTTTAATTAATTTTATTATATTTTTAATTTATTTTATTCTATTGTTGCACTGTCTGTTTATGTATCAGTTGAGCAGACAAAAGAAGCACTTATGACAGCCATTTTTACCATTATTTGAGGACAAATTATCATAAATTAATTGTTCTAAATAGTCATAAGTTGCAGCCCTTATTTGCAAGTTACATATATAGTTTTAACCCCGCCCTGCTCTTCAGTGTTTTTGCACGGTTCCCTCTGCTGATGTAGGGTTTTATAGTTAAAGGCTCCGTTTGGCTCTAAGTACCCAAAGCGTTCATTTGGGTCTTCCAGTCCAGACCTGATCCCAGACTTTGAGTCCACAGAGGGCCCTTTAAACAGCTGCAGAGGGCCTTCATTGCCCCGGCACCATGTTGAGAAGTAAATAGAGTTGAGGGCTCCTTAAGGGCAGTTTTGCCTCCACATTCGTGGGTCTGCAAGAGATTTAGTGGGCAAGAACTTTCTGCAGAAGTGATTTGGCAGCAGTGGCCAAACCTCGAGCAAATTATTTTTGTTGATTTATTTCACAGGCAAATGTAAACCATCCTATGGGTTGTAATTAGATGTATTTTTAGGGTTTTTTTTCATGCTTTACGCAGATGTTGACAATTGAGGCTTTATCTGGAAAAAGATATATGTTGTAGGTTATGATTGGACCCTCTGGAAGCTGAAAATCTTCAAACAAGTGCCAGCAGAGAACGTGGATTTTATTATGAAATCATTATGTTCCATTTGGAGGACGAACATCAGGGAATACTTTCAACTTTTGATTTAAATAACTAATAATAAGCATAGCACAGATTTTTCCTCTGCAGAACATAAAAGACCAAAGAACATTTTTGACAGTTTATTCTTCTAAAATACAATAATCATCGCCACAAAGTTATTGTTGTGTCAAAGTCTGTCAGATGGTTTCTATTGGGCATGAATGAACTACTGGGAAATGACATTACACTGTATGAATAAAAATTATGGAAGAAACAGGACAAAACCACAAGTACAATGTGTTGTAGGCAAACTGACAGCAGTGAATCCCGGGACATCTGCATTTGCCAGGTATTACGCGGAAAGACTGTGAAGCAACTCAAATAATTGATAATATATATTAAAAATATATTAAGGTCCTTGTAATAACCATTAATTAACAAGTAATAAGGCCCTTGTAAGTCCTTACAAGATGCTTATTAACATTATTGTGTGTTTATAAGCTTATATAAGTGTTAATAATGGCATTACAAACACCCATGACCCACCCATTATGTCTTTGCCATGCCTTTATTAATCTTATTTTGTTTGCTTATTGATATTAAAATATACTTTATTGCTCATCTATTATAAGTTAACTATAAGTTAACTATGCTTTTTGCAACTACCGGATCTAAAGCGAGAACAATGCCTTATTACTTGTTAATTAATGGTTATTAAGGACCTTATTATAAAGCGTTTCCGAATATTTTAACTGTTTTACCTTGCAGTAGAAGTTGACTCAGGGAGAACAGTAATTTTACCTCGCAGAACATGTTAGGTGTTGTGCAAGGTGGCAGTTTTACCTCAAATAAGCCTTTAAAACACCAAAGTTAAAAAATAATACAAACCGATTGAGGCAGCGGAGGACCAGCAACTTCCATATTCTGTAATGAAAAACTAGTGTTTTTGTCAATGGGGTCTGGTGATTTGAAGAAAGCATGGTTAACAGCTTTAGTCCCCCAACATAAACTTAAACAGGGCTGTCTGGCGGCAAGGTTCAGTGGTGAAAAAAATCTAAATATGGCGTATGCTTAAACTGACACAGATCTTTTTAAAGGTGGCTAAAAATAAGCTTCTGTCCGGTATTTCTGTCTGCATCTTCAAACAGGATGCATGCCAACAGCCATCTCCTGTAGGTCAATCACTGACTGGATCAGTACCTTATACAACAATTCGCGAATCTATCCCTTTAAAACAGACAAGTTTACAAACATGAATGGTTGAAGAGCTGAAATGGTTGCACGAGGAGTCAATGGTTGGGTACTAGGGATACATCAGGAACCACTGGCCTACAGGATGTAGAAACTTTTTGCTTCGTTTCACTAAAAACGAATGGATATTCCCTCTGAGCAATGCATGCTGCACTGCAAAAAAGCCAACTTGTATTTTTTGGCCTAAAACAGTGATTTAATTTGGTAAAACTTGGAAATATAAATTATTGACATTTAGGGCAATAATGTAAGTTAGCACAACAAAGGAAGCCAGTTGTCTGCTCAAAAACAAGTTGGTGAGTTGTTGTTACTTATATCTTTAAGTTGGGGTTCACAACAAGGGACAATAGTTCTGATAACTCTTATTTCTTTGTTGTGAAATTCGGTCATTAGCGAAAGCTAGCGGCTAACTGATGCTAGCGGCTAACTGATGCTAATACGAATAAGAATACGAAAACTTTATTATCCACTGAGTGGAAATTCCTCTTTGGTTTCACCATAGACATGTCTCAAAACAAACAGAATAAATAGTAAAACAATAAAGAAAAACATTTCAAAGACAGAAAAATATAAAATAGCCTACGGCAATAACTGTATTTCACACATCGCCCATTCAAGTACAAAATTTCATAAAAGCACACCACAGTACAAATCAAGTTTACAAATGTAGGTCTAAGACCTGCCTAGCGGCTAACTGATGCTAGCGGCTAACTGATGCTAGCGGCGCTGCTTGTTACAGCTACAAGAGTAGCCATTAGTGTATCAATGCTAACTCAAAATTGTGGCTACAACATTAGCTGACATTTCATAGCGGCGTTACAATCGTGCCAGAGAAATTCAGAGTTGAGCAAACTAAAAAAAAAACAACTTAAAATATTTAGTTTAATTGCCTTGAAATTTTGAGTTCACCCAACTTTTCTTTTTTTGCAGTGTGGCTTATCAGTGGTTTTAGAATCAGCTATCTGCTAAAAGCAGCTATCTGTAGATTAATCTCTCTGTGTTCAGGCTGTTAAAGTTGTCGCTGCCTGCTCTTACGTCATGTCTCCTCTCTCGGACTTCCCTCTTTTCGCTCTTCCTGTGTCTGCCCGCTCTCCCCCTCTTTCCTGCCCATCAGCCTGTCCCCTCCTCACCCCTCGGGCACCGAGCCAACTCTAACGTCAGCTCGGGGGGAACCCTCCCACGGGTTGACGAAATCGCGTGCTTGCTTTGTCCACACTGACATGGACACTGTGGTGCCACCACATGACTCACCGGCCCTTGAGAGGAGCTTAAGATGTTGACGAGAGATCGACTTACCGAGTCCTGATCCAAACCTTTGAACATTATGAGCAAAAGTGATCCGAGCATCCAGAAGCTGCAGCTTTTTTAGCGCAGGTTGCCGAAGCCCCCACAGGTCAAACTAGGATAAACTAACCATGTGTAAGCCCCAGACAGACCCGGACCAATCATGTGTGCCCTTGGCCCGGTCCCAGAAAAAGTGTCTAGCCAAAATACAGCACAGCTGAGGCTGTTAAAATCACGGGGTAATCACAAGAGAAGAGCCCTGGCCGGTAGCTCTCCACAGAGAGGGAAAATGTAAGTTGAGGAGGGGCAGAGATTGTTTGGGCTCCCATACATGAGTCCAATTTATGTGTTGAGTGTCGGGTTAATGCGTTCTCAGGTTGAGGTGGCAGCTGCTGATGCTTCAGAAATGGAGGCCATTGCAGCACTCTGTGTTAAAAACATACCTTTCTACCTGATGAAAGGATGGTGAGAGAAAGCAATTTTCTGCAATCTTAATAACCGTCATTCTAAAGAACATGCCAGCACTTGCAGCTATAGGGATTCAGTTATTATTTTCTGCACACGAGCTTTAAGAGCTGTTGCAATCATCACATTTGGCACTTGAGTTCAAAAATGTTTAAGGTGCCGAGGCTGCTGCTGTGGATTTCCTTTTTTTTTTGTGTCAGAAGACGTAATTGAGATGCTTTCATCAGTGGCAGTTCTAGACCAGTTTTACTGTGAAGGCCAAGGAGGGGCCAGTGTTTAATCAGAGGGGCACATTAAAAAAACGGCAAAGATGGTATTTAGGCATTCAAAACCTTTATTTTAGCTTATTTAAAAATAAAATTAAAGTATGTTTAAAAATACACTGATTGAAACAATGAGACTTACCAACAATAACAATTATTTTTGTACAACAATGAAAAATTTCTCAGTTTTGTGCACAATTACTTTTTATTTTATTTTGAAAGTGCAGTACAGTGAGAATGATTTTTTGACTTTTTTTCTTAATACACAAGCTTTTATTGCACAATTAAACTATTTTACAGTGTACACATGCTGGGTTCCTTTTGTGTACAATGAGGTATTGTTTGAACCAAATATAGGTAAGAATTGTTCCGTTGTTCATCGTTATAAATTGATCATTTTACTATTAATTTGAAAGGCTTCTTCACAGGGGCAGTGGCCCCTGGAGGCCCCTGTGTAGAACCACCACTGGCTTTCATTCAAGCTCTGAAGGCTGATGGTGGGAGAAGTCTTTACAATTTGATAAAAATCTGTGAACTAATTACCTCCTCATCTTCTATATCTTGTCATGTGTTGGAACGGACAGCGTTTGCCCCTTTTAATATTCCAGTAGGCCTGGTTGTAGCGTGAAAAACGAGAGAACAGAAAAGAGAAGAGAAGAGCGAGTGGAGGGCATTAGTCATGAACGACGTACATCCTGCTGTTATTGAGTAGCTGGAGCTTTCTGGAGCTTGGCCAAGCCAATTGTTGCTCATTTAGCTGTCAAACAGCCATAGCCAAGAGGCAGGCACAGGCGAGGAGTGAACAAGCTTTATACTGCTGGAAATATGAGACTTTATTGTAAGACTTTGAGGTTAAAATGGGGGAGAAATTTTTATTTTCCCCTCCTATAGCTTTAAATTGTCTCGGCGCCTGTTTTCAGTTTGTTAAAAAAAATAAAAAAATCCTGCAGATAGGAAATACAGGCTCAACAAGCCACTGTGTGCAGGTTTGTAACACTCGACATCGTTAATGCAGTACAGTGGTACGGCATTAGTGCACATCACAGTCCAAAAATACCACTCCAGGCTGGAGATAAACCGATGAACGAGATGGAAAACATAGATGCAGACAGACAGACAGACAGACAGACAGTACTGAGCTATTGAGTTACCCTGGCTGTGTCACAGTCGAGCCTTTATACGAGACTAGCTCAGGGCTATTATTGTCAGCCAGCTGTTTATCCAGATAAACGTGACAGAGGAGAAAAAAGTTTGAGGTAAAGTGGAAAAATACTGCAGCAAATACTGAAACAAAACAAAATGATCATCACTTGTTGCCACCAAAGTCGAGCAAACATAATGTTCACACACTGCAAAAAAAGAAAAGTTGGGTGAACTCAAAATTTCAAGGCAACAAACTTCGATCAAATTTTAAGTTGGACAATTAAACTAAATATTTTAAGTTTTGTTTTTGAGTTTGCTCAACTCTGAATTTCTCTGGCACGATTGTAACGCCGCTATGAAATGTTGGCTAATGTTGTAGCCACAATTTTGAGTTAGCATTGATACGCTAATGGCTACTATTGTAGCTGTAACAACCAGCGCCGCTAGCATCAGTTAGCCGCTAGCATCAGTTAGCCGCTAGCTTTCGCTAATGACCGAATTTCCCAACAAAGAAATAAGAGTTATCAGAACTATTGTCCCTTGTTGTGAACCCCAACTTAAAGATATAAGTAACAACAACTCACCAACTTGTTTCTGAGCAGACAACTGGCTTCCTTTGTTGTGCTAACTTACATTATTGCCCTAAATGTCAATAATTTATATTTCCAAGTTTTACCAACTTAAATCACTGTTTTAGGCCAAAAAATACAAGTTTGCTTTTTTTGCAGTGCATGCTGTCGTTGATATTAGTGGGTTTTTACCAAACAATTGTCTCTTTTCACATCCAGGACATTTCTGGTTACATGATTAATTTAAGCCCAATATTTATTCTCCTTTTTGTCTGAATTCGGGCTGTGAGCATTTTGATACTTTCAGATTCTATAAGGGGTCGGAAAAGCTGACGCGAACTGTAGAAATGGATATTTGTGCGTTCATAATTTCAATATGTGACCTCTCACATACACATCATCATTTGATTCATTGCTCATATATATAAATACTGATTATAGCAGCTTTAAGACCTTAAAAAATTTGTTTTTGCCAAAGTTTGGTACATTTCCCTGGAGGACTCAAATGAACAAAACAGAGTGCGGAGCGGACTTCTCTTTACTTTGACTAAATGATACTTTTTAAACTGAGCTTGGACATAAAAAGATTCTTTTAAGATAAATAGTGTGAGCTGAACCTTCAGCAAAGTACCACCCACCTTATTGCCACATCAAAGCAAACTTTCTCCTTATTGAATTAATCTATATCGGCAAATCTGAAGGTTATGACCAGCAGCAGCAGAAACTTGTAACTGAGAATATTGTTGTCAGAGGGAGAGGAAGGCTACTATTTATTCTGGATAAGTCGCACATATTTTCTGTTTTATCAAACACTGTGTTGAGATAAATATTTGCAAAGGCCAGCCACGTGGAGCCCTTTCCTCCAGCTCCTGGGCTGCAGAATCAGGCAGCAGATGAACAGCATCAAATCATGTTTTCTCTGCCTCTTTGTGTGGTCTGATACCTAAAAAAGGAGGCTGTTTGTATGTATAATTAGGCAATGACGACAATCTGTTTCAAAACCTGTTTGAAAGGACAAAGAACTGCTTTCTTACATGTGCATAATCATTCCGAGTGCTTCGTGACAGGAAGCTTGTGGTGACAAATGCAGGAACACCACATGGAACGTGAAAAAAAAAAAGAGGGAAAAGCTTTACTTTCAAATGTAGTTACAGGCTGCAAATAAAGCCCTAAAGCACCTCAGATACATTCAATCATAACAGAGTTATAAAAACAGTGGTTAAGGATATTCACTTTTATACAGACAGCTGCTAAACATCTATTATGACCAAAACAAAATACACCAAATTCAGTCAAATTAAAGGGTAAACTTAAGCAATTAAAGTGCAGATATCAGTACAGTCTGTACCACGGGGTGTGCATGGGTGGAAGATGTGGGTTCATGAGTTTAACCCATAAGAACCAAGAACCAGTTATCCTTAAAGGAAAGTTATGGGGGATATACCACCATTTCTGATGTGTTTTCAAAAACACTATCCCTAAATGTCGCTTATAGTATTTATGTTTATAATATTTACACTACTGGTCAAAAGTTTTAGAACACACCAACTTTTCCAGAATTTAATTGAAAATTATGCAGTTTAATGTCTCAGTGTACTCTGAAATTAATGCACATTTGCAACATTTAAAATTCTTTATTAAGCATGATGGTGTTTTGAAAGTAAAAAAAAGATTCAAAATCACATTTTATGTTGGACTAAAGGACTAAAAAAAGACACAAAATGACAAAAAAAGACACAAAATGACTAAAAAAAAGACACCAAAAGACACAAAATGACTTAAAAAAAGACACAAAATGACAAAAAATGACACCAAAAGACACAAAATGACTAAAAAAAGACACAAAATGACTAAAAAAAAGAAACAAAATGACCCAAAAAAAGACACAAAATTACTTACAAAGACATGAAAATAATTAAAAAATGGACAAAGTAGCCCAAGACTCCATAGAGTTAAGTTGTTAACCCATTTCTTGCTCCCTGAAAAAGGCCTACTTGTATAATTCTGAAATGTACATTATTTTCCAGTTTTGGTTAAGCTTACCTTTTTTTATTTACCTCTGGCAGTTCACCACTTACCTTTGGACCCTTTCAAGCTGTTCATTTGACTTGAACTGCTTGAATTTCAGTAAAAAACTGGAAAAATTGGGGTGTTCTAAAACTTTTGACCAGTAGTGTATGTTTATAATATTTCGTATTTTAAAATAAAATAAAAAATAGCCACAAATTTGCCTTTTTCTCAGCATCTCCACAACATCTATCAAAATTGTGACATTATTAGTTCTGTTTAACAACAAATTATTTTTTAGATTTGTTTTAAAGTAGCATAATAATAATAAATCGATAATAAATGAATACAAATAACCATGTGTCTTAGGTTTTAGGTTTTATTTAGGTTTTATTTATTTGCACAGTTGCACATAACATATAATGTAAAGTGCAGGGAGAGGCAGAAAGCCCAGATGGGCTTATTTATTTAAAGCCTCCACCTGAAATTTCATAGTTATTAGAAAGAAATAAACTGATAATAGAAAAAACACATGTATAATATCAACAAGTTATAATGACAATAACAAAAACAATTAAAAACAAAAATGAACAGGTTAAAAAAGTGTATTTGTGTGTGAATTAGAATTTTAAAACAGCAGTTAAATGAGCTTTTAGACATCTTTTGAAGCATTTTACAGAGATGGAGTCCTTTGCCAGATGGGAAAAGGTATTTATCCATCATTTAGTCCCTAAATTGAACAATAAATTGACCTCTGCATGTCAGAAATCTTGGAGGATGAAGATCTAAAGATTGACGCGTTGAATAGACGCGTTAAAAGAGTGAATCTGAGAATTAAATTTAAAATAAGTCTTAAAGTGCTTTGGAAAGTTTTCATGATCTGAATGTACCTTAAAAATAAAAACACATATTTGAGAAATATTGATGTCATGAACAGTAAGTATCTGGAGTGTCTTTTTGTTTATCAAAATTGTGGCTTTAATTTGTTCAGGAAATATGGTCAAAACAAGTTAAATGCAATACAGGACACAACTATTAACGGATTAGAATTGTTAAATGGGTTTAAACTTAGCCTGGTAACAAAAAAATAGAAGATTTAACGTGTTTGTTACACGGGTGTCACCATGGGTTCTTATGGGTTAAAGGTGCTAGCAGTAGACCAAAGAACTGCCAGCTGCATTCAGAGCTAAATAAGCTCCCTGAGGTGTTCCCAGCTGCTCTAATGATCACCTGCAGAGGGAGCACAGACAGGTGAATCACACAGCAAGCTCAAGATGACACAACAGGGGTCAGAACATCTTCTAATTATGGGTCAGGGTCAGGGCCCCTGCAAGGGGTCGCCAGACAAATGTGAGGGGTCACTAGATGATGAGGGGATAAACATAAGGCAGGGGTGATTTATTCAGGCCTTCTTTGAAATGTTGTTTTTTTTCCCTACCTACTAATTTTCTTAAAGTTATTCGGTAACACTTTACAATAACCATCATTTGTAGATGGTAAATAGACCATTTATAAATGGTAAACAGATAGTTTATTAAAGTTTAATCATCATTTATAAACCATATAAAGGCCATTTGGAGTGGTAAATAGAAAATGTATTAATGTTGAACTATATATATATATATATATTATATATATCCTTTATAAATGCCAAATAGATGGGAAAAAGTATAGTATAGTATAGTATAGTATATATAGTTACTTTACCATTAACAAACAATTACATTATAATTATTAGTTTAATGATAGTTTTGTAGTCATTATAACATTTTTAACACCAATGTTAAGTATGTAAATTATTTCTAAATTATTCATATACCTTTTAGAAATTTTTTGAAAACATTTAAAGATTTAATATGTACAGTACTTTGTAAATGGTTAATATTTGGTTTATAAACCATCTATAAACATGGTTATTGTAAAGTGTTACCAGTTATTCACATAAACAAAGGAAAAACTCACTGAAACAGGTCATCACAGACAGGAGTAGGGCTGTCACAATATCGGGGGAAAATAATTCACAATATGTTTGCGATATCTAAAGAAACTTCAATTAAAATTAATCTTTAATTTGATTCTTTTGCATTAGGGAAGTGGAGAGAGAGTCTGTAACCAGAACTGCACAAAAGTGGGTAACACTTTACAATAACCAACCAAGTTATGTTTATAGATGGTTTATAAACCAATTATTAACCATTTACTACATATTTAATCTTTAAATAATTTCAACCAATTTCTAAAATGTATATGAATCTTTTCTAAATCATAAACATACTTAATATGGTGTTGAAAATGTTAAAATGAGTGCAACTTAAACTATTAATATACTAATAATTATAATTCAATTGTTTGTTAATGATAAAGTAACTATAAACTTACATTAATATAGCATCTATTTGTCATTTATAAATTATTTAGTTAGTTAACCATTAATAAATTATTACTAAATGGCCTATAAACGGTTTATAAATGATGATTAAACATTCATAAACTATCCGTTTAACATTTATAAATGATGGTTATTGTAAAGTGTTACCCAAAAGTGTACAAAAATAACAGTCACACACCTAATGGATTTGGGGAATTTTGGGGAGAGACCTACAGAAATGATTTAAGAGGTGCTGGAATATTTATTTTATATTAATTAATATGTGTATTATTAACATGATATCATCATCATAATTTTTTTGTTTTAATATGATGGTTATTGTCAGTACCAGTACATCACGACACTAGGAAGTAGTTGGCAATAGTGAGAATAAATATACAAGAAAAAAACATTTTTTTAAATTACGGAAAAATGGCCACTGTAAAATCTTTTTCCGATAAGTGTCCTTCCAAGAAAAATGGCAATACTTTACCTGTTCAAAAGCTTCAAACAACCTACAATTGGTCCAGAATTACCTGACAAGGACTTCTTCTGAAAAATACATGTAAAGAGGAAGTTATGGTGGATGGGTGAGTCAGCAAAGTGTTTTTATTTGACAAGGGGAAGAGGAAGGGACGATTGTTCTTTTTTTAAATTTCTTGTCACGATTGTTCTCTTCTCCCAAGCTTGGAAGAGTTTTTCTTGAAAGAGTACGACAGCAACTTTGGAGATTTAAGGCTGCTTAAATATAAGTTTGCATGGTAAAATTATAACTCCCTGACAGCTGAACCTGTATCCAACAATGTCCTGCAGCTCCTAAACACACACACACACACACACACACACACACACACATTCTTGTACTTCTATCTTTGCGAGGACCCTCATTGCAACAGTGAATTCCCTATCAAGGTTATAATAGTTTTGGATTTTTTTCATTAGTTTTACTTTTAATTTTGTTGCAATTTTTGTTTTCAAATTCAGTTAGTTTTAATGAGTTTTTAGAGTGAGTTTACTAGTTTTAGTTTTGGATTTATTTTTTGAAATGCTTTAGTTTTAGTTTAGTTTTTATTAGTTTTAGTTTTTTGTAATGGGGTATTTGTTGGGTGGGAGATTAAAAGAGGTCACAGTAAATTTTGCCTTTATTTCCTTTGTCTGATCCATCTTCATTATGTATGAAAAAAGTGGACAAAGACGAAAATGAAGGACATTTTCACTATAATTTTAGTTAGGTTTGTAACCACACAATACAGTTTCAGTTAGTTATCATTATCATGTAACCTTTAACCCTTAAAACAAAGTCTGAAATCTCAAAAACACCTTTAAAGAAGTGAGGACCGGCCGAAATGTCCTCACTTTGCAAAAATGTCCTCACTCTGTTGGTTAAAAACGTGTTCCGGTCCTCACTATGTAGGACGTACAAGAACACACACACACACACACACACAATCTGACAGACACACCTGCCTTTGTGCGTACAATCAATGACAGCCAATAGATTTTCAAATACTGTTTGTCCAGGTGCGTCAATGATCGAGAACGCTGCCAACCCTGCTCACAAGCATGCATGGTGTGTGTGTGTGTGTGTGTGTGTGTGTGTGTGTGTGTGTGAGAATAATAATTACAAAGTGATGAGGGAGTGAATGTTTTTCCTCACCAATGTGTGCTCAGACATTTTTTTTTTTCTCTGTCTGTCCTCACCTGTAACACACATCTTTTATCATTTTCTCCATTTCTACCTGCCAATCTCTAACTGCCCTTACATGCCCCCCCCCTCCTCCTCTTCCTCCTCCTCTTCCTCCTCCTGCTTGTCTCCGTCTTCCCACACACACTGAATGGATGGTTTAGCTGGAGGGATTCCTGGCAGAGTGATTTGGTTGTGATGTAATATAAATCACATTGCCAGGGATTTCCAACCAGCTACAGCTGAAACCTACAGCGGTGTCCAACACCTGCCGGTTGCTCGGCAACGCCCACGTCTGCACAACTGTTTTTCTAAGTGTTTTAAAGCAACATGTCAACATTTTGGGATATGGGCCTTTCTGTCGAGAGTTAGACGGGAAGATTGATGACCTGAAAATGAGCATGTTTTATCTTGTTTGTTTAATCGGAACAGATAAAGAAGTGTAAAACAAACATGTTTTAATCTCCCTGAAGTATTCTCTGGTTGTTTCACTCTACGGTGAAGGCAATACTCCAGGTTTTTAACCTCTAATTTTGGGGATCAGTCCTGTTTTGCCTCGGCACCCATTCATTTTCACCATCCAATATTAGGCCCTTTGTTTCCTCAGTTAGGGTCCTTGGACAATGTTAAAATTTATCTGTAACTTTTTGAAATATCTGATAATAGACCAAACAAATATCTGAGGGAACACTGGGCTTAGGGAACATAGAGCTGAGGGAACATATATCTGAGGGAACATAGAGTTGAGGGAACATAAAGCTGAGGGAACATAGAGCTGAGGGGACATGGAGCTGAGGGAACATCGAGCTGATGGGAACATAGAGCTGAGGGAACATAAAGCTGAGGGAACATAAAGCTGAGGGAACATAGAGCTGAGGGAACATATATCTGAGGGAACATATATCTGAGGGAACATAGAGTTGAGGGAACATAGAGTTGAGGGAACATAAAGCTGAGGGAACATAGAGCTGAGGGAACATAGAGCTGAGGGAACATAAAGCTGAGGGAACATAGAGCTGAGGGAACATAGAGCTGAGGGAACATAAAGCTGATGGGAACATAGAGCTGAGGGAACATAAAGCTGAGGGAACATAGAGCTGAGGGAACATAAAGCTGAGGGAACATAAAGCTGATGGGAACATAGAGCTGAGGGAACATAAAGCTGAGGGAACATTGAGCTGAGGGAACATAAAGCTGAGGGAACATAAAGCTGAGGGAACATAGAGCTGAGGGAACATAAAGCTGAGGGAACATATATCTGAGGGAACATATATCTGAGGGAACACTGGGCTTAGGGAACATATATCTGAGGGAACATAGAGCTGAGGGAACATAAAGCTGAGGGAACATATATATGAGGGAACATTGAGCTGAGGGAACATAAAGCTGAGGGAACATAGAGCTGAGGGAACATAAAGCTGAGGGAACATATATCTGAGGGAACATAAAGCTGAGGGAACATAGAGCTGAGGGAACATATATCTGAGGGAACATAGAGCTGAGGGAACATAAAGCTGAGGGAACATATATCTGAGGGAACATAAAGCTGAGGGAACATAGAGCTGAGGGAACATAGAGCTGAGGGAACATATATCTGAGGGAACATAAAGCTGAGGGAACATATATCTGAGGGAACATAAAGCTGAGGGAACATATATCTGAGGGAACATAAAGCTGAGGGAACATATATCTGAGGGAACATAAAGCTGAGGGAACATAGAGCTGAGGGAACATATATCTGAGGGAACATAAAGCTGAGGGAACATATATCTGAGGGAACATAAAGCTGAGGGAACATATATCTGAGGGAACATAAAGCTGAGGGAACATATATCTGAGGGAACATAAAGCTGAGGGAACATGGAGCTGAGGGAACATAGAGCTGAGGGAACATAAAGCTGAGGGAACATATATCAAAGATAACATAGGTCTAAGGAAACAGGTTTCAGGGAACATATATCTGAGGGAACATAGAGCTGAGGGAACATAAAGCTGAGGGAACATAGAGCTGATGGGAACATAAAGCTGAGGGAGCATAGAGCTGATGGGAACATAGAATTGAGGTAACATAGAGCTGAGGGAACATAGAGCTGAGGAAACATATATCTGAGGGAACATAAAGCTGAGGGAACATAAGGCTGAGGGAACATAGAGCTGAGGGAACATAAAGCTGAGGGAACATAAGGCTGAGGGAACATGAAGCTGAGGGAACATAAAGCTGAGGGAACATAGAGCTGAGGGAACATAAAGCTGAGGGAACATAGAGCTTAGGGAACATAGAGCTGAGGGAACATATATCACAGATAACATAGGTCTAAGGAAACAGGTCACAGGGAACATATATCTGAGGGAACGTAAAGTTGAGGGAACATAATGCTGAAGCAACCCAGGGCTTAAGGGAAATTGACACATTTCCCCTCTTGTATATATCAAACAAACAAAATATAAGGTTTAATTAATTAATTAATGACCTCTGGAGCAGCTGGTTGGTAGACTTTGTTGCCTTTAGACTGACTCAGACTGTTTCCACCTGTCTCAAGTTTTCTCTCAGCAAGAAAGAGAATAAGTATATTTACTCCCGGTTGCTTTTATTGTGAGTTTGACCAGAGTTTGATGGAGGGGCAGGACTTAGCTCGCTCCGTGAACAGTTCAGTGACAACCTGTGTTCACAGTGGCTAAGTTCCGCTCCTCACAAGCCTTTCCTGCTTTAAACTCAGAGCAGAAGACGACATGGAAGCAAAGGATTTTATGAAATGATGTGCTGCTAGTATTTACAACACAGAATTGTATCAGGCTTGGTTTTAAGGGTGTGAACCAAGGATATAATAGTTTGGGATTTTTCATTAGTTTTAGTTTTAATTTTGTTGTGAATTTTTGTCTTCAAATTCAGTTCGTTTTAGTTAGTTTTTACAGTGAATTTTTTTATTTTTTGTTTACTTTTTATTAGTTTTAGTGTTAGTTTTTTTTGTAATGGGCTATGTGTTGGGTGCCAGATTCAAATTTTGCCTTTATTTCCTTTGGTTTATCATCTCAGCCCCAATAAGGTTATTAACTCTTACAGTTCTGGGTGTTTTGAATTTTGGTTCTAGTGTAGACATCCCAGTCTCAGTAAACATATTCACCATGTGTTGCATGTTCAAATAGAAACACTGAATTATGAATGAAAAAAGTTGACAAAAACGAAAAAGTTTTAGTTTTGTAACCACACAATACAGTTTCAGTTAGTTATCGTTTTTTTTTTAAACTCTAGTTTTCATTTTAATTTCAGTTAACGAAAATGTTTTTTCAATTCTAGTTTCCGTTATTTCGTTAGTTTTCGTTAACTGAAATAACCTTGGTGTGAACATAGTAAACAGTTTTGGGTTTTGTAGTTCATTCACACATATTAGTTGTACATATGACAAACTTCAGCAGAGCACACAGAGTTTCCTTGCAAATTATTCTTGCCATGTGAACAAACATCATACATAAGACAATGGGCTGAAAAGAATGCACTTTCTTTCTTCTCTGACCAACCTTTTCGTCTTTGTCTTGACAGAGGATGAAGTGAAAAACACCATAATTAGTTCGCTCTAAGAGAAGAAGAAGAAGAAGAAGAAGAAGAGGAGGAGGAGGAAGATCCAGAATAACGGAGAGAGAGGGGTAAGAGAAGAAGGCGGGAGGCGAGGACGGGAGGGCTTACTCATACAGGAAGGAAGTACAGGAAATGTCCCATCGGGAAAACAAGTAGCAATGTAATTGTGATTCCTGAGCTCATTTACTGTCTGGGTGGTCGTGAAAGCAAAGCACTGATTGTGTGTGTATCCGTGTGTATATGTGTGCACTGTGCATGCACATACCCATATATGGTATGTAGGGGAACAGTAACAGAGACTTTGGCAAATGGTGCTTGACCACACAATGCTGTTAACATTGTTCTTTGTGTGAATATTGAGATTTAAGTTGTATGCACTGTAAAAAAGGTTTGTAGAAATAACAGTAAAACACTGTCAAATACATCAGAAATAGGGCATAAAATGAAAAATTGTATATCACTGTATTAGACTCTTTTAATTACCGTAAATCAAAGAATAGCACAAAACTTTTACTTTTTTTCCGTCATAAACTGGAAGAAACACACAGTTTTTAGGTAAAATATAACATTTTCATGCAAAATTTGTGGAGAAATACCATGATGTATGAATTAATGACACAATTATCCTAAAAAAAATAACAGGATTATTCAGACTAAATCACAGTTTTTGCTGATATTTACATTTAAATTTAGAATAGAAAACCCACTCACTGTAATTTTTACAGTGAAGTTCTGGCAACCACAGCTGCTGGTATTTTTCTGTAAATTAAACAGATAAAAACCAAGGTAAAATAAACCAAGGTAGGCCAATCAGAGGCACACTGTAAAAAACAATCTGTTTAATTTATGGTAAAATACCGGCAGCTGTGGTTGCCAGAATTTCACCGTAAAAGACACAGTGAGTGGGTTTTCTACTGTCATTTTTAATGTAAATATCTGCAAAAACTTATTATTATTATTATTGTTATTTTTAGGGTAATTGAGTCTTTGTGGAATTATGGTATTTTTTTTTAATTTACAAAAAATAAAGTGGTTTAGTGGCTATAGTGATATCTATCTTACCATGTATTGAGATTAAGAGACTTTTTAAACATTCAACAGCAACATAACTTCCCAGAAACAATGTTTTTAGTTCACTGTGTACATTTAACAGTGGAATTACTTGAATAAAACAGTCAGTATGACAACTGTTGATATTGTGTTATGTGGATTATCTAGAGTTATGGTGTGTTTCCTGTCCTATAAATCATATGAGTGGAACAAACGTCCGGGATATACTGTAAGAAAGCAGTATGCCTTTTGTTTGCTTCCCCTGGTGGTGAGAGTGAGGTGGTGCAGGTGCCTGGGCTCAACCTCCTGTGCCTACTGAGCTGATAACAGTTTGATATGAAACAAACACTGGCTCAGTTCAGCAGGAACCGGAGTTAGGCCCTCTAGAAACAGCAACGGAGCGCCATTCAACATGACATACTGCTGTGTTTTCTCATTATTTCTTTACTGCTTTAACCCTTTGATGCACAACATATTGAAACCCCTTCCAATGCACAACATGGGTCAAAAATGACCCTCATTCATTTTTCATGTTATTTAACGCTTGCTGTGTGTTTCTGTGCTCTATCTTTTGATATCAACTTATTTTATGATTGACTATTCCAAGTATTCTTTAAATATCTTGTTTTTGATATTAACAGATGATTATTTCCATTTTGCTTCTCATACTTTATGAAAGTTTTTGTATGTTTACATAGCTAACATAGCTTGCCAAGCTAACTACTTAGCCAAGAAGTTAGCTAAGTAGTTAGCTTAGCAAGCTACTTAGCTAAATACTTAGCCAAGAAGTTAGCTTAGTAGTTACCTTAACAAGCTACTTAGCTAACTACTTAGCCAAGAACTTAGCTAAGTAGTTAGCTTAGCAAGCTACTTAGCTAGAAAATGGATATAAACATGGTGACCCATGTTGTTCATTAGAAGGGTAGTGAGACAAAAAGGGATTTTATTTAAAAAATAATAAAGGAAAACATAAAAATTAGGATGTATAATGATCAAAAACAAACTACTTGAGGAAAACCTGGAATACTGAATGATGAAAATAATTTATTGCAAAGATATAGAACATAAAAACTCTGTCGGGTCACTTTAGACCATGTTGTGCATCAAAGGGTTAAAAGGTCCTTTAGACATTTTCCACAAAGCCCCATCAAGGCCGTTCTGCAGAGCTGAGGAAGCACAGAACGCAAATAAACGCCGCCACACATCCGCTCTGAATTTAAACGTCTCACTGTAAAGCTTGTGATGGAGGAAATCTGCTTCTGTTGGTTTGGTATCACTGAAAGATCACAGGAGCAGAGTTTTTCCAGTTGTACTCTCTACGTCGGACTGCACGAAGCTTCCAGGAGGACTCCTCGGGGCGTCATTGAAGTCATAGTCAAAGTTAATGATTGTCTGACGTGCCTTCATTTAGTTTCCTTTGGCACTTCTAGCAGCATACGTAAGCCTTGCCCTGGAGCATTCATAATAACTGTGTATTAAATGATGGTTAATAGGTTGCAGATGAGCTGCAGTTGTAAATAAGTCCTCATATTGGCCTCTTGTATACTTATAACCAGTGGTGGAAAGTAACCACATATATTAACTTTAAATATGTATGTGTATTCACTCGCTTTATGCTGCTGTACACTGCAAAAAAGCCAACTTGTATTTTTTTGGCCTAAAACAGTGATTTAAGTTGGTTTAACTTGGAAATATAAATTATTGACATGTAGGGCAATAATGTAAGTTAGCACAACAAAGGAAGCCAGTTGTCTGCTCAAAAACAAGTTGGTGAGTTGTTGTTACTTATATCTTTAAGTTGGGGTTCACAACAAGGGACAATAGTTCTGATAACTCTTATTTCTTTGTTGTGAAATGCGGTAAAGCGGTGAAATTCGGTCATTAGCGAAAGCTAGCGGCTATAGCTAAACTGATGCTAGCGGCTAACTGATGCTAGCTGCTAACTGATGCTAGCGGCTAACTGATGCTAGCGGCGCTGCTTGTTATAGCTACAAGAGTAGCCATTAGCGTATCAATGCTAACTCAAAATTGTGGTCGCAACATTAGCTGACATTTCATAGCGGCGTTACAATCGTGCCAATTCAGCACTTGCAGAAGTTAGCAGAAGTAAGGATTAAAAGTTATTACAATGTTAAATTATAAGTTAGTACAACTTACAGTTGAGTTGACAAAAATCTGAATTCAGAGTTGAGCAAACTCGAAAACAAAACTTAAAATATTTAGTTTAATTGTCCAACTTAAAATTTTATCGAAGTTTGTTGCCTTGAAATTTTGAGTTCACCCAACTTTTCTTTTTTTGCAGTGTACACTTCCACTCCACCATATCTCAAATGGAAAGTTTTTACTTCACTACATTTATCTGTAGTTT
This sequence comes from Centropristis striata, assembly GCF_030273125.1. NCBI lineage: Eukaryota > Metazoa > Chordata > Actinopteri > Perciformes > Serranidae > Centropristis > Centropristis striata. Next base: position 36,841,397 of record NC_081527.1, read on the forward strand.
CTGCTTGATTTTCACATTAAGATTTAAGAGAAATTATGAGTTTTTAAACTGCAATAAATTGTTTAGAAATTGACTAGTGGCAGTCAATCGTTTTATGCTTGTGACCCCTTCAAAAAAAAGAAAAAAGAGGTCCATTTGTCTCTGAATAATATATGTGAAAATTAAAACTCTTCGTGCGAAACATCCATCATTGGTGGAGTATGGTTCGTGACTGCATCTTGCACAGTTTTGATGTTATCACTGTGACAGAGCCAGTTTAACAAGGGCTGCCAAACACTGTTCACGGCATGGTAATAAACACATTATGCATGCATTATAATGTGTTATAGTGCAGCTGGTGTGATCCCATCACAAGGCCTCTAGTTATCAGCCAAAAGTGTTCATGATAGTGTTTTACAAACATACACTACTGGTCAAAAGTTTTAGAACACCCCAATTTTTCCAGTTTTTTATTGAAATTCAAGCAGTTCAAGTCAAATGAACAGCTTGAAAGGGTCCAAAGGTAAGTGGTGAACTGCCAGAGGTAAATAAAAAAAGGTAAGCTTAACCAAAACTGGAAAATAATGTACATTTCAGAATTACAAGTAGGCCTTTTTCAGGGAACAAGAAATGGGTTAACAACTTAACTCTATGGAGTCTTGGGCTATTTTGTCTATTTTTTAATTCTTTTCATGTCTTTGTAAGTCATTTTGTGTCTTTTTTTAGTCATTTTGTGTCTTTTGGTGTCTTTTTTTGTCATTTTGTGTCTTTTTTTTGTCATTTTGTGTCTTTTTTTTAGTCCTTTAGTCCAACATAAAATGTGATTTTGAATCTTTTTTTACTTTCAAAACACTATCATGCTCAATAAAGAATTTTAAATGTTGCAAATGTGCATTAATTTCAGAGTACACTGAGACATTAAACTGCATAATTTTCAATTAAATTCTGGAAAAGTTGGTGTGTTCTAAAACTTTTGACCAGTAGTGTAAATAACCTGAAAATATGCTGCCTATAACTGCTGAATATGAGGATAAAAATCAAGCGATATGTTCTGTTTTTATGAGAAATGTTTGTGCCAATTGTAATAATCCAAATCCTGCTGAGCATAGAGAAATAAAAACTTGAATAAGAAATGTGTCTCTGCTGGTTCTCACTGCTTAGAAACTGTTGCTGATTACAGAAAATTGCAAACAAACTAAATTCAATGTTTCATGTTTTTGATTTTCTTTTTGCTTTCTGTCACTTTTGATAAAGTATTGCTTCTCAGCATGTTAAAGCTGAGGTAGTAAGATAGTAAGTTCAGTGGTTCTGTTTCATTTATATTCAGACCACATGTAATCCAGCTCAAACACTGCTTTTATCTTTAATAAGAAGGATTTTTTCTAGGGTTGCATGTGTCTCTGCTATCTTTCATCGTCGTCTGGGGCAAATATGTGATATTTTGCTTCACTAATCGAGAAATTAAGCACCACATCAAGGTTGGTATGAATAACCCCAGAGCATTGTTACAACCTGGATATTAACTGAGCCATGTTTTTTTATTTATATGTGTCTAATCAGTATGCAAGAGCTTCTTTACTAAAGACTGTGGTCAAGGTTTCACTCAGCAAATATGCTTTATATTGTACACTGTAAAAAAAACTGTTGTTTTTACGGTAAAAACCTGGCAGCTGCACTCAAAAAAAGAATTAGGCCAAAAACGTGGACTTTATGTAATTTAATTACATGTAAATTTTCCATGTAATTTTGTCACATACGTTGAATGTAAAAGGTCAAATTAAATGCAATGTTTTTCTTTCGTTTAAAAGTAATATAGATTTAATGCAAATTTCTACATAAACTTAATGTGTAAATGTACTTAAAGTTTATGTATACTTTTACATAAACCTTATGAGTTCATTCAATATTACATATAAAGTTAAAGAAACATAAAGTCCATACAAAGTAAAGCTTATTAAGATCATAACTCATATACAACAACTTCCTTACTTACTACTAATAAGCAATAATTCTGAGGTTATTGAGGGAAAACTCTTAGTTAATGGCTTACTGGTTGTATAATAAGGCCATGCAGAATAAGGCATTAATAACTACTGAATAATGACTAATTAAGAGCCAATACGTTACTTATTTGCATGCTAATAAGCAACTAATTAATGTTGAATATGTGTTCCCTAAACAGTAATCTGTTGCCCCAATTTGGTGCTTAAACTCATAAGGTTTATGTAAAAGTATACATAAACTTTAAGTAAATTTACACATTCGGTTTATGTAGAAATTTGCATTAAAGTTATTTAATTTATCTATATTACTTTTAAATGAAAGAAAAACATTGCATTTAATTTGACCTTTTACATTCAACTTATGTAACAAAATTACATGGAAAATTTACATGTAATTAAATTACATAAAGTCCACGTTTTTGGCTTAATTATTTTTTTGAGTGTGGTTGCCAGAAATTTACCGCAATAAATACGGTGCAACTTTTTCTAATATTACGGTAAAATGATATTAGCAGTGTTGATTTCATGTTTAAGATTGCCATTTTATTCCATATTTTACTGTAAAAAAATAAAAAGTTTTTCAATCAAAAGAAACTCTGTTCTATTGACAAGAAAATACTAATAATAATTATAAATGCCGCATAATACAAAGATTTTAACATTAAATATATTATAATAATAATAATTATAATATATATATTATAATATATATCACAGTATATTTCTGTTAGAGATATGGTGTTTAGTACATTTAAAAGGGAGAAAAAGTATTTTTACAAAAAAGAAATGCAAAAATTATAGTGATGGCTTGTATATATATTACAATATATTTTGTTACAAAAAAGGTGCCAGTGTATTTTACAGTGGAGTTATGTATTTAAAAAAAAATAAAACAGTTTTGGCTGATATATATATTTAAAGTGTTTCATTTTTACTGAAACTGAATTAACTCATTTATCATTTTAAGGTATTTTACTGTCATGGTTTAGCAGTTTTTCACCGTAAAATCTACAGACAGACAAAAATATGTGCTGTGAAAATGAAATACACAACATAAAGGAGCTAAATGTTTAAAAGCTGGGTTTTTTTGTGCTATATATTTTCACCTGCGAAAAAAAGAGGATCTGAGAGATTTTAGAAGCTCGTCCTCAGTTTCCTCCAGCTGTATTCTGCAGCTATGAGTCATTTTGTTTGTCATCTGGCTTGTTGTATCTGCACACAAAAACCACATTAATGTCCACACATAAACATTCATTAACACACACACACGCATCCACATACTCTCTTGCATAAGCTGCATTTTTTTCACAGGTACATACCCACTCCCACAAACTTCAGATCCACACTGTAAAAAAGAAACTGTTGTTTTCACGGTAAAATACTGGCAGCTGTGGTTGCCAGAACTTTACCGTAATAAATATGGTGCAACTTTTTGTAACATTACGGTAAAATGATATTAACACTGTTGATTTCACGTTTAAAATTGCCATTTTATCCCATTTTTTACCATAAAAAAAAACGTTTTTCCATCAAAAGAAACGGTGTTCTGCCATATGATTGACAAGAAAATACTTTATAAATGCTGCATAAATTAAAGATAAAGATATTACCATTAAATATTACAGTATATTTTTGTTAGAGATATGGTGTTTAGTACATTTAACAGTGAGAAAAAGTATTTTTACAAAAAATAAATGCAAAAAATTACAGTGATGCTTGTATATAAATTACAGTATATTTTTTGTTATAAATACGGTGCCAGTGTATTTTACAGTGGAGTAATGTTTTGTCTTTGTTTTAATAAAAAAAAAATACTGTTTTGGCTGATATATACATTTACGATGTTTCATTGTTACTGAAACTGAATTAACTAATTTATAATTTTACGGTCTTTTACTGTCATGGTTTAGCAGTTTTTCACTGTAAAATCTACAGATATTTTTTACAGTGCATGCCAGCTACATACAATAGGCTCCATTTCAACTCTGACCGTGAAAAATCATTAAAGCACCATCAGTACGAGTTTTTCTTGCTGGTAAAGACAGTAAAAAAAAAACGACACAGCTGTAATGTTAAACTGAAGGAGAAGCCTGCTCGCGTGACAACAGATCATCTCCCCTATGTGAGGAGAGAAACCACAGCAACAGCTGTGAGTCCCTCAATGTGTGTGTGTGTGTGTGTGTGTGTGTGTGTGTGTGTGTGACTGTGCCGAGTGAAATCTGTGTTCAATACAAAAATAAATCATTTAAAAGCGCGTGTCAAGCTTGTTTGTGACAGCCTCAAAGCCAAACCCAGCATGAGGTCTCAAATTTCCATAATTAAAGACGACTCAGACACATTTCCACACATGATACTCTACTGGTTCATTTCAAAACCATTTCTCATATGTGATTAAATTGCGCCAAAACTGTCAAATATAAAACACGCTGTGACTGTTTTTAGACTAAACAAATATGGATCCAGACAAACCTGATGAGACTGAATGTCTAACGAAGCAATCTTTGGGTTTAGATTGAAATCTAAAGAGTATATGGTCTTTAATGTGGAAGTGAAAAAAAGTTTTTAACAGCTGATTTGGCATGGATATGATTTAATAGGTAAGATCTGAGCATTTCTGGTGTTTTGAAATCCTTTTGTGAGGTTTTCCGAGTCAGCCGGGATGAGAGATGAGATAAACAAAATACAGTCTGAGGCAATTTGAGGCTCTTTAATTGGTTCCAGTGTGCAAAGTAAGCCTCACAAAACTCAGAGAAAGGTTACGGCTGTGCTCTCTGACCCGACTGGATCTGTATGCCAGAAGTTTTGTCTTCTTTGCTCTGTTAGTTCGGTGACTTTTGTCTGTTGTACTTGATTGTTTTAATGCTAATATCTTGGGATTAAAGCTCATACTCATGCACTGCAAAAAAAGAAAAGTTGGGTGAACTCAAAATTTCAAGGCAACAAACTTCGATAACATTTTAAGTTGGACAATTAAACTAAATATTTTAAGTTTTGTTTTTGAGTTTGCTCAACTCTGAATTTCTCTGGCACGATTGTAACACCGCTATGAAATGTTAGCTAATGTTGTAGCCACAATTTTGAGTTAGCATTGATACGCTAATGGCTACTCTTAACAAGCAGCGCCGCTAGCATCAGTTAGCCGCTAGCATCAGTTAGCCGCTAGCTTTCGCTGATAACCGAATTTCACAACAAAGAAATAAGAGTTAGCTTGCTGCTAAAATAAAATAAATACAAAAGGAAAATTCTCCTCCTTGACACTGATCTTCCACCCACTCTACATTTGAAGCATTGAACATTCATCCCCCTGTAGACTTTAAAAATAGCTGTGAACCATTTGTTTAGTTTGCTTTCATGAAAAACTGCTGCTGCGAGGTTGGATTCATGCATATTGTACACAAGGGATTGCAAAGATGACAAAAGCCTTTAAAGAATGAAAAAGAAACAAAACAGCTCTTGCACAATAATCCACTCCTGCACTGTTCATTCATATGCTTATTGTAGTAAATACACCAAATATGGAGTTCCAGTGGAGCAGCATTGACGCAGTATAAACCACTATTGTCTTGATGGAACAAAAGCAGAATAAATACAAAAAATACAAGTTGGCTTTTTTGCAGTGTAGCTGTAACAAGCAGCGCCGCTAGCATCAGTTAGCCGCTAGCATCAGTTAGCCGCTTGCTTTTGCTAATGACCGAATTTCACAACAAAGAAATAAGAGTTATCAGAACTATTGTCCCTTGTTGTGAACCCCAACTTAAAGATATAAGTAACAAGTTTTACCAACTTAAATCACTGTTTTAGGCCAAAAAATACAAGTTGGCTTTTTTTGCAGTGTGGTTGAGCTCTTGGTTCTGACTGAAATGGAAAAGAATGGTGTGAAAACAGAGTGTGCACACGATCTCTAGGTTCATCCCTCCCTGCAAGCAAAAGCCAAGCTTAGCACAAAATAAACTGAGGAGTGATGAGACCAGATTTTTCACCTCAGGAGAAAGTGGATGCCAGAGTGAGGGATGGGGCTGATGAAATACTATTTGAAGTTTCACACAAGCAGCAGTGGAAGCAGCAAGTGATTAAGTGTTTATATAGACATTAGCATCCTGTTTATGATTGGGATTTTGAAGTATCCCATTTATGTTTGAGTATTTATAAATCCTGATGGGAGAAACCTGGTTTAATGGCCTGGAACCCATGCAGACAAATCTGCTGAGCTCATTTCTATTTCCTCTGGTGGATAAATCATTCTGACTGATTTCTGCATACAAACAAAACTCAAACTGTCAAACTCAACATGATCTCCAACCTAAACTACAGAATAGGTCCTTTGTCAATACCACCCATAACTATATGACCCATAGGAGCGTTCTAAAAATAGCACACGTCATTATGTATATACATATGGTACACGGTTGTAAATAATGTAAAAAATTGTTGAGTATCAGGGGAGAGGCCTAGATAAGTATTTTATACTTCAAGCTACTCCCTTTTTTTTTCGAACCAAAATGATATAAGGAAATGCATATTGAATATTAAGTTAACTGATTCTTATTTCTATCTTATTACTTAGACGGGGCAGATGCATGTATATGTATAGGGTTATATATACTGTATGTGTGTAAATGTTTATATGTTTATGTACATCTGTTTAATGGTGTCAATGTGAGTATGTGTATGAATATGTATATGCATCTAGCCTACGCTGTTGTAGTTTATGTTGTTTTTAGTTTTTTTTTCGGTTCGAAAAGAAGAATTAATTTTAAAAAATAAATAAAATAATAATAATAATAAAAAATGCTGCAATTTCACTGAATTTAGGCTACAAAACCACTAATGTAGGTTTAGGGCAAAAGCTTCCTGGTAAGAAGTTATGAAAGACAGTTTAAACAGTAAAGAAATGTATATAATTGTTTTTTTTTACAGTTTATTACATGTAATTTTGTGGTACTCGTCTGACAAACTTTGCTGGCAGAGCTTTTTTTTTTTTTTTTTTTTACTTTTTTAGGCTGCAGAGTTTGTCATTCTTCATAGTAACTCACCTGACTTCCTCCTTTGCTCTTGTCCAGTGATGCTGATATGTTTTCTGATATATATGCATCGTCCCTAAGAAAAGCAATGGGTCCCCAATACAATTTGTATTTCTTGGTTGGTATAGTATGATGTGATTATATTTATATTATATTATATTTAATGGACATATGAATGAATGTTCAAAACTACCTGGAAATAAACAAATGGAATTCCAAATCTTAAAAGTTTATTAGAAAACAACTGTCACGTCAGCATGGCATACAAAATGAGTGGACAAAAAACCATCAGTGATGTTTAAATGTTGTTTTGTTATTTTGAGGGGAGACCAGTCTTGTCAAAATAAGCAGTGCTGATAAAATATGAAAAAGATTTGTCTGATTTTGTCTCTTTTGACAGTTGCACTGCTGTCTGTTTAAAATAAATGGAAAAAAAAGGCATCCTTTTGCATTTGGGTTTTTTCTCAGTGCACCAAACTTACTTAACCTGATTCCTAAATGGGGGTATGAATGGAATTGCAGAAAAATAAACAATAATCCACAATTAACCCCAATGCACATACTGCACATAGGTTGTTGACAGCAGCACAAGAGCGTAAATTAGCAGGCAGACAGACGCCATGACATCACCCATAAACAGATCAGCGGGAACGCCATAAAACTAAAACAGAAACAGACAGCAGGATCAGCAACCTCGTAACTTACTGGTATCACCAAGAACACGAACGCTGACAGACATCAGTTCATGATGTGCACAAACAGGAAACACTAGTGAAGCCGGTGAAGTGAGTCAGGGGTCTCTATAGCAGCTATTCTCAACCTTGGGGTCTGGACCCCAGTTGGGGTCGCGAGATGATTTCTGGGGGTCGCCAAATCATTTTGGGAGTCAGCTCTGTCTCCACTGTGTTAAAGTGTTCCTGTGTTTTAGACTTTTTGGTAAATTTGTTTCCTTTTTTTGGTCATTTAGTGTCTTTTTTTGGCCATTTAGTGCCTTTTTTGGTCATTATGTGTCTTTTTTTTGTCATTTTGTGTCTTTTTTTGTCATTTTGTGTCTTTTTTTAGTCATTTTGTGTCTTTTTTTGGTCATTTTGTGTCTTTTATTGGTCATTTTGTGTCTTTTTTGGTCATTTTGTGTCTTTTTTTTGTCATTTTGTGTCTTTTTTTGGTCATTTTGTGTCTTTTTTGGTCATTTTGTGTCTTTTTCGGTCATTTTGTGTCTTTTTTCGGTCATTTTGTGTCCTTTTTGATCATTTTGTGTCTTTTTTTGTCATTTTGTGTCTTTTTTTTGGTCATTTTGTGTCTTTTTTGGTCATTTTGTGTCTTTTTTTAGTCATTTTGTGTCTTTTTTTGGTCAATTTGTGTCTTTTTTTAGTCATTTTGTGTCTTTTTTGAGTGATCTGAACTGTGCATGTGAGATTGTGTTCAGTGAGCGGGGGTCGCGGACAACATGCATGTTAAATTTGGGGTCGCGACTCAAAAAGGTTGAGAACTACTGCTCTATAGGAACCATTTTGGAAGAAGTGCTGTTGTGTGAAACATCGTCCAACAGCAGGGGATGGAAACATGCATATGAAGCTTTATGTGTATGTTGGAGGTTTTGAAAGTGTGTTTATGGCCCTCGACTGATATTTATTACTCATAAATACACATTACTAGTTCTTCAGTTCCTTTTATAATTTAGGTTTTGTGTTTTAAAGTCAACCAGCTCTATTAGTGTTGCATTAGCTCGAAGTGAAAAGCTTCTCCTGACATCTTTACCTCCCGGGAACGAATCGTCTGACAAGCAGAGTATTTTTGATGACCACATTAAAAGCAGAAAAATGCTAAATATTTCCATCAACCACTTGAGCCTAACAGGAGAGTGTGTATGTACAGACAGAGTTAATGGGCTGTCCTTGAAAAACGCAGACACTACACAAGTGTGTCGTCTATAATGGAAGTATTTTTCATGTTTCACTTTCAGGAAAGAAAATGTTTAAAAAGATGTGCTGTTTGGGGTGAACTGTCTCAACAAATATTCCATATCCTCAAAAAGTCTTACCAAAACAGGTGTTTGAAAAGGGAAGCTGTCTTATATTTGAGCTAAAAAGGAACATGGAGTGCAGTGAGTGGATGTTGTCGGGTTATCAGCAGCTTGCACACACTGCAAAAAAAGAAAAGTTGGGTGAACTCAAAATTTCAAGGCAACAAACTTCAATAAAATTTTAAGTTGGACAATTAAACTAAATATTTGAAGTTTTGTTTTTGAGTTTGCTCAACTCTGAATTCAGATTTTTGTCAACTCAACTGTAAGTTGTACTAACCTATAATTTTACATTGTAATAACTTTTAATCCTTACTTCTGCTAACTTCTGCAATGTGCTGAATTGGCACGATTGTAACGCCGCTATGAAATGTCAGCTAATGTTGTGACCACAATTCTGAGTTAGCATTGATACGCTAATGGCTACTCTTGTAGCTGTAACAAGCAGCGCCGCTAGCATCAGTTAGCCGCTAGCATCAGTTAGCCGCTAGCTTTCGCTAGTACTGTTATTTAATTCATTTTGACTGTAAAAGCTGCTGTGTATTTTTACAGTTTATTGCATGTAATTTGTGTTTATTCTCTGTAATTTGACAGTACATGTCTGGAAACTTTGCTGCCAGACCTTTTATCGGTTCTTTGTCTTTTTTACAGTGTAAGCGGAGTTTGTCGCTCTTTATAGTAAGCCACCTGACTTCCTCCTTTACACTAGTTATGAATACTAGTTGTCGCCTTACAACGAATGTAAATATGGGTCACAATAAGCTGTTTGCTTTAGATGATGGTCTGTGTTAGCAGTAAGGTCTCTAGCTCACAATCATACACCAACTAGTTCTGCGAGTACGCCACCAAGCTTTTAGCTCATCTGGTTTACGAGGTCTTAGAGATTTAACCTCACAGTTCCAATCTCTTTGTGACCGGAGACAAGAACTGTGATTCCTGGTTCCAGCCAAGTAGTAACAATTGAGCTGGTAATAAAACACGCTCCTCCACTAATCCATCAATCTATTTCTGTAGCAGTGACACCAGTCCCCTCTGTGTTTCTGTTGTGGGGTCACTTCCCCAGGCGAGAACAATCCCACCACGTCACGTGACTCTGTGCTCGATGAAGGAATAATGACTCTGAGGGAGGAAGAATTCCCTGTGGAGAGGATTCATTTCAGCTCCCTCGTCTCACCTGGAGCCTCTGGCTAAACGTGAGGGCCACAACAATTATCGATCTGTAAATCAAGACATACACTGCAAAAAAGCCAACTTGTATTTTTTGGCCTAAAACAGTAATTTAATTTGGTAAAACTTGGAAATATAAATTACTGACATTTAGGGCAATAATGTAAGTTAGCACAACAAAGGAAGCCAGTTGTCTGCTCAAAAACAAGTTGGTGAGTTGTTGTTACTTATATCTTTAAGTTGGGGTTCACAACAAGGGACAATAGTTCTGATAACTCTTATTTCTTTGTTGGGAAATTCGGTCATTAGCGAAAGCTAGCGGCTAACTGATGCTAGCGGCTAACTGATGCTAGCGGCTAACTGATGCTAGCAGCTAACTGATGCCAGCGGCTAACTGATGCTAGCGGCGCTGCTTGTTACAGCTACAAGAGTAGCCATTAGCGTATCAATGCTAACTCAAAATTGTGGTCACAACATTAGCTGACCTTTCATAGCGGCGTTACAATCGTGGCAGAGAAATTCAGAGTTGAGCAAACTCAAACACAAAACTTAAAATATTTAGTTTAATCGTCCAACTTAAAATTTTACTGAAGTTTGTTGCCTTGAAATTTTGAGTTCACCCAACTTTTCTTTTTTTGCAGTGTAGCTGCTGGGGTTCATAACTCTAATAACCCCGTGTTCTGACCAAGGTTATTATAGTTAACGAAAACTAACAAAATAACGAAAACTAAAATTGAAAAAACATTTTTGTTAACTGAAATAAAAATGAAAACAAGAGTTTTTAAAAAAACGATAACTAACTGAAACTGTATTGTATGGTTACAAAACTAACTAAAACTAACTAAAATTATAGTGAAAATGTCCTTAGTTTTCGTCTTTGTCAACTTTTTTCATACATTATTCAGTGTTTCTATTTCAACATGCAACACATGGTGAATATGTTTACTGAGACTGGGATGTTTACACTCCAACCAAAATACAAAACACCCAGAACTGTAAGAGTTAATAACCTTATTGAGGCTGAGATGATAAACCAAAGGAAATAAAGGCACATACCCATTACAAAAAAAATAAAACTAACACTAAAACTAATAAAAACTAAACTAAAACTAAGCATTTAAAAAAAATAAAAACTAAACTAAAACCAGCAAACTCACTCTGAAAACTAACTGAATTTGAAAACAAAAATTCACAACGAAATTAAAACTAAAACTAATGAAAATCCCAAACTATTATAACCTTGGTTCTGACATAATGGTCAAACTGTAAAAAAATAATCTGTTAAATTTACGGTAAATTACCGGCAGCTGTGGTTGCCAGAACTTCACCGTAAAAAATACAGTGAGGGGGTTTTCTACTGTAAATTTAAATATCAGCAAAAACTAATTTAGACTGAATATTCTCATTATTTTTAAGGTAATTGTGTCATTCATTCACACATCATGGCAAATCTCCATTAACTTTACATGAAATTTTATATTTGTTATATATAAAACTGTGCGTTTCCTACAGTTCATGACAGTAAAAGTAAAAATTGTACTATTCCTTGATTTACGGTAATTAAAAGTGTCTACTACGGTGATACACAATTTTTAAATTTTACGCCCCATTCCTGATGCAATTTGACAGTGTTTTACTGTAATTTCTACAAACATTTTTTACAGTGCACATTACTGCTGCTAACACACTCAGAGGACGAGTTCCTGGGATTTATGCCCTTTTAGTGGCCCTGAAACTCACTCTAACAAGAAGTTGTTTCCTGTTTTCTATGTTGTACTCACTGACAAGTGTATTTTGGACTGGGAGACTGTCTGGCTGATATTACTGTGGGATGTCTCTTGTTTGCGGATGGTGCAGTGCGTCTGGCATCATTACAGAGTGTCACCAGTAGTGTGTGCTGAAGCAGTTTGCAGCTCAGCGGGACACATTCGTGATGAGATCATTACATCCCAGTCTGAAAACATTGTTTTCCCTCAAAGCTGGGGCTCCTATGATGAGCTGGAGCTTTGCTGCTTTAAGAATTTCCCATATATTCATAGTGAGAGTGAGAGGGATCCAACATTACTATGAAATAATAATAATAATAATAATGGGCTCCGGAAGCCAAAAATAATTTCCTATTTATATGCACCAATGTATGGTGTAATGTAATGCAGTAAGACTCTTTGGTATTCTGTAATGTTTATTCCCCTGTAGACTAACTTCTCTTTTAATGTTATCCCTGCTGAGTTAACACACATGTCCCCCATTCTTTTGTGTCTTATGCATGTTGCATGTATTCAGGCCAATGATAAGTGAATAGGTCCATTCATAAACTTGGACTTATACACTACCGGTCAAAAGTTTTAGAACACCCCAATTTTTCCAGTTTTTTATTGAAATTCAAGCAGTTCAAGTCAAATGAACAGCTTGAAAGGGTCCAAAGGTAAGTGGTGAACTGCCAGAGGTAAATAAAAAAAGGTAAGCTTAACCAAAACTGGAAAATAATGTACATTTCAGAATTATACAAGTAGGCCTTTTTCAGGGAACAAGAAATGGGTTAACAACTTAACTCTATGGAGTCTTGGGCTATTTTGTCCATTTTTGAATTCTTTTCATGTCTTTGTAAGTCATTTTGTGTCTTTTTTTGGTCATTTTGTGTCTTTTTTTAGTCATTTTGTGTCTTTTTTTGGTCATTTTGTGTCTTTTTTTAGTCATTTTGTGTCTTTTTTTGTCATTTTGTGTCTTTTTTTAGTCCTTTAGTCCAACATAAAATGTGATTTTGAATCCTTTTTTTACTTTCAAAACACTATCATGCTCAATAAAGAATTATAAATGTTGCAAATGTGCATTCATTTCAGAGTACACTGAGACATTAAACTGCATAATTTTCAATTACATTCTGGAAAAGTTGGTGTGTTCTAAAACTTTTGACCGGTAGTGTATATAATGGGTGGCCTTATATAGCAAGGTGAGCACAATATGGTGCGCCAAATGCATACAAAAAGTTAACAACAACAACAGGCACGGACAAACAATTAGGCCTACAATCCAAATCACAATCCCCACAGAAAGCATGTGGATTTAGAAAATGCTGCAGATGTGAACACAGTCGACTGTAGCTCTGCTTA